>NW_026706960.1:0-459856 GCF_024137745.1 Phymastichus coffea | reverse complement strand
AAGCACAATGGAAATGGGTTTTCCTCGGAAATATCTAAAGAGATTTGAAAAAGCTGAGTGTTTGAATTTGCAGCCATAAATGAGTTGAACGCTCACATGGATTTGTCGGAAGTTTAACAGTATCTTATTGTTAGCCTCGACGGGCTGTTACAAGCGAGCAAACAATCAAACATTGTAGCAGCTCAACTTTTGGACGACACCCTGTCCATCCTGCTATTTTCATACGAGTTTTTCATTATTTCAATAGACTTGATAATGATAGATTGATTTAATAATAATCTTACTACATATTTTGCACAAAATAATGCTTGAGAATAGATTATTTACGCAGAGCACATATTTTTTGGTCTGTTCTATGTATTGTTTTACTTTCCGAACCACACCTACTTCTACTTGATTTGTATCTGCAACTACTACTGCAACTCTACTACCACTTCAACCGATCTGCAAACAACGATGTACATATATTCAACAAAACGTGTCTTTGTACATATACACACGTATGTACGTCGCCGACCGCATCGTCATTCGTCCAAACGAAAACAAAAAAAAAACCATTAACGTCGACGTGCGCATATATCTTCTACTACCACCGCTACTTCTACTTCTACTACTACTACTACTACTACTATTTTTACTCTTCTTCTTGCTCTCCTACCTCTTCGCTGTTGTGCGAACGAACGACAACGTCAATTGTTTACGAATATAACAAAAAAATCTATAAATACGTATACACGGCGATGGGCGTCGTTGACGCCGCTCTCACATTGTTGGTACTTCTGTCCGAAAAATCATGCCATCTGCAACTGCGATCGACGACTACTGTGTGCCGCGTGGCTTTGCAACCGACGACCTGCGCCGCATCCATCGTGGCCACCGCACCGCTGAACTGATCCACCTGCGAAACATCGACGAATGGCCGAACCCCGAACCCATCGATCTACCGCGTACGGTGAGTTTTGCCGATGGGTTTTTGTTTTCTTTTTTTTCTATCGTATCGCGAGCGAGCGCATCTCGATGAAACCGATCGTGCTCGGTCAGCCTCGAGTACGAGCCTCGCGCGAGACAAGAATTCACGAGTTGGCCGGTGCGCCATTTCCGTGGGCGTCTTGCAGCCGCGCTACCCCCGTCCGACGGAGAGGCCAGACCGGCTACCCTTCTAGCTCCTTCCCAGATCGTTCCTGCTGCTCTTGGCTGTCCTTGCTCGTTACGCCTCGAGGCAAGACCGAAACGCAGCGACTTTCCACTTTCAGCCGCTTATCAGAGTCATCAGCGGCAACGAGAGAACGACGAATTATCGGTGCGATAGTTCGCGAGTTGCGTGCGTAGCTCGGAGCTAACTTTGAAAAGGCCTCGTTGCCAGCTGCGTCAGAGTGGCAGGCCACTGCTGGGATAGTCGATGATAAACGAAAACGAAAGTAGCCAGACGGTTGTGGAAACTCGCGCGTAGCTGGCTGGCTTGATTAATGGCGCGGCTCGCTCGTAGGGGGGCAGGCCGCATAAACAGCGAATCGGGCGCCGCTGCGTACGCCGCCGGGGTTGCGCCGCGATCCTTCTCAAGCTTGCGCTGCGCCCGCGGCTTCCCTTCCGGCGGCCGGCCGAAGTTTCCGCCGCGATAAGCGTCGTCGGGCGCCTGACTCGGCCGGCGGAGCAGCGCGAGCTCGGCGACAATGGCGCGCGCTCGATTCGCGATTGTCGACGAGCAGCGGTCGGCTCATCGGCCGCGCGGATCCGCGGCCGGGGAGGCACGCGCGGCCTATCGCCTCTCCTTCGCGAATTCCATTGTGTCTCTCGCGGCGATTAGATAGCGCTCGCCGAACAAAAAGAACACACACGCGTGTGGAAAAATGCCGTTTTCTCCGGCGCGTGCCTATCGCGCGAACGCCTCGCCGGCGATAAGTCCGCGGCCGGGCGCCCGCGGCGTCCGTTGAACCTCGTCGCCTCGGCCGAGATTCGCGTGAATTCCAACGCGACCTTCCGCCGGCGGCGCTGGCTCCGGCTCTCGGAGCGCCTCGCGTGCGCGGCCGCCGCGATTAGCATATCTCGCGATCGCCGATGATCGAGCGCGCCGAGCGGATCGAGGCACGAGCGAGGCCGCCTCTCAACCTTGGCCCGGCTTTGCTTGCAGGTGCAGCAGCTAATCTGCGCAAGGAAGTGATCCGGAACAAGATCCGAGCCATCGGCAAGATGGCGCGCGTCTTCTCGGTGCTCAGGTGGGTTCTCGCGGGCGAGCCCCGGCCGCTCGCGCGAGTGCGCGCTAACGCGTCGCCACGCTTGTTGCAGGGAGGAGAGCGAGAGCGTGCTGCAGCTGAAGGGGCTGACGCCCACGGGCGCGCTTCCGCTCGGCGCTCTGTCCGGAGGCAAGACATCCTTGAAGAACGGTAAGCGCGGGGCCGCCGGCCCGCCCCGACGGGCAGTGCGATCACTCAGTTGCGATCTGGCCTTTCAGCGCTGCAGGGCTTTTCGCCCAATCACAAGATCACCTCGTTCGCCGAGGCGAAGGGCCTGGACGCGATAAACGAGCGGATGCCGCCGCGCAAGGACGCCCCGCCGACGCCAGTCAACGAGGACAAGGCCAAGACGCCCACGACTCCCAGCGCCGAGGCCAAGCAGTCCCAGCAGTCTCAGTCGCAGCAGCCCCAGTCGCAGCAGGCCCAGCAGCAGCAGCAGCAGCAGCAGCAGCGGGACCAAGGCAACGCCCAGCCCCACTCGTGAGCCCAGCCCCGCGCCTCTTAAGCAAGGTACCGCCCAGACCCACCTCCGTAGATCAGCCAGCCTTATCAACCGATCGACCGATTACGCAGCTGCTGTTAACGGCAAGATACCCAGCGACGTCCACTGCGCTTGCCGAAGCCACCATGCGTACGACCACCACTGCTCGTCTCTTCCCGGACCCATACACGCGCGCGCGCCACCACGCGATCATCGCTCGCCACTCAGACCAACGGACAACCGACCACCAGCCAGCCAGCCAGCCAGCCAGCCAGCCAGCCAGCCAGCCAGTCAGCCAGCCAGCCGACGGACGTTCGCTCGCTCTTCGACTTCTCTTCTTCGACCCGACCCCTCCCCCTTCGTCGCCGAATCAAGTCGCCTGGGCAGATCGGCGCACACCCTTCACTCACACACCTACATACGGACACTGCGCGCGCGAGGATAGAGCTCGACTGCTTTTCGCTGATGAGAGAAAACCAACTTGTTCTATCCTCCGGGAAAACACGCGCGCGCGCTCTCACACACAAGAACTGCCTACTCTTGAACAAACGGTGCAGAGCCATTCAATATAACGACGAAACTTTCATTTCGAATTGCGCAATGCATATATTAATGATAAGAAGAAGATTGTTAAGAAATTCGCTTAACGAGTCTGCGTGAACGCGTCTCTCGAATTCGTACGTGCAAAGAGACCTTTTTATTCGAGTGTCTCTCTTATTCTTTTTCTCTCTCTTTCTCTCTCTCTTTCTCTCTCTCTCTCTCTCTCTCTCTCTCTCTCTCTCTCTCCCTCCCTCTTACTTTCTCTCTCTTACAATTATTTCTATTCTATTCAAAGCTCCGAATACCGATGTATTCATTACTCTCGACATCTCCATATTTTTCAATAAAATCTTCATTTTCTCTTTGCACGTATTGACCCATATACATAAACATGTTGACCAGCATACATATGTATAGCAACGGACGACGACGGTACGAGGCTCTGAATAATAACGAAGTATCAGATTTTCGACTAACTACATGCAAAAACAGTGTAGGAGAATTATCGACAGAAAGAGACAGCGAGAGAGAGAGAGAGAGAGAGAGAGAGAATGTGTATTTGTGTGCATGTAATTATCAGATAACAATCGAGTTTCCTCGTTCTTCAATGTGTGCGTCTGTCGCGTGTATGTCCGTTCGTCTGAGTGTACCTGCATTAATGTGTTGTTGATAAATCCTTGCTGAATCGGTCGACCAGCTAAATATTACATCCTAGTTTGAAAAATTTACACATAAGTTTTTCAATTTTATAAGTAGAACAGTTTTCTTAGAAGGAGGCTCATTTTGTGCTATTTTTTTACTCCGACTACTCTCGGCAGCAACATCTGTGTGTTTATTCTCTTATTCTCTCGTTTTACGGATTTCGGTTGTTTAGTCTCGTCGACGGTCTTTCCTTAATTAACCCGATCAATGACGACGATCGTTTTATATATATATACTAATAAGAATTTTATAAACCGACGGAAGTTGTTACGTCGAAGCAAAAAAAAAACCAAACTAAAATAATTAATTGTTGAAAATAATAAACGTGAAAAGTACTTCTTCATATCAAAAATACATTTACGAAAAGCAGGCAAAAAAATAAATAAATTACTATATAAATAAAATAAAATAAAATAAAATAACCGATAATTCGCGAGATTACACGCTTACCGACTGTAAAAAAAACCATAAACTTCATGTAAAAGTACTTGTAGAAAGAAGAGATAGGTAAAAACGTTGTGGGTGGTAACGAAATGTAAAAAATAAAATTACATATGAGCGAGCGAAGTATATCGAGCGAGCAGCTGGTCTGCCGCGTGAAAGGGCAAAGCAGCCGTTTCTTCCGGTTTTAGAACTCTTTTTATCCCTATGATTGTTGAATCGATGCTATACCATTTAATTGATCAAGCGAGCATGGTAAGTCAGATAAAGTGAGTAGCAAGCCAAAACGAAGATGACAAGTTTAAGTTACGCAAAACAAACGATAAAAACTCGCGCGACAAATCGCAAGGAAGTAAATCTCATAGGGCTATATATTCAAAAGTTGACGGCTTAGCATTATCATTGCAATGTCAGTGCTAATAATCGTAATATAATAGGTGACGAAGAATGAAGAAACAAAAATTTAGGACAGTTAGACAAGTGTAGCAGAATGAATGATACGGCTTAGATATAGATCTAATGAGTTACAATTGTCGGAAAAAAATTTCATTTTTAAATATAAGTATTCAATCTTAACTTTTTCGAGATTCATCGCGCGGGAAAAAATAACATGTTACATTGTTATAGTATATATATATGCATAATATGTCTCTCTTTTACCTTTCTCTTTCTCTTCCACTACACACATCAATCTCCTCTCTCTCTCTCTCTCTCTCGCTCTCTCGCTCTCTTTCTCTCTTTCTCTCTTTCTCTCTTACTTTTTATCCCGCGCTTTCCTTCCTATTTTTTTTTCTTCCCCTATTATCTCTAATTATTCGACCCTTTTTCATCTACCTCAGACTGACTAAGAAAAATCTATGAGCCCATTATGTTTACTAATTGAAGGAAAATTCTTAAACGTCTTTTTTGTAATTAAAAAATATCTAAGGTGAAAAATGGATAGAATACACGATGAATTCATCAAAGTGATTTCTGCTGGGTTATAAGACAAGATAACTTGCTAACTCATTAAACATATTAAACCGTTTTAATAAAAGTGCACAGTTCGTGTGCAAATAACAAGCGAATAACTTACTGATGAATTTTAATTTTTATACGTCTTCTAAGTATACTAAAAAGAAAAAACTTATCCGCTTGAATACTCTTTACATAATTACACAAGTAAACGGCAGCAAATCGTTCCTCATCAAACAAACATATATACAAAGTCACGTGAATCTACAAACACTAGTCGATTGCGGTTCTAGCGATGAAATATATATATATATATAAACTTACATATATAAATAATGAAAATACGTCGAGATATTCAGCATCGAATTCCGGAAGAGCGTATTTAATAAATATTTATAGTCCAAAGTCTCTCTAAGAATCCTTTTTAACAAGTCGATCTCTCTCGAATACCCTTGTATACAACTTTGCACCGCATAAACCTTGTCAGACACATCTGCGCGTCCGTATTATCGGACGCAATAAATAAATTAAAGAAAATTTTATGGAATAGTGCATCTTTTAGCCGCGTTTAAAAAACAATTATTAAAATTTTTTCAGAAAAATCTCATTATTATAACGATACAGTAACGCAAAGTCGATGCTATGCATCGCTTTTTTCAATCACTCTTCACATATATATAGCGCTTACATATATATGTACATAAAGTTTAGAATTGACGTTTATGTCATAATTGTCGATAGCTGGACGGACGTAATCGTTAAATTATCGAAATTTTTTCATACTGATTTTTTTTGCCGATTTTGCTTTTCAAAGAACGTGACGCTTGGTTCTCGGCAGTAGCAGTGGCCCTACGGACGCGCACTGTTGGCGAAGAAACAAACGTGTATCGTTAAGATAGCTATCCTTTTCCTCGCGTACTCCGTTTTTTCTTTTTTTTTCTCAAGATTTTCCACGATTATGATGACGTTCGAACAAACGTACGCGCGATGAAACTTCACGGGGTCGCCGGATTGCAATCCAAGCAACAAGCAGCGCGCCAAGGCAACAACGCGGTGAAAGCGCGCGCGCGCGCGTCGAGGCGACGAAGCGAACTCGGGCGACATCGAACGACAGAGTGAATCTCGCAGTGCGATAGCAGAGAACAGCCTCGCGAGCCGAAGCCCGCGGGCGAACGAAGAATCTCTTATTTTAATGTCGTTGCGCTTATTATCGGCGGAACGTTGTCGCGCGTCGCCCCCCTCACGAGTCAGGCGTATAGGCTCGGAGCGGCTGATTCGTCGTCGATCGCGCTGTCGGTTTCGCGCGCGCGCGCGCACGCGATCCTGCGAAAGTAATTGAGTCCGCGGTCGCGCGAGGGACGACCACCAAGCCGTTTTCGCTCCCTCCCTAGCGATACGACGATGATTTGCCGCGTGAATCGCCGATTTCTAGCGCGCGCTCGGCGCCGAGCATCGGAGTAACGACACTTGCGGGGCTGACGCTGGGCGGCGACGAATCGCCGGCCCTTGCGCGTAGCTCTTCGGTTTGGATGTAAGCCATGACACAGCGCGATGATTTCAATGACGATGACAATGATGGCAGTGATGATTTTTCATTGTTTTCCTTTCTTTTCTTCTCTTTCTTGTACGTGTATGCGCATGCGTGCCAGTGTGTGAGAAATACAAATACGGCAATCGTAGAAAGCTCCTTTGATCGTCAGCTTCTCCGATATTCCGTATTAGCTATTGTTTTACATTTCTAGCAAGGTCTGGATCCCTGGTCGAAATCCAAATTTCGATCCGACCGCGATCACTTCGAGGTACTCGGGGCTTGCACTTTTTGTCGCCGATGCGTCAAAATTGCTGACTGCGAGCGCCTATATTGGCACCGCGCGATCGAACGAAGAAACAGTGTGAAGACCGCGAGTCCATCGACGAGTCGTCGTTTGCGTTTATCTTGCATTACTATTGCGTGTCACTTTTGTTTCGTTTCTCGGTAATGCTGTAAGTTGCGTCTACACGAATCCTTTCTCTCTCGACAGAGCAGAGAGTGAAGCGAAAAAGAGTGCGAGTGCGAAAGAGAGGAATTTAGTGTTATTTTCGAGTGAACGCTGCCAGAGAGACGGAAGAGAGAGAGAGAGAGAGAGAGAGAGAGAGAGAGAGAGAGAGAGAGAGAGAGAGAGCTCCTTCAACTCGAACTTTAAAACAATTATAAATATTATACATAATTAATATTAATTATATATAAATATTGTCCCGCGTCGCATCCCGGGAAAACTTGTCGTCGTTTTTCGCTGTTTTTTCTACCTCTTCTTTAGGGAATCGCGTGGTTTATTCAATGACGATGCTGCTCACAAGTAACATTGAGACGAGAGAAAGTAAGAAGCAAAAGGTTTAAAAAAAATTTTAAAAAAAGTACGCGAAACAAAATGATTTTCGATGAACGACAATGTCGGCATGGGGTATGTGCGTTCATTTGCAAAGGCGAGAATCGCAAGATCAAGAGTACGACACTGACAACGGAAAGTGATCGTTGATCAAAGTTAACAAATGAAAATGCGCTACCAAGTTTGTAAATCGTCTTTACGACTCTAGACTTGACATTAATCGTTGGATCGATATCATTGGTGATCGAAATAATGATACACTGAGAAAGAAGCAAATGATACATTGCGATCAGAAACATAAAAATAAATGAAAACTTTAATTATTATACAAAGTATATACAAGAAGACAAAAAAAAAAAGGATGAAAGATTATTATACGAATGAATTACATAAGATATATCTCCTCTCTCTTCTCACTATGATACAAAATATAAATGAAATAATTAATTCTATCTCTCTTTGCTACCAAGTTGTACTTATTCATAACTAATTTACTTGTACAAAAATGTGTTAAATAATAATAATAAATACATAATATATAATATTCAATGTGCTCCGATTTGATTTTACCAGACATTCGTTAATGACAATTTGTTGTACTTTAGGTTTTTAATTGAATAGGCGATATTTTGCGAAAATAATTATTATTTATTAACAAATGTTTTATTACTGAATTCATAAAACTACGAAGCAAGCTTTTTCAACGACCTCAGTGACTCCGATTGCTTGGAAATTTCGGCCATTTGCGACTGTAAATTTGCTAACTTCACCGTCAGGTAGATCGCTTCTTGAAAATGCTTTTGTGCCGATTTCAAACTCTGCGGCACAAGTAGGCCAAACCACTTGATGGGATCCTGAGCTTCCTTATCATCCTCCTTTGACTTTGTTTTCAGGCTAATGTCGAAATGTGGAATACTCTCTCCCTGCGATTCGTCGAACGTCGTTTCCAGATTGAATATGGACTTTGCTTCTTTGTCTTCGCTTGGTATTTGTAACATTCCTATACTCTCTTTGCCGCGAATATAGCGAGCTTTGGCCAAATCTATGTGTCCCTGTCGGAGCAAATTTTCAAGTTGCACGTTCAATAGTATTTTTTCTTCCATCAACTGTAGGCTGTCGATCGTTAAGTTGTCTAAGCTTTCGCATATCTCCTCCAGACGTTTATCTGCTTCCTGAACACGTAGATTATTTATTTACTTATTTATTTTTATATTTTTTAATAATCTTCACATTCATTGTCGGCATTGATTGCATACATTCATTTATTATTGTCAATATATAATTGCGGTACACACTTGCACGATTGAACTGAATTATTTACGAGCGAAACAAAAGCAAAAGAAATTTATCTATTTCGTCGATGTAATCTTTGATACCTTTCAAGTTTCGTTTACAAATTAAAAAATGCATCGAGACATTTCTGTGCAGGTGACTGTAGTAAGGACAAGTTGTTAAGAATAATATGTGATATACGAACCTTAAAATAGAAACTACGATGAAGGAAAACATGTCCGATCAAAATTCGGCGCTATTATGTTTTTTACTTTTATCGCTATCGAAAGACTTTATTGTATGATGCTTATATATCACATATCCATTGAACTCCCCATGTTGAGCAAAATGCGTATCTTCGCAATAGATCAGTCTTATATAATGTCTTAAAAATGGTTCAACTTTGTCTATTATCGAATCATCTATAACAACGTGACTAGGTAAACGAGCAATGTTTCTGTTGTTCAAATAATTGATCTCCAACCAATTCATAGGATTTCGGCGAAATTTATCTGTTTCGTCGATGTAATCTTTGCTACTTTTCAAGTTTGGTTCGCAAGTTAAAAAGCGCATCGAGACATTTCTGTGCAGGTGACTGTAGTAAGGAGTTGCGTGACAAGTTGTTAAGAATAAAATGTCAACCTCTGAATTTCTCATGGTCTCCAAGTCATTTCTGAGATGCGACATAATTTCTAACGGCCCTTTTTGATGTAATACAGAAAAGTAGATGCCAGGAAAAACATTACTGACGATCAACGTGAATACGAAGAGTTTCTTTTTTGTTTTACCAACTCTCTCTTGAAATATGGTTTCGTTTATGACAAAAATCAGCATAGGCAAAAGAGGAAGAATAAATCGGAATTCTTTGTGACCAATTAGGGAATATATGACTAGACTACAAACAATTGTAACTGTAAAAAGTAACGATTTTTGATAGTTATTGCCATTACTGATGACTTTGTAGACAACCAAAGGTAGAATGCAATAATTGATTCCTAGCAGCACTGGCAAGCCTGAGAATAAATACCACAATCCATGCATTTTTCCATATTGCTCGGATACTTTGTTCAACACATTGATTTTGAAAAACTCTAGAGGACTCAGAGTAAACCTGCCATAGCACATGCTATCAATTAAAGTTGAAATAATTAAATAAAATAGGCCTATTGCTAGATACCACGTCATGACATATTTGTTTTTCCAAACATGATAGAGACAGAGTGGTAGCCAGAACACTGTAGCAGTTGGTCTAGCGAAACATAGAAACCCAACTATCCAAAGAAATGTAGTGTTTTTGACTTGATGACCAGACCATGGATATTTTGAAAGTGCAATGATGGTTAAGCAAGTCTCAAAACTATTGATAAGCGTTCTTGTAGCACAATAATACCAATACCAGTTTACACAAAGGCTTAACAATGCTAACTTGCTATTAGTCCATGTGTAAAAACTGTAATCAGCATATGCACTAAGTAGAGCTTGAAAAACTCTGGGTCCAAATATGATTACTAATGGAAAATCAGCGTTGACAAATTTTACAATAAAATAGAAAATTGATAAAAAAAATGGATACAAATAACTTCTAATTCCAGCCTGCCACTCCCAAGTCATGTATCCATAACCAAATGACAGCTTATGGGCAACTTCTAGTGACTGCCAATATTCATCTGGTACATGAGATGTTTGAACAATGAAAACTGAAGCAAGTCTCCAAATAACCAACAATGTGAAAAGTTTATTAAACCTGGGCTTCATCATGATTCAATCTAAAAATAAGATAGTTAAACTGCCGTGCATAAAGTCATAATAAGATAAGATTAATAAATAAATGTATGAATCAATCAATATTTATAAGTACCATGTAAGTTTCTAACAATAGATTTTTGGCGTATATTGAAGAATACCAAATATGGATGAAGAATTACGTACGTGACCCATCTCTACACTGCTTGAACAATCAAATTCTTGGTAATTGTTAATTCTTTAAACAAAAATAAAATGTAAACAAATGTTAACGCGTGATGCCCGACTAGCAGACACCGCAATGTCTGCGCGCGCATCTAGAAATCATGTGATCAACAATCGACACGATTTTGTCTTCTGTTCATTTTAAAATAACACGTAATCCTACTTGAATTGCTTGGATTAGTCAGAAAAACTTTTGTAACACGTATTTATGAATGAAACCTTATAATCGTACTGACATTCGAAAACGATTTAAAGACGAGTAAGCGATATTCTCCGAGTTGAATTTTTTTTTATTAATCTTATTATTTCAATGGAGGACAATCTTGTCACGATGGACGTGGTTGAATGAATTGTCCAATGAGCGGCCGTATAAACGGTCACAAGGCGCCAAGCCAAGTCAGTATACATTGTAAGCAGTAGTCACATTCGGTTACGTAGCCAAAGCATTATTAAGGTAGCACACACGTATACGCAGACGCAGCTTACTTTAGTCCGTTAATCGTCAGCTACTGAAGAGCTGTGTTCTCGATTTCGATAGACATCGCCCCACGCAGATTAATTAATTTCAAGATACGGGATATAAAGAAGAATATAGAGAGCTGTGATAAAAACAGCTCTCTTTACGTTAGGGTTATAACCGTTGTTACTTTGTCCACCAACACGATTCGCCTACAAGAGCTGCCTTCATTATCAACTCCTTTTGACCACTAGAAAAAAGGAGTGAAAACCGCTTGATTAGAGGATGACAGCCGAAGATGACGGTGCTGGACACCGTGATGGACCCGTGAGCTCCTCCTCGCAGGCTGGACAAGTCGTTCCTGCCAACGGCGAGCTCGAACAACACGTAATTTCAACCTTGTCTTGCTTTTTCATCCACACCCATTTAAATTCTTCGTTTGTCACTCAACATTTTTTCAATTTTTCACCGTTTTCTATTTTTTCACCTGTTTGCATTGTATGCTAGATTTCTATGATTTATCGTAAATTTTCGTCTAAATTTTCAGGTTAAGTCATTAGATATACATTCGTAAAATTCCTGTTTCTACATACTATAACGCAATGCTAACTGACTTGCTTAATGGTTTCACGTGACTCGATAGGCACTTTCCATTAACATTTAATGCATTTCTCATCTGTTCACTATTAATCAAGATAATTTGTTAATCAATATGTCAACTCATTTTAATCAAAATTTTATACAAGTTTATTTGTTTAAAATAACAAATATATTTATATCCAATCAATTTTGAATGTTTAAGTAAAATTTATGGATTATAATTTATGGAATTTCAGACAAATAATCAGGAAGTGGAACAAAGGCAGGCACCACCACAGACTTATGCACAATCATTTTTTGCTATTACCAAGTCGCTAATCATCAGGGCTGTGATTATTTACTTTATTAGTTCCTTATTCAGTAGACGATCTACACCAACTGTGCAAAATGGAGCTACAACTGTAGCACCAAGTGCTGCATTCAATATTTTTTCTAATGGAACAGAGTTTGACTTCCATGTCTACTTGTCAGAATCTGAAAATTTTAAAGATTTCAATGATCCCAATGCAAAAATCTGGTCTGAATATGGGCTGGTTTATGGAGATTGGTACAGCGGAGAAAATGGAGATGGAAGCAGATTTAATACTCATAAATTTGTTCCTTCCAAAAGTTTACTGAATAATGGATCTATTTATCTTCATGTATATGTTACGCATAATGATAAATCACCTGATCCTTATGCTGGTAAAAAGTATGGAGGAGATATGATATCCTACTCTAAAAAAATGATAAATAAATTTAAGAAAATCAGGTATCGAAAGACTCACAATTTATTGACTGGAGAAACTGAAGCTACTGAAGAAGAAAAGAAGGTAATGAAAATAATAATGGCTCATTTTTATCTCAGAATAATTCATATTTTTATACTGTAGAAAGCTGCAATAATGGACCAAGAAATTTTATCTCATTGGCATCCAAATTTAACTGTGAACTTGGTTGTAGACCAAACGAATTGGGTACAAGGCCAAGTGCCCATGCCATTAGATGAATGTAATATTGATTAAATTTTTCTACTTTTTTCATTTTTTTGAAATACCTATAATGTTCAGTTGATACTTAAATTTGTTCTATTGCAGATGTTAAATTTTTACCCAATGGAAAATTCTACAAACCAGTAGTGTATATGAACGACTTTTGGAATATGCAAAGAGATTATTTTCCTTTGAATGAAACTATCAATGAACTGGAATTACATTTAACTTACCAACCTTTATCTTTTATCAAATGGGAACTGTATGCTGCTCAAACTATGAGAAATAGATGGACTTCATCTTTATTAGGTAAGTACAAAGTTATGTGCAAAATTAATGATTCATTATTATATATCGTCAATTTTGTATAAATAATTATTTGCCAAATGAAAGCTTGTAAAATAAAATGCATAATGTTTCTTGTTTATAGGTGACACTCAAGAAGATGATGGAGATGATCAAGATACTTTAAAACAAACTCTTCTCGACACAAATCCTTACCTACTTGGTGCAACCATATTGGTTTCCATACTTCATAGTGTATTTGAATTCTTGGCATTTAAAAATGGTGAGTTGAATTATAAATTATTTAAAGATTTTGTTACTCAAGTAAATAATAAGAAGTAACAGTAACAAGAATGGATAATTAATTATTTGCAGATATTCAGTTTTGGAATAATCGTAAATCTCTAGAAGGTTTATCTGTTCGCTCTGTTTTCTTCAATGTTTTTCAATCGTTAGTCGTGTTACTCTATGTTCTAGATAATGAGACAAATACATTAATCCAAATAAGCTGTGGAATAGGTTTACTAATAGAGATATGGAAAATTAACAAAGTTATTGACATCAAGGTGGACCGTTCAACTAAAGTCTTAGGTATCTTGCCCAAATTGACTTTTCATGATAAAGGCTCATATGTGGAGTCGTCAACCAAGGAATACGATAGACTTGCATTCAGGTATCTATCGTGGGCACTCTTCCCTCTCTTGGGAGGCTATGCCATTTATTCACTCATGTATCTTGAGCACAAAAGTTGGTACTCGTGGGTGCTTAATATGTTATACGGCTTCCTCTTGACTTTTGGTTTCATCATGATGACACCTCAGCTATTTATTAATTACAAAATGAAAAGCGTTGCTCACCTTCCATGGCGCATGCTCTCATATAAATTCTTAAACACTTTCATTGATGACATTTTTGCATTTGTCATAAAAATGCCGACGTTGTATAGGTTAGGATGTTTTCGTGATGATATTGTCTTCTTTATCTTTTTATACCAACGCTGGATATACAAAATTGACCATACGAGAGTTAATGAATTTGGATTTAGTGGTGAAATGGAAGCACAATTAGAAGATGAAAAGAAGAAAAAAGCTATCGAAAATAGAGACGATTCCAAAGAGAATAAGAAAACAAACTAAATAATTGATTGTTAGGTGATTGTATGTGTTGCGAATTATTGTATTTTTTATTTTATTTCGTTCGGTTTCGTTGGATCGATGTTTGTGACAGATGTTCCCTTGTTGTCACAATAAGGAGAATGCCAAGATTGTTTGTTTATCAATTGTTTGGAGAAGCGCTAAATGTAACGAACAGGCTTGTGTTTGTGTTGTTGCGCTCATGTTTGGTTGCTATTCAACCGTCCTCTATGAACAATCATTTGCAAAAACAGAAGAGTCTTTTAACTTTTTGACTCAAACTCCAACCAATGTTGATATTTTGGCACCCTGTCAACCTCGGGACACTGTTGACTTGGCAACACTGATGCATTCCTGCAGTTCATCCGTTTGTCAACAGATAAGCAGAAATACACTCTTCTGATGCCCATTGTTATGAGTTACTGGTCAGAATTTTCATCAATGTTTTGGTCAACAGCCATCTGACATCAGTTAACATGTGAGCCCCACCATTCCAGCCTTAGATGAAGCCAGATGATGGATAGTCCTACAACTTATAGAGAAGAAGATTGAGAGGATAGAGTCAATAAAATTCCGATCCTGCCATTGTTCCAATAAATTCATCTGCAATTGTTAGTTGGATCACTTCAGGACTCTTCCTTGGATTTAGAAATGTATAGCTGGTTTCCACTTAAGCTAGTTTGGATGTGAACCTGTTTATACTATACAGGATTCTCTGCTGTATTTATAGTGGGGGTGAATGTGTTCAACTGTATTTCAAACTTAAACCTACATAACTTGATTTCTTCAAACTCACTTATCCTGCAATTTACACCGTGACTTTATCCGGACTGGATTCCGAAAGAGAAGCTGTAATCGTGTTCAGTATGTTTGAACTTATTGCATAGAGGGTAATAGTCAAAGTATTGAATTTATGATATTTTGATTATAAGCGAATGGAAAATTTGTTACAGTTTTCATGTTGATGACATTGTTTGTCTGAATTACAATTGTACATTACAACAACAAAAATGTTTGAGCGTGCAAATGTTGTTTCCACATTCACATGTATCCATAAATGAATTGCGTGTGTAGATATGAAAATGTAAGTTTGTGTGTGCGATTGTAGAGAACTTAGCAATTGAGATGTAATTGTAAAAATTGATGTTATAAAGGAAAAAATAATTGGTGTATAATAATAGCTCACGCGAGATATAAGAAATTATTTGTTAATCGTGAAAGAAAACAAACCATGTGCGTAAGTTAAACTTCCTGTTCATTAGCGTTTATTTAATGATAAATCGCTTATCATCAAGTCGAGTATATCTGCCGTCTGCGTTGATCACAACATAAGAAATATTTAGTCAGATTCAATTGTATTTAAAAATTAATTCTCGACATTTAGTTAGACAAATTTATTTTCAATATTGTCAAATGTTGAATAATATCAATTTTATATAAAAGAGATTTCAATTTTTAAAAATAAGAATCTTTTTTATCAATTTCATTTATAAAACGAAATAGCAATGTACACTTATGAATGAAAATCCTTGCCTATTTTTACTCACTTGATTTTTGATCGCACCCTTTCTTATTTCCCTTGCAACCGCTTGGTTTACATTTCAATATAGTGTCACTCAAAATTAACGACATTATTTTTTTAACTTTTTTCATAGTTTGCTATTAATTTTTTACCGTAGCAGCTTATCAATTTTGTGAGAATTTAAATTTTCATAATAAATTAGCGTTCCAAACAATACTATAGTTTTTTTTTCTGTGAATTTTGGATAAATTGCATATTGATAAATAACTGGGATATAGAATACCTTAATAAAGTATTGTTTAAGCAATACAGAAAAAATAAATGAAAAGTAGAATTAATTACACGGAGGATTAAGTGAAAAGCCACCAAACTTGCTCACAAAATATTTTTATTTCGAGCGAGCTCGTCATTGAGTCTCCACTTTAATGTTCGTGTATAATTTTAAAACAACATATCTGTATGCTAGTCCAAAACTTATTTCATTTGAGGGGTTATCAAAAACGTGAAAACAATTCACATGTGACATCCCGCTCGAACGCGTTGATTGCGTCGAATGTAAAAACACGTTCGAATAATCGAGTTCGCGCCACGAAGGGTGCAAACAGCCCTCTTCGAAACTTGTGCACAATCGCATTAACTGAATGAATTCATAGAATTACGAAAAAGTCGATAATTTACAGAGGAAATCGGCATCTCCACACACTCAATACATCAATCGCGAGCAGCTACGACGAATTAGAAAAAACAGCACTTTTGCAGGCGCGAACACACGTACACAGGTAACAACCGAGCGGCGAGGACCTCGAGGGGGAGCAATGGTCCAGCGAGGGTGCGGTCCTAGCGCTGGCTGCTGGAGCCGGCGGTGGTCTTGGTGGCGGCCGCGGCCGCGGCGGCAGAGCTGAGGAACGACTGCGAGACGGCGCCGGCGGGCGCGCCGAGGGGCGACACGTCGTCGACGATGGCCTGCAGATTGGCGATCTCGCCGGCCGGGTCGCAGCAGTCGTTCATCGCCGAGTGAATGAAGGCGAGGCTGCCCTCGCTCGAGGAGGCCAGGCTGGCGGACAGCGGCGGCGAGCGCTCCTTGGGCGAGGCCGAGGAGGCAAGGTTGACGGGCCCGAGCGAGCCCGGGCCGCAGGTCGCCTGCTCCAGCTTGCCGTGGAGCTCGAGCACGCGGCCCTCCAGCAGCAGGTTGATCTCCAGCTGAGCCCTGTACTTGGACTCGACGGCCTCCACCTCGGCCGCGTGGCGCTCCTTGGCCTCCTGCAGCAGTCGCTGCTGGTCCACCAGCTGCACCTCCTTGCGCGCGTCCCTGTGTTCCAGCTCGAGCAGCCGGCTCTTCAAGGACTCCAGATGCAGCGTCTGCGAGTCGAGCTGGCGACGCAGACCTTGGGCGCGAGAGAGGCGGGCCGGTAAGCCAGGGGCAGAGGGGCTGGGGCAGCGGGTCGCGGCCGACGCCTCGAGGGCACCACTTACCGGAGAGCTCCTCCGAGCAGCACCTCTGTATCTGCGCGATCTCCTGCCTGGCCATGTGAACCGGTGCGCCCATCTTCTCCTGGGTCCTCGCCTGGGCCTGCGGAAACGAAGCGCTGCGTGAGGACCGCGCGGCCGTGCGCGCCACGAGCGACGCTCACCTCTCCGAGCAGCAGGAAGCGCTTGTGCACGGTGTCGAGGAGGCGCTTGAGCTCCTCGCTCTGGTTGGCCGCCCGCAGGGCCTCCTTCAGCTGGTGCGCCGCCTCGAAGAGGGTGGCCTCGGCGGCGCGCCTCTGCCTCTCGTGCTCCGTCAACCTGGTCCTCTCGGTCTTCAGCTCGTCCTCCAGCCGCTCTATCCGGTCCTTGAGCGCCGAACCGCGCTGCTGCTCCTCCTTGCACTGCAACGCAAGCATCGGGGTGAGGGTCGTGCGGACACGGCGGCGAGCGCCCGCGGTGAGCTCGGCACCTTCGCTTGCCAGTGCTGCACGGTCTCGGCGAGGCGCTGCTCGGCGCTGCGCGCCTCCTGCCGGTTGTGGCTCAGCTCGGCCCTCAGGGAGTCGATCTCGCTGTCCGCGAGCTTCAGCCTGCTCGCCTAGAGCCAACAGAAAGCCGAGTGAGCGCGGGCGCAGTGGCGCAGGGGCGCAGGGGCGGAGGGGTGAGGAGCTTGGCGCACCATGGACGAGTTGAGCTCTTCGAGCGCGCGCGAGTCGCGCAGCTTGCCGAGGAGCCGGCGGTTGCGCTCGGCGTGCACCTCCCTGCGCTGGCGCTCGAACTGCAGCTGCAGCCACATGAGCTGGATCTGCTGGGCGGCGCGCCCGGCCTCGGCACCCTCGTCGTCCGGCTGCGGGGTCCCGTTGCTCTCGGCCTCCTCGCCCGGCCGCTTGTCCGGCCGCGACCCTGCGGAGCGGCAGCGCCAGCGCGCCGTGAGTGCGGCTCCGGGGGCGCGGGCCGCGACGCGGTACTCACTGCACTTGGCCTCGGGCAGCGCGCACACCTGCAGGTAGCGCTCGAGCATGGCGCTGGGCGAGAGGCGCGCGGATGCCGGCGGCTCGAGGCAGTTGGGCGTGGGGCCGCCCGAGGCGGCGGCGGTGGGCTCGCACAGCAGGTAGTCGCAGGGCAGCAGGCCCGGGGTCTGCGTGGCCGCGTCCTCGGTCTCGGCCGAGGCCGCCTGCAGCGGGCGAAAGGTGCCGGCGCGCCGGGTCCGCGCCGTTGACGACGGCGCCTCCGCGCCGGACCGCGCCCGCCCACCGAGCAGCGGCCAGGTGCCGGCGCGCCGTCGCGTCCGCGGCACCGGCGTCGGGTTCTGGCACAGCACCCGCAGCTTCACGCGGCGCGTCAGCTCGCTCACCGTCTGGCGCTCGCGCTCCCCCGCCGCGCCGGCCGTCGTGGTCCGCCGCGCCGACACGATGTCCGAGACCTGGGCAGACGCGGGACGGTCAGTCGGCCGGCCACCCGCCGCGCGCGGCTCGCCCGCGCCGCTACCGACCTCCTGGTCCTCGAGCTGCTGCTGCTGCTGCTGCTGCTGCTGCTGTTGCTGCTGTTGCTGTTGCTGCTGTTGCTGCTGTTGCTGCTGTTGCTGCTGCCAGGACTCGAGCGTGCCGTTGATCAGGTCGTGCAGCTGGTGCAGCGGGCCGGCGCGCTTGGCCGGCTCGTCCTCGACGCGACTCTGTTGCGGCTGCGTGGCGTTCTGGCGCTCGGCCACCAGCTTGTTGAGCTTGCGGTCGAGGATCGACGGCCCATCTAACTCGAGGCGGCTCGCCAACAGCGAGTGCTGCCCGGGGTTCGCGGCCGCCCCGCTGCCGATCGGCGTGGACGGCCGGCTCGTCGAGCCCAGCAGTGCCGCGGCGCCGTTCGCGCCGAAGGCGCTCAGTGCGCGCACCGCTGCCGAGCCTACGGGCACCTGTCTCCCCATCGACCTCACGTCCTACTTGGCAATATGCAAACCCTCTCGTTAGTTACGCGTTCAATCCTTCATCACCCTGCGAGCTACTACAAGTCACTACTCCCGTTCTGTTTTGCTCTTCTTCTGGTACTCTAGCAAAACTCTTCGCTAACGCGCTTGTTTTCTCCGTAATGAGGATAGAATTGCTTAGGCAAGTTTGCTGAATGTCAAATTAAATACATTATTGACAACCATTTGCAGTGAGAAGACTTTGAAAATAAAAGCTTTACGAACGATGAATGTCAATTAATGATGGCTCGTGAGATTGTAAAGAAAAAAAAGGGAAAATCAAACAACGTAATTCAGTGATAGTATAAATAATTGCGCGGTTAATCTACGTACCACGCGAAAATATCTCTGTATTGTAGGAGCAGCATTTTAAATACATACAAATTGTGAAGTTATTGCGACAACGTGCGTTCAACAACGTGCACAGTGTCTTAAAAATTTCTAGTTTATTTCTTTATTTTTTCAAATAAAAACAAAAAAAAACTTAGCAAAAGCTCGAAGAACTTGTACGACTTTCGAAAAACTAATTGCAAGCGATCACGCCATATACAAGCATACGTCAAAAGACGTAAGAGTGTAACTATATCGATGCGATTCAGAGATACATTTATCTGCGTTGTACTTATTGATATACTGATAGTTATGCTGCTATCTTGACTAATGATATCGTGTTGCTGCTTACTTCTTTTGTTTTTTATCGAATCAATCGTGCGATTTATATGAATGTTTAACATATGAAGATAAGATTTAATAGTAATAAAAATTAAATACGGTTGATTCGTTATATTTGTATGAAAATAAAACTCGACATCGCGAATCTATTACTAAAACTATGACTTGTGAACTACGATAGATTTTGTACAATCTTTTTAATTTAATTCCTTCAAAGTTCTAAAAATTTCAAGGAGAAAACAATTATATGAAAAACTGCCATTGAATAAAGGTGGGAACCTTAATTGGAGTAGTTTCAGGAGTCGCCTCGACGGCTGCCTCAGGTGGTGAAGTTCGACTGCGGTTATTGAGATTCGCGTTGGCGGCCACGACAGTGGTACCACCAGGTGTTGAAGGCGTCGACTTGACATCGCCGTGTGACAATGGCGTTGCTTGAAGTGAAGTAGGCGGCGGTGGACTGTGCGCCCCTACGAGCATGCTCGGCGACCAGAAGCTCTCCTGACTCGTCACATTGTCCAAGCTCTGTTGCTCCAATACCATAGGAAACTCCGAGTTGCTTACTGGTGTATATGGACACGAGTATTCGGAAAACACTGCGCAGCGCGTGTCTTATGTAATTTTCACTGTTGATATTCGATAAAAAATTAGGAACCTACCTGATATCGGGGTGAACCGCATGTTTGCCAGCGACATCATCTCTTCGCGACTCGATCTTTCGAACAGTGAAAAACGGCTGCACTCTACTACCACATCGTGATGCTCCATTTTCTTCCACCTGAAAGCACATTACTCCTTGTATTATTTTATTCATTTTTGCAATTAAACTTTTACTTCTGCTATTTAAACTTTGACTTTTGCTATTTAAAAAAATATATTTTTACCTCGAAGATGAGATCTCTGTTTCTTTGGACATTGTCACCAGCAATGGATGCATACGCACCGAATCCAGCATTGGACTTATCACTTTTTTAAAAATCATCGTTTGATCTCGCGAATATTGGGGTTTTAAAAAGGAAATAAAATTACATGGATACATGGCGTACAATCGGTGAAACAAGTTGTGTAATCCAACCTGCAAACATTTTTAGTTTTTGAATACTTCTATTCTAAATTAAACACTACTTGCGATATATAATATGATTTATTAAGGAGCAATTAAGAAGTTTTCATATACCTGTAAATGAAGGAGATTATAATCTACATCACAGCCAATAGGCGTTGTCGAAAAAGCTCCAGAATTTGCGTTTGAAATATTCAAACGATTATAATATAACGATGCAAGTCTAGAAAATACTTCAAAGATTTCATTCAGATGAGGAGCCAGTGCAGTTGGTAACATGGGTAACAGGGTTATCAGTAGCAAAAGAGCACTCATTAATAACACTATATCTTCTTCCACCTTAAATATAAATATTTTCCATAGAGATTACACAAACTAATTTTATTTTTTGGCAAAATTATGTTTATTACCTTGAGCAAATGAAGCAGCTGTTTAAAAAGTGTATGGTTAGCCAGACGGTAGAGCCATGTAGGTTGCCGTCTAGCCACATGACCAAGCAGTGTAAGCGTTCTAATCTTTTGTCCATTGTTACTAGGTTTCGCTGCAAGTGTTTCTGTTAATTTATCAAAAAGATGCTTGTCATGAGGCTCTCTTACTCCTGCTAGAACTTCGACTGCCCTTAAAGAATCCGTAGAAAGATAGTAATCAAACAATCCATTCACCAACCAACTATCTTTTGCTGTAGTTTCAAAAAAATGTTCAAAAATTATTCAATACTTCTGAGTCTAGAGGCAGACTGGAGATAATATAAAAAGTTGTATTTACTTGCTAAAAAGTGATCATGGAAAACCTTTTTAATTTCTTCAACATCTTTGAGTTTATTGGACTCAAGCATATGAAAAAGTTCTGCAGCTCCAATGTTGCTATTGGCATTGCTGTTAGTCATACCGAAGGTGTCTTGTTGCACTTGCCTCTGGATCTTCTTAACTGGCTTCCCTCACAATCCAGCACTGCCTTAAGCAAGAATGTGTGATAATTGGCCACTGCTTCACCATCACAACACTGTTGCTTTATTACCTCTTCACTCCTTCCAACTAAACTTCTGATTGTCATTCGAAATTCAGTGTTATAGCATTCCTGCAAGTATCAAATACAGTTTTATTTACTCTCAATCAAATTTTAAAATCATTTGAAAATCTCTAAGTTAATAGGTTGATAAAATAAAGTTTAAGATTCAAGAATATATATACTTTGACAAATTGGGTGTTATTCAAAAATTCAGAATAATAATTCAAAATATAATGAAGCAGAGCTAACAACTTCTGGTCTTATATTCTATAAGTATAAAGTTAAAAAAAAATTTGTATGTACAGTATAGTTTGAAAGTTAAGCATAGTGTATGAAATTGAGCAGGGCTACATGTATATCTATATGAAAATTAATAAGAGTAACAAAATCTGATTTGTACACTTAGCTGATCATAAAAAATAGGCAGTAACTTTTGACAGATTTACCATTTAATGATTATAAAGATGTTATTGATAGAATTAAAGAATGAAGCATTGAATAATTTATTCGAAAAAATAAGCCGGCCTACTTGTAGATCGCACCAAGAATAAAAATATTCTTTTTTTACTCTGAGAAGCGAATAATTATAAGATTATTAAGATAATCGAGGTGCTTGCACGCTCATGTCCGGGAACTTGCGACAAACAGCTGATTGTAATAAACCTCAAATTTTCGAATGCATTCAGTTGCTGTCGTAAATTTATAATTTATTTAGGTTTGTGCGAAATCAGAATACGGAAGAACAACATCATAAAACCCGAGAGCAACTCATCAATCAGCAACAAATCGACAAACGCGTTAGAATAATAATGGAGCTACTGTGTACAACCTATCTGACAAAGAATAATTTGTTCGAGTTCGACATTGCACGAGAGCCGCACCAACAGCTTATTCAAAAATTATAACGATAAGGTACCAGAAGAAAACAATAGAAGAAATGTAAAACTTACGTGTGAGACTTGAAGAGTAATGGAGCAAAGTCAGAGCTCAGCAGCATGCAGGTGTAGTTCCTGGCGATACTCCATTGGCTCCACCGACTGTTTTCTTTCTCTTGCTCTCCACAGAGTGAGCCCTGTCTTCTCTCTCTCTCTCTCTCTCTCTCTCTCTCTCTCTCTCTTTCTCTCTCTCTTTCTCTCTCTCTCACTTCACGGGTACAGCTGTTTTCCACACGGGCATAGGCCACATTGCCGAGCAAGTCAGCTAACCGTGTAGCGTGTTTATTAAAGGCTCTGCTCCGTTTCTCGACCGCATGGGCGCTGCCGCAGTAAGTTATATATTGTTATTCGCGCCAACGACCAAAATCAAATTATCTTCACTATTGCGTGATCAAGTCAAGCTACAGTCAATTTCTGAAAATACAATGTTCTAATGATAAAAACGGAAAACACGGAATTCATATAACGTGAATGTTGGACATACAGGCTTGAGACTGTTTTGATATATTTATGTCATTTCCCGCATTTTTCTAGTTCAGAACCTATATATCAGATTTATAGCTGAACTACAAAATCAAAGATCTTGTCTAACAGTTTTTCTACCATGAGCTTACGTGATAAACAACACTCGATTTTAAAAAAAAGTGTCGCTGAAAGTGTACAGACATTCAAAAAATTAGTAGAAAATCAAGCGAAGGCATTGACCAATTATGAAAAAACTGTAGCAGAGGTTTACAACAGCAGACCACCAGAATTTGTTTGTCCTTTATATCTGGATAAACCAAGCAGATAACCATTAACAAAAACAAACCAATAACCAAGCAGAACTTTTGCTTCCAAAAAAGGTATTGAACGCATAAAAAGAAAAGCAGTGGCTTACGTTGTCATTGAAGATTTTAACAAGTGCAGCTCTTTTGATAACAGTATCATTGTTGTTAATGGCAATGACGATGACAATGATGTTTATGTTGAAAAACGGTATATGTTGATAAAATGTACTATTTTTAAAATAGAAAATAAAAACCTAAAATTAATCAGAATTTTATTAATATTCAGGTTAATACAGGTAAAAAAGAAGACTCGAACAAACTAGACGTAAGGATATTCCTACAAATATGTGGATTTGACTCGAACGTAAAGTAGTTAATTTTTTAGCGGTTTAAAAAAAAAGAAATTGTAGCTGTAACCTATATATAAAAGAAAACATTGACTATATCTTATGAGAGCATGCAGTTATGTTTAATATGATATACGAGAATGGTAATGCAAAGACAACATAATTGCACGCAAGCGCATCGAAATTTATATTTCTTCGCGGATTCGCGGAAATACTTGAAAGTATCATGTACGCAAAAAGTGACTCTAACCACCAGATGTACTGATGGAGCGCGGAAAGGGAAGAAAGAGTTAGAGTCCACAAGAGAGACGGAGATAGCGAAAAGCAGTATTTGCGCCGACGAGGTCGCGCGCGCGCGCGCGCCTTTTTCTTCTCCCCGTTTCTTGTACCTACATACAACATGTAAGTAAATACCCACGTCGAAGAAAAAATATTAATTGAAAGGATTGAGCGTAAACAACGGCCGGGGAGCCTTCCCCGACGGCCGTGCCGACGTCATTTACCGGAGACAGAAAGAAATAACTACAAGAGCTGTAACGAGAGCGAACAGTAGGGCACAAGAATGTTGCTCTTCCATAGAAAATGCGGCGACCGTGTGAGCTTAATGAACAACCAGTGCACCGCTGTCAGGAGTGTCTCTGAGTACAATTATGGCCTGGTTTTTAGTGCTGAACCATTGAAAGATGACGAAGTTTTCCAGGTTCGCATTGATAAAAAGGTAAGCGATAATTTTGATTTGATGTTCATAATGTGCATGAAAAATTACATTGTTGTCAAATTATAATTACTACTATATTTATTTTTGTCCTTATAATATTTAAGATGATGATATGGAGTGGAACGATAGAGATCGGAGTGACAGCTTGTGATCCAGAAAACACCAATTTACCAGCATCAGCTACAAGTTTGCGACATGGATCATGGATTATGACAGGTTCTAGTATAATTCACAACGGAGAGCCTGTTTTAGAACAGTATGGAATAGATTTGAGTACATTAGATGAAGGACATATTATTGGAGTATGTCGAACATCAAAGGTTATATCTTATCAGATAATAACTACTTTATTATTGTTCATGATCATACATTGAAGTAATAGTTCTATATACTTGATTTTAGGATGAGTTGGTATTTTATGTGAATGGCTCTCCACAAGGAATAGCAGCTACAAATATACCATCTAGAGTTTATGCAGTTATTAATATGTATGGAAACTGTATTCAGGTTACCACAATTCAACCTTCTATTAGTCCTGCATCAAATTGTAGTAATGGGGAGCTCCCATTAGAAATTAATAATGATTATGCAATGGATGAAGCATCAACCTCATCTACAACAAATTTAGTGACAAATTTAAATGTGAATCTAAATGTACTACCAAAAAATCCAAGCTTAGCTGCCATAAGGGAAGATAAATTGAGATTCCATGAAAGAGTGGGTTCCCTAGTCAAATTATCAAATAATGCTCGTACAGCAGAAAGGAGAAGACCATTAGATGAATTCAACAATGGAGTTGTGATGACTCATAGGCCTCTGAGAGATAATGAATTGTTTGAGGTAAGTCAATGATTTTACTTTAAATATCAAATGGTTTTTTATAATTATTGTATATATGTTTAGATTCGCATTGATAGACTAGTTGATAAATGGTCAGGTAGTATAGAAGTAGGTGTCACTACACATAGCCCTACTGCCTTAGAGTTCCCTGCAACTATGACAAATATGCGTTCTGGTACTACTATGATGTCTGGATGTGGTATATTAACCAATGGGAAAGGAACTCGACGAGAGTATGGTGAATTCAATTTAGATGAGCTCAGAGTAGGTTACGTTTCTTATTTCTGTTATTTTTATTATTTTTCAATTCAATTATCCCAAAGACAATGAGCTATATTTGAGAATTATAGGAAGGAGATCGGGTAGGTATGCTGCGAAAAAGTAACGGCAACCTTCATTACTTCATAAACGGCCTCGACCAAGGAGTTGCTGCCAAAGTTCCTAATACAATATGGGGCGTCATTGATTTATACGGGATGACCGTGAAAGTTACAATCGTCGATCGTGATGAGAGAGAAGAACAAAATCTCGTTACCCGAAGAAATACTTTGCAACTACAAGGAATAAACGGTAGGTAATGTTATTGACATTTTTTGCTTTGCGATTGATGTAATTTAAAGAATGTTGTTTGATGTGTAAACAGGCGAATCTGAGGAGCCTCTAGATAGATTGATGTTCCATCCGTGTTGCGGTACTCACGCGGATGTAATTAACAATGGTCGTACAGCTCATCGACCAAAGTAATAATCCCAATTATGTACCGCGAATAAAATATATAGTTTTATGTATATTTATAATGCAAAATTATTTATAGTGCCATAGATGACTTCAACAACGGCGTTGTTCTGACCTCGAGGCCCTTGAGGGCAAATGAACTGTTTGAAGTGAGGCTCGATAAAATTGTCGCAAAATGGGCCGGGTCAATCGAAATAGGAGTTACCACTCATTCTCCAACTGAACTGGAGTTTCCATTTACAATGACCAACGTAAGGTAAGTATCGATTGAATGTTATACTTAAAACAGCTTGCAGCATCCGTGTAATACAAAAAATTTGGTGATATTAATTAGGTCAGGTACGTGGATGATGACAGGTAATGGAGTGATGCATAACGGCACGACAATGATCGATCAATACGGCCAGAACTTAGACAGATTACAAGTAGGCGATCGCGTGGGAGTGATGCGTAAAGACAATTCGACACTTCACTTTTTCGTGAATGGCACGGATCAGGGTGCAGCGGCAACTGGAGTCCCGGAGCGGGTTTATGGAGTGATCGATCTGTACGGTCAAGCAGCCCAAGCTACTATCGTTGACAATTCTGATTTTTGTAGCCCTACCACAATTAATTCCAGTCTTAGTAATACTACTTTATACTGGTATTTTCTAACATTTTTGGAGGCTATTTAATTCCTCTTGTAATCCTTTTTTTGTCAAACAAGTCTCACCTATATAAGTGAATAATCTTTCAGTGATCTACGCTTTCACCATGTGCATGGAAAGAATGCCCGAATCACTAACAACGGATTGACAGCCTCAAGACCGCGAGCTCTTGGAGAATTTAACGACGCGATAGTCATTGCAAATCGTGCGCTTCGCGACGGCGAAATTTTCGAAGTTTCTATTGATAAGATGGTTGAAAGATGGTCAGGTGCAATAGAAGCTGGTGTTACGGCGATAAGGTAAATTGTACAAAATTTTGTTTTAATTCGTTTAAAACAGGGTCTGATAATTTACTGACATTGTTTCTTCAATTACGATTAGGCCAGACGAGTTAGAATTCCCATCGACGATGACAGATATCGACCATGACACGTGGATGCTCTCAGGCTCGACGATCATTCGAGACGGTGTTCCTTTGAGGAATAACTACAGTTGCGATCTGGATAAGCTTGCCGAGGGCAACCGTATCGGTATGATGCGTTGTTCAGACGGAAGCTTGCATTATTATCTTGACGGCGTGGATCAAGGCACCGCGTGTATTGGTCTCCCGGCGCAAGTTTATCCTGTTATCGATCTCTACGGACAATGTGCCCAAGTAAGTAATGCGTAATTCCAATTTTCTTACGTGACATCTACCATTGACCCAAAGGACTAAGTATTACACATAAGAACATACCGAATCAGCTTATATTTTATACCTATATTTGAGCTAAGTAAACGATAACTTAGAAAGGCAGTTTATTAGGCCTAATTCTTTTAAAATCATGCGGTATCTTAATTTTCGCCAGTTCATGCAGAAAGCACATATTTTTCGTACGTTCAGCCAAAAACGTGCGTTCAAAAACGAGCTTTCCACACGTCGTATCCAAAAATACGGTATGACACATGTTCGGGAAAGAGTTTCTCGTGTCATGTGGCGCTTACGCCCGAGCGAAGTGAGAATCTACTTTCCCGTACTTGTATCGTAATGTATTATTTCAACACACCGCGCGGAAAGTACGTTTTTATTATAGCTTGGCGAAAAACATGTACTGGAATTCGCGCTTTTCACACGTTGTTTTGAAAAATACTGTACTTCTGTGCTTGTGAAGTAACAATATATTTTCCCCAAACTAGTTAGGAAATGTACTATATTACTACTAGGCAAAAGAAAATCGAATTCACACTGTAATAAACCTTTCCTCGTGATAACAATAGCTTAACTTTCAGGTAACAATCGTTTTACCAGAGCGACGTGATATGATACAACAATACCTGCCATCAGAAAACAGCACAACGAGCCAGCAGCCAACGTCGGTCGTACCACCCGCTGTTCAAACCGAGATAACTCACAAATTCCACGAGTCGGTGGGTCTGAATATACAATTAGATACTGGGCGCACGGTGGCTACTCGCTGTCGCGAGTACAGTAATGCTGTACTACTCAGCGATGCTCCTCTTGAGAATAACGAGATTTTTGAGATCTGCATTCAGGAGGTTGCCAAGGAGTGGAGCGGTTCGCTCAGAATAGGTTTGATTAGCAACGAAAATGGTAGTTGGTTAACGTCGATGAATCTTGTCCAAGGGATGACTTCCATACCCGTTGATGCCTGGTATCTCACTGGTAAGATTTTCTCGGTTTTATTGCATAATACCTTTCGTCTTCTCACTCTTTTTACTTTTCACAGGTAATCAAGTGAGGCATAAAGGACACTGCCTTTGTTGGAACTACTGTCCAAGTTTAGATTGGTTGCGTGTAGGAGATAAAATCGGTCTGAAACGTACGAACGAGGGTAACCTAAAGTTTTACGTGAATCGAGAAGACATGGGTGTCGCTGCAACGAACGTGCCTGAAATGTGTTACGCCGTGATTGAACTGTTTGGGTGTACGGTTGCCGTATGCGTGACTAGCACAAAGCAGCAAAATATCGCGATATCACCAAATGCAAGTCTTAGGTTACAAGATTCTTTGGAATTATTGTTGGATCCGATGTCATCTGGTGTCAGAGGGTAAGCTACCATTGTCTTTTTCGCTCGGTCAAGGTTGATTTTTGTTTTAACTAAATCTACTATTTTATAATTTTAGTGAGGGAAATATGGAGTTATCTTACGATGCGTGCGGAGAAGGAAAACTATTGACCGATTTTGTAACGACACCAACTCAAATGGCAGTAGCATCCATAGGTGAAAGTGATTGGTCCTATGAATTCCACGAAAACCACGGCAGAAATGTTCAATTAGAGAAGAAGACTGTCGCCAAACGAGTAGCAAGTTATAATCAAGGTAAATTGAGATTTACATTTAATTGCTTGTGCAGAAATGTATGACTGAAACGTCACATATTTTCATTCATACTGTTACAGGTGTAATCATGTCTAGTAAACCTTTGATAAAAAATAAATTATTTCAAGTTAAAATTGAGAAAGTGAACGACAGGTGGGTATCTGGAATGCTATGTGGAGTCTCTTGTATTCCGCCAGAAAAAGTGACTTTCCCCGTAACGGCTCTCGGTTTGAAGAAACACTCGTGGATTATATGTAGCGATTGGATATCACATAATGGAACAAAAGTCAGATCCTGTTACGGTGCAAACCTAGAGAATCTGCGATCGGGATCGATAGTTGGTTTGCTTCTGGATGAAGAAATGCGCCTCCACTTGTATATTGATGGCGTGGATCAGGGTGTTGCAGTTTCGGACTTATCCTCTTACGTTTACGCTGTTATTGATCTGTATGGGCAGTGCGAACAAATTTCAATTGTCGGCTCTAGTAATGATACGTTGAGTCTGCCATCTCTTCTTGGCGAGAACGATATACTCAATAATGACACGGACAATGCTACAGCCTTGGCCATAGCCATCGAATCAGAAGATGTTGAAAACTCAAGAGAAAAAGCAGATCTCGAGTGCCACGAAAAAGAAAGCAACGCATCCATCATGTTAGATGATTTAGCTGATGGCTTGGTCGAGTTGGATTTGCAGGATGAAGAAAGGCATAGCAACGATGATGTTGATATCGATGAGGAGTTGGCCAACTTTGTTACTGCGTCAACGACTGATAATGATTTGGCAAGCAGGAATCTGACAACCAGTAATAAAGGTAATTTTGTCTGTTGCTTTCAGAAAACAAATGATAGAATATACAGTTAGTTTGAACAAAATTGAATTCTTTTACTTTTATATAGACTTGAAACCGATATCACTATCATCTTCAACTACAACAGCTGCAACTTCTAGCAACCTTGTACCGTTAGATACCAATTTTTCTGATCCAAATGGAGCTTGCGGAGAAACAATTCTCTTCAATATTCTGGACAACAATTTATATGGTGATAAGGAACAAGCAACGTCGTCATCACTCGATAATAATGTCGTCGCAGATATCGATGATAATTGCGAGGACGGTGGCTTTAATAATAACGAGCCCTGTACAAACGTCGAGCTCAATAACGCCACGAATATCAATATTAAGAATGGCTCCGTGATCAGCTCAACAAACATGACAAACTTGAACACCGCAATTAACTCGAGTAATGCTAACAATGCTATTAATGAAAGTATCGCGTCGAATAGTTCGCAGAATAATAATGTCAACGCAGTATCAACGTTGAACAATGTGATGACGCAGAGCTCCAACGTCCGGGCCTGGCATCAGAATCATTGCATGCCCAGTGCACCTCAAGAGCTTCTACTTAATTGTCATCGTCAATCTGCGGTAAACAGTTTTTATCGGTACATTTGACTATTTCCATGTACTGATATCAAATTTTCTGATTTTTTTTTCAGATTCCAAACAACTGTATATTAAGTAATAGTATATTGAGCTCAGCACAACAGACTTTGTCGCAGCAGCCTTCGATACCGTCCACGCCATTGACGAGCAGCAACTTGATAGTGCCTCCGCCTTCGAAAAAATGCGAGTACCTGAAAGCTTGCGTGCGTCTGAAAAAATCGCTGGTTTTACCAGATGAATTTTTCTCTGTGGACGAAGTGCTGTGCTACTGCAGCTCTTGCTTTAAAGCTGATGGTGATCAAGTTATTTGCAAAAAAGGCGAGCCACTTGCCGAATTCGCAATACCCGTGGGGTGGGTAAGATTTCCACTCAAGCACAGTATAAATGCCAATCAGATACCACAGAGTACTACCGATAAATGGCACGTTGCCTTTTACGGTACCAGAATTGACGCCGTCCGGTAATTTTTCAAACCATTTGAAAATTGTTAATAAGAATATATCGTACAAATGCCTTTTGAACCTTGTTTATATCGACAGACAGATTCTCGATAGGGGCGAATTATTAACCAAAGAGCAGTTGGACACTGATTCATTGACAATCGGTACTAGTAGTGACGACCAAAACCCTCAAGTTGTTTTTTCGCCAAATATCAAATATGCAAGCTCCGAACAATTTATCAAGCAATATTCGTAAGTTACGTATAAAAGCAGAGTTCATAACAATTTTCTAATCTTAAAAATTTGCAAATTTTACAGATACATCGATACACAATTAAACAAAAAAGTCAATGTATCAACAGCCTTTCAATTACTCGTAAGGCCGAGTTCGTATACAACCTCGTGTAAAAAAGATGGATTAGATCCACAGCTTGAGTGCATTGAATGGGCTACCAAAGAAACTGGAGCTACAGTTATTATAGCATTGTTGATACATCTTGATGGAATTTAAAATTCTTATTTTTCCAAATAGCTCGCTTAACGTAGGCAACGTTCGCGCATGTATGTACTCTAAAGTAGTTAAATCTTACCTACATCTTTTTTGTTCGTACGTTATAGCCATTTATTGTGGTTACGAGGCAAAAATAATAATTTTTCTTATATTTTGCGCTTAAAATTGAAATTTTGAAAGACTTGAAAATACCAAATTAAAATTTTTTCAATGCATTCGATTTGTGATGATTAAAAGTAATCGTTGACATTAATCATAACTATTTTTAATTATCTATAAAGTACTTAAATTTGCTTATAATTCAACATATATAGATATATATCATGTTTGATTAATAGCGAACCCAAGTCATTTAATTTGATTGATCAAATTTCTTTGCTTAGTTACCAAATTTAAATAATATTATACCATCATTAGGTTATTAATTTTACGTTTAAAAATACACTTTTTCTGTGATATATTGTAATATTATAATTATACATGGTATTTAATTTTACATTTAAAAAATCTAACTGTAACGAAAACGATACTCTAAAGAGAATGATACGAAGGGATTCAATTGGTAATATATAAACAAATATGAATCGTTGACTGTTTAACATTGTAAAGCTTAATGAATCTGTTAAAAAATATGAAAGTGCTTATTGAACAAAAAAAATAAACTTCTGAGTAAAATATTTTTCGTACAAATTTTGCAGGAATAAAAGTCGGAAATATTTTACTCAATCGATAGGGAAAAACGATGCTTGTCGTTTTCGTTATATACATATGTATATGTGTACGGTAAAGTGCCAGCAGGATATTCAGCTAAATTCAATATTTATTGTAAATTATTGAACATAAGTGTCCGCGCACATGTCGATGTATATCACAAAAGTAGCTCAATTTTTACGGAGGAAGCGATACTCGAAATATTTATTATAGTATTGCGTCATCAATAAAAATGTATGCAGCAGCACTGAGAATATTTTACGTCTAGGGTTGAAATTGTAATCGATCGCTTATTGCACATTTCGACATCGTTTAATTTTAAGGCTTGTTGTTTTTAGAAGAAAAAAAAATGGCTTTTATTAAACCTCGGATATTTTTGTTGCGCGAAATTTGGACTAATTTTGATTGAATGATAGGTACAGAATGTGCACTACGTTAAAGCTCAACCCTAGCCGTCCAAAATCTCACAGCGAAATAACTACTAGTTGTATGAATAAACGCAATATTTTGAGTTAATAAAAGATAAAACATTTATTTCTTCAAAGCCTCAAAAACAAGCACTGATCGAGTACAGACAGATCAATGAGAATCGAACAGCTCAAGAAAAGTAAAATTTACAGATAATTGTTTGCTCGAGAAATAAGTGAACAACAACATTAGAATATTAAAACAAGTAAGGAGTGTGAAAGTGGTAAACGAAGCAAGACGGCAAAGTGGCTGAAAATCGCAAGCTCAGACCCAGACTCGGCAGTTCTGATCCCAAGAGGTGCTGACCAAGGCCATGCCGTTGCCGGCCATGGAGATGCAGGTGACTCGGTTGTCGTGGCCAGACAGCGAGCCTGGAAGCAGAGGCGTGAGTAGCGCTGGCAAGTGGCGACGGACAGGAGGACCTCACCGTTGTACTGCTGCTTGAGGGTGTCCCAGATGTGGATGTCCTTCTCGTCGGTGGCACAGAAGATGAACCTACCGCTGAGAGAGAGCTGCGTGGAGGTGAAGCCGGGGTTGGAGTTGGGCGGCTTGAAGGAGGCGATCTGCTGGTCGGCGCGCAGGTCCCAGAGCCGAGCCGTCTTATCTTCGGAAGCAGTGACGAAGTTGTTGCCGTTGGGATGAAACTGCGCGGAGGAGCGGGTGTGAGCGCGATCGAGGCGCAGGCCGCAGCCGCGTCGCAACGTATATACTCACACAGACGGAGTTGACGTCAGCCTCGTGGCCGAAAAAGGTCTGATGCGCGACCTCCTCGCGCAGGTCCCAGAGCTTGCAGGTGCGGTCGACCGAGCCGGTGAGGTAGGTGTTGCCGTCGGGGCCCAGGCTGATGCTGACCACGTCGCCGGCGTGCGCGGCGAAGTCGGTGGTCTTCTTGTAGGCCTCGAGGTCCCAGATGCAGATCTTCATGTCGCCGGAGCCGGTGATGATGTGGCCGTCGTCGAGGAAACGGCAGGAGGACAGGAAGCCCTCGTAGCCGAGCAGCTCGCGCGTGATCTTGGCCGAGCCCGTGGCGTCGCGGTTGTTCACGTCGTAAACCGTGCACATGTTGTCCATGCCGCCGCAGGCCACGAAGTTGCCCGACTGCGCGAACGCCACGGACATTACCCAGGCGGAGCGCAGCGGAATCACCTGCACCTTGTTGCCCGTCCACGTGTCCCAGATGATGAGCTTGCCGTCGAGGCTACCCGTCACGCAGTGCCGGCTATCGCCGCTGAAGTGCACCGAGTTCACCTTGTTGATATGGCCCTTGAGCATCTTCTTCGTGCTCATCTTCACCTTGGGCGCATCGGTCGCGCTGCCGCACACGTCCTGGATGCTCGTGTCCTGCATCTTCTTCTGGTCATCCTGCCGAGCCAACGAGTGCCACACTCCAGTCGCCCAGTGCCTCGCCCACAGCCACTTACCTTACACTTGTTGATCAGCTCCTCCAGCTCCTGCTTCAATGCTGCGGTCTCCGGGTCGTCCTTGCCCATAGCTGCTGCTGCTGCTGCTGCTGCTGGTGCTCGTGGCGCGCGTTGCTCCCGAGTGCCCTACAGCCGCCCACCCAGGGAAGCCACTGCTGACCCGCTAATCGCATTACGTCGCCAATCCCGTTTGCCCCGCTTTCGGCTTATTGGCTCTCGTGCCCGTCAGCTTCACGTACGGACGGCAAAGTCAATTAGCGTCTCCTACTTCCTCCTTCGGCGCGATTGCCGAGCGCCGTTACGTGCGACGCCTTGCGCTCAGCCTAGCTGGCATATTCGGCTGCGGCTCTTAGGCAATCGCTTATCGGGAAAGCGGAGACGATGACTTTGCTCTCGCTACCAGCTGTTTTTGCGCGGTCGCGCTCCATCGGGCCCGCAGCGAAAGCGACGTCCTGATCGCACGATCGAGCGTGACGAGGCGCCCACGCTCGCCGCGGCAAAACACCCGTCGATTTCGCGGCTGCTCTCTCCGCTATAAAACCCTCGCTCGCGCCCGCGACATCCTCTCAGAGCGGCTGCTGGCATCGCGCGCGCAACCCTATGCTCGCCATCAGTGTCCTGCTCCTCGCGGCCTGCAGCCTCGCCGCCGGCTGCGACGCCGATCGCGATGGCAAATCGGTCGCCGACGACCTCACCCAGTACAGCTGCAGTCGCGACCTCAAGCTCGGTTCGTACGTCAGCCGGAACAACAAGAACTCGTCTTGCGAGCAAGTCCACGACAGAGGCCCGCCCAGGACGGCGCGCAAGCCCAAGGATCACTCCCAGTGCTATTGCACTCTTGACGATCGTCAAGGTAATGCCGCGTGATTGTGAGCGACACGTTATTCATGGCTTTGTTTATTATTTGACACAACGAGTCGCGTTATTTTATACTTCGAGACTTGGACGTGTCCCAATGGTTCGCTGAAAATAACGCGTCAAACCGCGGATAATTCGAGACGCGCAGAAAATATTGCGAAATCGTCCGTGTAATTTTGAAAAATAGAGAACAGGTGTGATGAAGACGACGGGTCGATAAAATAGTCGAAAACACAATAACAAATTTACATTCATTTATCTACAACTTGCTTACAATTCGCTTATAAAAATAAGTATAACAGGTTTTGTGCTTGCGCGTGGTTTTCGTCTTACGCTTAGTCATCACAGAAATTTTTCCAAGGCTTACATATTCTTAATATTTCTAAGTACAAAGTTTCAATGCCACATTCAGTAAACAAAAAGACGTAAACGTACGCTTTTAACAGTCTTTCTATTCAAAAGAATAATCTGATAGTACGTCTTCTATAGAATTGTTCCTCGTGAATGATCGGTGTGCCAGTTAATTTGGCTATGTAACTATCTAATTTCTCTCCCACAAATGTGTAGCAATACAAGCAACCAACTAAAATTCCACCTAGATGTCCAACGAATGATGCATTCGGTACTAAAAGATGTATTAAGAATAACTCAGCCCAAACCGCAAATTTACTGGGCACTCTAAATCCTCCAACGTCATGTGGCCGATCATGTTCTTCACAAACAACAATAACTTTCAAAGCGAAAAGCACTGCAGAAAATCCAACTGCACAAGCAGTATAATAGGCATAATCCTCTGTGAATTGTGTAAGAATGTATCCTAATGTAACATACATTGCACTGCAGCCTGTCGATAAAATGCCAATTAGTATTGCAAAATTGGATGTTCCATACATGGGCTCCAGGTAAGAGCCCTTTAGTAGAAATGACACCATGTTGTAGTACAGGTGCATGTCTGATCCATGCTCAAAATTCGAAATAAAAAATGAACGCCAATCTTTGTGTTTCAATATTTTCAAAGTTGAAATACAAGCATCTTCTGGATTCCAAGGAACTCTGATTATTCCTGCATACAGTAGACTTTGTGCCGCTATACCTATCAGTGTTGCTGGTGGAATTTTGTCAATTCCAAAATTTATTGCTTGCGATGCTAATAATATCAGCCCATATTGCAAGCCAGGTTGTCTTCTTTGTGACTGCCTCATGGTAATTCGTTCTTTTTCGAATTTAATCGCCAACAAAACTTTGTACCTTTCTTCTGTATAATTTTTTTCGTCAACTATCACTTATGTCACAAAACACATCGGTCAAAAATTGCATTTGAAGTGTGCACAAAATTTCGAACTTGATATATGCAAGTTTCTAACTATTGATGAATTAATTATTTTGTTACAATGTATGAATATCGTTTTATTCCGTAATACTTGGCTTCTTTGCGTGATGCAGGAAATTTGGTACTGTTTTATACTCAGCGAACAATTTAAACTGACGTGTCCTTTTTAGATTCATCCGCGGTTTCGCGCATCCCCTCACTTCGTAGGAGAAACGTTTGTTTACTAAGTCAGGTTAGGTCGAGCTGCATAGTGAACGTACGTGAGACCTGTTGAAGCTTCATTCAAAACAGTGCGACAAAAAAATTTCTCCAACTTGTTTCGTCCGAGAAAACTGTTGAATTATCGCCAAGAAATTGACATAATGATATCTAATGTCGCAATAAAACCAGTTTATCGTGATTCGAACTCAAAATTAAACGTCTTTGATTGATTTAAGAGAATGATCCGTTAGTGATGAGATTGATGAAGCGATCATTGTGAACGCGTTTTCAGCGCTTGCGCATTGAATGACACATTTCAGCTGGTTGACATGATGTGTATGGCGGTGCGTTTCTCGGTTGACTACTTTACAAAGATAAAGAGTTTTGTGTATGTAAATCAGTGATTAGAGATTTTTTCAAGCCATTCCTACTGTGATAGTTAAATATTCGTGCTGGAGTTAACATCGATGAATCATCTAAAACGTCGGCAATAACATTTACTGTCGTTTACTATTACGTGCTCTAAAAGCCTTTGTTTACTTTTTAAAATAGTCAACGTACAATAACTAAGGGTTTCATTCTAAAGATAAATGTCTATTCCTGTGAAATTCGAATACGCTAAATATATGTATGATCAGTTGTTGTTTTACAAGATAGATCCTATTGTTGTAGGAAGTCAATCATCTAACTTAACCTATGCATTTGAATCATAAAATTAATAAATATTTAAATAACGTTAATGCAGAATGTTTAGTTGCTGAAAAGACGTTAGTGATGTAGAAGTGTCTGGAGTCTGTTTTTTGAGAATAAAAAAGAAAAGTAAAGTTTATTAAAACATCGCAGTATTTAGCAGCTTAGAAGTGAATAATTGTTGGCGTAAAAGAGATTTTTCGAAACAAATGCTATTACTCCAGGATATTAGCACTCGTGATAAATTCGACATAGCGCGGTGATGGAGAATTGATAGTTAAAAAAAGTAGAGTAGAAATTCATAAAAAAAAAAAAAAAAAAAGCGATCACGCAAGTAGCGAAAGTTGGATAAAAACAGTGGAGAGGTGGCGAGAGGAGTGGGCAAGCGGGATCGAATAAATCGCGTCGAGCGGCAAGATCGCGAGTGGCCGAGTTGCGTGGGCCGCAGAATAAGCGGCACGACCGCACGCACGCACGCACGCACGCCGCACGCACAGAGCACTCGACAGCTCCGCGGCGCTGCAACGCGGCCGCGCCGCAGCGGAGACGCTGATCTCAGTCGGGGCCGCGTGTTCGTGGAGAGACAGCGCGCCCACAGCACGCCTCGTTGTTCGCTCTTCTCCGTCCGTGCACACTGGCAAGCGAGCACATCGACGGTGATTCAAGTGCGTCTCGTCGAGATCTCATCATGAAGCCGGCCGCCTTGCTGGGGCTCTTGGCCCTTCTGTTGCGCGGCTGTGTCGCCGCCGAAGATCGCTTGGACGATGGTAATAATAATCTTCGCGCTCGGACTAACGAGGGTTTCGCGTTGCGCCGGCTGGCGCCTTGCAAAGCCATTTTTTTCTATTTATACACGCGATCGTAGCGATCGCCGAGGCGCGCTACCATTTCCACGCGGCAATCACGACGTATTCAGCCACGCTTATCGTTCGGAAACGATGCCGAGTCGAACGTAACGCTGACGGCGGACAATAGCGTGCGCGGATCGTCGGCAACGACGGATCACTTCGGATGCACGAGTACACAGACAACCAGGATGTGGCGATAAATCGGCTCAATTAATTGACTGAATTGAAGTGGCCGGTAGTACGGTCTCCTCCTAGCTCGACCAACGAGATCAACAAACGTCGACGGGCTCGAGCGTCGCGGCAAATCAGCGCCAAAGCTCACGGCCGAGCGGGCCGACTCGTCGCGGAATCTCCGGGAAGGTCGGTGCACGTCGTGGGCAGCCTACGTGACCGAGTCTCGGGATCCGATGGCGAGAGGGGCCGCGCCACGTCGAGGAGACTGTTACGCGCGGCGAAGCGCGGCCGAGGAGCGCGCCTCGGCCACTGTGACGCGCGCGCGGGCACTACTTTCGAGGCGAGTGCTGAGCCGGGCGACTGGTGTTGCAGAGGCGATAGTGCTGACCGTGGCGACCAACGAGACCGACGGCTTCAGGCGCTTCATGCGCTCGAGCGCGGTGTACGGCTTCCGGGAGCGCGTGCAGGTGCTGGGCCTGGGCGAGGACTGGCGCGGCGGCGACGTGAGCCGCTTCGCGGGCGGCGGCCAGAAGGTCAACCTGCTGAGGCGCGCACTCGAGCCGCTGCGCGAGCGGCCCGACACGGTGATCCTGTTCACCGACAGCTACGACGTGATATTCCTGGCGCCGCTGGATCGCATCGTGCGCAAGTTCAAGGACTGGCCGGGCTCGCCGCGGTTGCTCTTCTCGGCGGAGGAGGCCTGCTGGCCGGACGCCTCGCTGGCCGCCGACTACCCCGAGGTGGCGCGCGGCAAGCGCTTCCTCAACTCGGGCGGCTTCATCGGCTACGTGGACGCCGTCGGCGAGGTGCTGCGCGCCGCCAGCATCGACGACGCCGACGACGACCAGCTGTTCTACACGCGGACCTTCCTGCACGCGGAGACGCGCCGGCGCCTCGGCATCCAGCTGGACCACCGCAGCGAGATCTTCCAGAACCTGCAGGGCGCCGTCTGTGAGTGACACCCCCGCCTCCGCCCCTCGCCCCCGCACGCGCGGCCTCCTCACGCCGACGGCCTGCTCGCAGACGACATCGAGCTGCGCTTCAAGGGCAACGAGGCCTACGTGCAGAACACGGCCTACAACAGCGTGCCCATGGTGCTGCATGGCAACGGGCCGAGCAAGCTGCTGCTGAACTCGCTGGGCAACTACGTGGCCGAGGCCTGGAGCCCCGAGGAGGGCTGCCTGGAGTGCTGGGAGGGCGCCGTGGAGCTGGACCCGGCCGAGCCGCTGGCCTACCCGCGACTGCTCGTGGCGCTGTTCGTGGAGCGGCCCACGCCCTTCCTCGAGGAGTTCTTGGAGAAGGTGCAGCGCCAGCGCTACCCCAAGAGCCGGCTGCACCTGTTCGTGCACAACGCCGTGCCCGAGCACGAGGCGCTGGTGCAGGCGTTCGCGGACCGCGCGGCCGAGCAGTACCGCGGCGTCAAGCGGATCCGGCCCGAGGACGGCGTCGCCGAGGCGGAGGCGCGCTCGCTGGCGGTGTAAGGGCGCTCGCCGCTCGCCTCCCCCGCCCCCTCCCCGCCTCGCCAGCTGAGCTCTGTGTTGCAGGCGGCACTGCCTGGCGCTCGGCTGCTCGGGCTACCTGTCCGTCGACTCGGAGGCCCACCTCGACAACGCCGACACGCTCGAGCTGCTCGTCGAGCAGCAGCGCGGCGTGCTGGCGCCGCTGCTGGTGCGCCCCTACAAGGCCTGGAGCAACTTCTGGGGCGCCATCACCGACGACGGCTACTACGCGCGCAGCACAGACTACATGCAGATCATTCACAACGAGCGCAGGTACGCACCACGCTCTTTTTTGCTTGTTGCCTGCTCGGCTACTGGCTCGTTTATTCCAACGTCTGGCCGACTACAGTACAAAAGTCTACGATACATTGTTTGTGAAAGCGTGTGGTTAGGCCAGCTCGCGCGGCTGGGCCGCCAGTCGCGGAGCTGCGGCCCGAGAGCGACGAGTGGGCGGCCGGTCGTCGTCGTCATGGTCGTCGTCGTCGTCGTCGTCGTCGTCGTCGTCGTCGTCGTCCGCGTGTGCTGCGTCGATCATGGGCACGTCGACGCCCGACGCTGGGGCCTGAGGTGGGCGCCGGGCGCGCGCGCTCTAGTCGAAGGCGATGGAGAAGTCAGTCTTGAAGGAGCGGCGATCGATGGCGTACATGTTGTCGGCGGTGCACTCGTACACGCCGGCGTCCATCTGCGTGGCCGGGTCGATCTCGAGCTTCGACTTGACCTTGTCTTTGCCCATCTTCCACTCGTGCACCTGCGGAACGGCCGAGGCGTCGAGCGGCGAGCGAGCGAGCGAGAGACCGGGCGGGCGCGGACTTACGTGCAAGTAGAGGTGCGAGTATATCTCGTTGCCGTCCTTGTACCAGGTGATGTGGGGCGTGGGCGTGCCGCGGGCCACGCACAGGAAGGCAATCTTGTGACCCAGCACGTACTCCAAGTCGAAGTGCGAGGCCAGCAGGATCTTGGCGCCCTGCACAGGCGGACGGATGAGATCGCGGCGAGCGGGCAGGGGACGGGGGGCTTACGTTGTTGTTGTTGTAGTACTGGTCGCTCTCGGGGTCGCGGTATTTGCCGGTGATCGGCAGGCCGATCTGCACCCTCGACTTGCTGCGGCTCCTGGAGCGGCCGCGCCGCGCGGCGGCCTCGTCGCAGCTCAGCAGCAGCAGCAGCAGCACCAGGAGCAGCAGCAGCGGCAGCGGCGGCGGCGACGGCGGCGCCGTCGCCCAGCATCGCCTCGCGCCTCTCGCCATGCGTCCGCTGGCCTGGCCGGAGTCGACGACGGGAACGGTGTCAGCGGGCAGCGGCGAGTGTTGCCCCCGGAAGAGCGCTTGCGGGCGATCGGCGAGGAACTCGGCCGGAGTCAAGGCGCACTGCGGTCCGACGGTACCTGCTGGAGCGAAGCTTGCGCAAGCCGTCATCTGCAGTCGACTACTGCTCTCGACTAGCTGCAAGCTCGCCGCGCTAACGCGACTCGGTCCCCCAGCTAGCCTATCGTCCTGCCCTGTCCTATCCATTACGGCCGCCGGCAAATCGCGACCGACGTGCCATTATAGCGCTAGCTCTCTCTCTCTCTCTCTCTCTCGCTCGCTCGCTCGCTCGCTCCGTCGTTCTCGTTGACACGGCCACGCGGCGGAGCGACAGCCGCGCCGGGCTATTTTCGAGCTGGCCAGGGAAAAATTAGAAAAGTGTCCCGCGTGTCCGCGCAGGATTATTGGCCGCGACGTCTCCTGCCGGCGCGCTATATTTAGCTCGCGCGATCCTTGCGCGCGCGCTCGTACGCGCGCCTTGTCCGCCGCGCGTAACTCGGCAATTGGCGCGTCCATTACGCGCCGAGCGCGCTCGTAACGAGCTGCACTTACGGCCAGCGCTGCCGCCGATTGGCTCGCTCCTTTCTTCCCGCGCTCCCAAAATGTCGCGCCTCGCGTGACGGCACATCCCGTGCTCCCAATATCCTTGCGCGACTACGGCATCTGCTCGTCCGCCCCCTCCCCCGCGTCGCGCGCACCTATCGCGCCCGCCGCCGCCGCCGCCACGCTTCCGATCCGTTCGACTCCGGCGGCGCGCGTGTGCGCCTCTCTGTAGGCCGCTGGCGACGTTGGCCCCGGACCTACCGCCTTCTGCGGCCCTCTCGATGAGTCCTCCTCTCGACCGACACCTGGCCCGGGCAGCCGAGGCATTTCCAGACGTCATTTCGAAACTGATAACGACCGTCCAGCGGCAAGAGAAACAGAGATATACGCGGATGAAAGTTGGGATACGCTCTGAGAAGAAAAGTAACGATACGTTTCTTATCTTGCGTGGAGCCATGGACGGGCCGCAATAGCTCGAGTTTGCCATGCAAAACCGGAACCAACTCTTTCGGTCCGCTGACAGAAGGCTGTAGTAGCAATAATAAAATTATCTAGCCGATCGGACAATCAAGAGACAGTATTCGTATGAATTTAATGAAAGTTCCGATCTCTCTCAACGACTTCGGCGATCCAAGAATTGCATAACTATTTCCAAATTGAATTCTCGAGATACGGATTGATTCGCTGACCGGCATCCAGTTTTTCGACGTTAATCGACCGGCCGCGCGTGTCCTTCGGCTGCACGGATATTCGAGAGATTTAATTTGAAATTTGACCGATGAGAAGTTGAAAAAAGAAAATATAGAGCGCGAAGTTAGTCGGTGAAGAAATAGCGAAACGCGTTATTGCAACGTGCGCGAGGCACGCGAGCAACGATCGCTCGTTCGTCGCAACCGTGGGACCGGGAGGGCATCGAAGAGAACGAAGGCGGTCCAAATTTCATACAAAATTTTATTCGATTCTAGTGTGAAGCACATTATTGTCGTCGTAGCGTGGTGGCCCGGCTGGCACGCCGTGTAAACTGTGATCGTGGGACTGGACCGAAGGGTGGTCGGGAGGGGCATCGGGTTGTACACGGCTAGTGGAACGGCGGCCTAGTAGTTGGCCATGACGTAGTCGGTGCGGAAGCCTCGCCGGTCGACGGCGTACTGGTTGTCGGCCTGGCATTCGTAGTAGCCGGCGTCCTTCTGCGTGGCCGGGTCGATCTCCATCTTGGACTTGATGGTGTCGTTGCCCGTGACCCACTCGTGCGTCTGGCAATGAAAAGGGGCATCGAGCGAGAGCGGCGAGCGGCGGTGGGCGAGCGCGCGGAGGACGGCCCGCTTACCTGGAAGTACTGGTGGTGGTAGAGCTCGACGCCGTCCTTGAACCAGGTGATCTCGGGCCGCGGGATGCCGGTGGCCGCGCAGAAGAACGTGATCTTGCGGCCGAGCATGTAGTCCAGCTCGAAGTGCGAGGCCTTGGTGATCTTGGCGCCCTGCAAGCACGCGCGAACGATCAGCGCGATCGCGGCGGGACGCCCGTCGCCGCGCGCCCACTCACGTCCTTGTTCTCGTAGTAGTTGGCCGCGCCGGGGGTCCGGTTGGGGATCAGGATGGGCATGCGCATGCCGTAGGTCCGCCCGCGGCCACCCCGCGAGCGCCCGCCGCCCCGGCCGCCCTTGGCCGCCGCCGCCTGCTGCAGCAGGCCGCCCACCAACAGCGCCAACAGCGCCAGCCTGCCCAGCGTCCTCGGCCACTTTCTCCTCATGCCTGCGCTGCCCTCGCACGCGCCTCCGGCACCTTGACGATCAAACTTGACTCTGCGCCCGCGTAGTCGCCCATTAACCAATTGACCGGTGCCCCAGCGCGCAGCGCCAGCCGCGCGCGTCGGACCAGAACGTTATTTTGACTTTGAGATCGAGGGGGTGGGGGAGGGGGGGGGTGTCTGGGTGTGGGCTCGGTGTGCGTGCGTGGAGGGGGCGGGGCGCAGCAGCGGCGCCCGTCGTCCGGGCCTGGACGCACCGCGAGCGGCCGAGGGCTCCGCGACCGATCGCTGGCTGCGCTCGCCAAGGCGACGACGGGCAAGCAGGGGATCGACGAGCGCTTACCTGGTCGCGCGGCGGCACGGAGAGCGGGCCGAGCCGAGCGGAAGAAGCGGAGCGAACCCAAGTGCAGACTGCCAGGTGTCAAGTGCGCCGGAGCGGTGGCCGACTGGCGAATGGCAGCGCCCGCGGGGAGCCGAGCACGCGAGCGCGAGGAGCGAGGTGACGAGATTTCAGCGGCTAAGCGCGCCCGCTCGGCCGCGCTATCAATGAATCTCAATTGGATGATCGCGCTGCCCGCCGCCCGCGTCGCTCTCCCGCGCGCCCGCCCGAGCCGAGTGTTAGATCCAGCGGCCTAATGACCGAGCGCGACTCGGCTGCTTTGTCCCAGGGGCCTGTGGAACGTGCCGTTCGTGAGCAGCTGTTACCTCGTGAACGCGAGCCTGCTGGGCAACGAGGCGACCCGGCCCTCGTACCTGGAGGCCGACCTCGACCCCGACATGGCCTTCGCGCACGCCAACCGACGCCGCGACATCTTCATGTACGCGAGCAACCGGCTGGACTTCGGCCACCTGGTCAGCCTCGACCAGTTCAACGTCTCGCTGACCAATCCCGAGGTCTACCAGCTGTTCGACAACCGGCTGGACTGGGAGGCGCGCTACATCCATCCCGAGTACGCGGCCAGCCTCGAGCCCGGCCACCGCCCGCTGCAGCCCTGTCCCGACGTCTACTGGTTCCCCATCGTCACGCCGCGCTTCGCCCGGGAGTTCGTCGAGATCATGGAGGCCTACGGCCAGTGGTCCGACGGATCCAACTACGTGAGTATGCCTTGCTTTCTCGCCCGCCCCGCCACCCCCGGCCGCTCGTCTTTCGAGGCTCTCGAGAGCCCGGCGCCTCGACTGCGAACGACTGTACACAAGCGCCAACGCAGGACCCACGGCTATCGGACGGCTACGAGAACGTGCCGACGCGCGACATCCACATGAATCAGGTGGGCCTGGAGGCCGAGTGGCTGTTCTTCCTGCGCAACTACGTGCGGCCGCTGCAGGAGTCCGTGTTCACCGGCTACTACCACGACGTAAGCGAGCCCAGCTCGGATCTTCACTGACCGCTTGCTCCACGATTTCTAGGACCCGCGGCTCGAAAATGGTTACGAAGCGGTGCCGACGCGCGACATTCACATGACGCAGGTGGGCCTCGACCACCACTGGCTCGAGTTCCTGCGGCTCTACGTCAATCCCCTGCAGCGACTCGCCTTCCACGGTTATTACGACTACGTAAGATCTGCTCTGCTCTTCCGCTTGCGATACGGATTACGCCAAGAGTTGTCGTAGTTGTTGTTGTTGTCGTCGCTTTGGGATCATTGGCGCGCGAGTAACCCTCGACTCGATCAGCACCGCTCTGTACGTTGCGAGCGCGACCTTGCACTGCTTCTAACTGTTGTTGGTTTCGGGACTGGTGCACTGAATTCATTCCACCGTGCGCACTCAGCGCCCACGAAACGTCCGTTCGCCTTTGCCCCGCCAGCCCGGCCGATCAGCCAACTGGATTGAACGTAAATTGCACCGATTGCTGCTTTGTTTCTTCGTTTTGAAATACGTCTGCTCGGATGCGACTGGCGTGGGCTAAAAGTGAACCGATGTTGTCGTATAGCCAACCATGCGTATGGAGGAACCTCGAGTAGACGAATCCTAGAAATCATGGAATTCAAGTTAGCGATTAGCGTTCGTTCAAACGGTCAAGCTGGCTTGTCAGCGACATGGTTCGTCCGAGCGCGCCAAGGACAACTGGCCAGCCTCGAGTGGAACAAGCTCGGGCTGGGGCAGGCCTCTCTGGCGTGAATCGGCGTAGCGTTGCGCCTTGACACGGTTTGAGCGAAGCTCGTGGCAGAGTCTAATCGAGGCGCTCGACGAAACATCCACAGCCGCCGCGGTCGCTGATGAACTTCGTGGTGCGCTACAAGCCAACCGAGCAGGCGAGTCTGAAGCCACACCACGACAGCTCCACCTATACCATCAACATCGCCCTGAACCAGGTGGGCGTGGACTACGAGGGCGGCGGCTGCCACTTCATCCGCTACAACTGCTCGGTCACCGACACCAAGCCCGGCTGGATGCTCGTGCACCCGGGCCGCCTCACCCACTACCACGAGGGACTGGTCGTCACCAAGGGCACGCGCTACATCATGATCTCCTTCGTCGACCCGTGAAAGTCCACCGACCGACCTTTGCCTTATGCTGCCAGTTTCGACAGCGCGTCCTCGTCCTCCTTCTCTTCTCCCTCGCGAGTCGCTATTTAACGAGCTTTCTGTGTGATGTGTTTAATCAATCCTTCCATTTTATACGTGCTCTCTTCGTCGTTTCGAACAGCAACTCATCACCATTCATGTCTATCTCAAAGGCCAGCGATCGCCTGCTTTCTTTACGAACAATGTGTACGCGCAAAACTTTTGTCGTACGACAACTGGCCCATATTTGCCCTTATTTTTTACACGTGCGTTTTTCATGACTAAATGAGAAGCATGACATTTGTTATAAGTGTCGGTATTTGTAAATACTGTCTATAAAGAAACAAATAAAAAGAAGTATCATTGTATAAAAAATAAGTACACCGTTATTATAAATATTTATCTTATATTTTTTCGCAACATTACTTAAAAGTACAACTTTTACATTTTCCATCGTTACCAAAACCGCAATTTCCACCATCGGCGTTCCTGAGAATACTTGGAAAAATTATAATGTCACGTATTTCAACAATCGTACTTTTTCTGCTATTTTCTTTTTCTTCTTCTTTAAATTAAAACACAGAAATTTATATGAAAATTAGGAACATCCACAAACAAGATATATACTCTTATTAAATTACAGCTCATGTGTATCACTTGACCAAACTACACACTGTTACTTTTGCGAGTTTCTTTTTCGTAATTATGTTACATGTATATGTATAACGCTTTTCTTCTACGACTTATGTACAATATAGTATAAAAGTGTTTTATTTCAAGAGTGCAAAATCGAATCGAACTTTGCACTTTTCAACTTCTATTCAATCGTTTCTGCTTCGGTTTTCAAACGCTTCTGACTTAAACATTTAAAAAAAACTTTGTTTTCTTTATATCCCGTTAACGCTCACATATCACGTTAAAGCATTGAAATTGTTTTACTCTGAATGATTTATTTGCTGCAAAAAAATATTACTTTTGTCTCTTGGAATGTCTGAAAGATGTGCAACACGATATTCTCAGTAACATTTTAAAGAACATTCTTGGTGGCTAGTAAAAAGGTGCAAAAGCAACAAAGCTTTCGAAAGTTAGTATGATGTATATGTGAAGTTTATAATTTGAAGTGTAACTAGCGATCAATATCAAATTAAACAATCAATAACGGCACTTTGTAAATTATCCGATGCAGCCATTTCAATCGAATAAAAAACAAATAATAATAAAGACAAGGACCGATATCTAATGCTCATGTATGTTGTATTCTAATTTTATATTCTTCAAATTTATGACAATAATTTTGATGCATTTTTAATGGCAATTAAATTACTAAAACATGGTTCTCGAAAATCATTTACAACTTGAATAAGAAAAATTTAATTTGAAAAGTGATTGCATATATGATCGTAACTGAAGCAAATAACAAAGCAAACTTTTCGCGCAGCAAAAGGTGAGTTGATTAAGTCAGTAATCGTGCATAAAAATCATAATTTCTGATTTACGTAAACATACCTACATGAACGCAGAGTTCAATAAAATAACCTATCAGTCCATGAAAAAATAAAATATGTATAGAACCGTCAGAGATGAGAGATCGCGCGTGGACTGTGTGTACAATAGCGAGTAATTTTACTGATTTTTTTCACAGAAAAAAAACGAAATTTGTTCATTTAACGATGGGCTCTCTTCAATTCGTTAAGTTGATGTGTTAGTTTCTCCTCCTTGGTTCGCCTGGCTTGACCGAGCTTTCGACACTCGACATATGTACTAAGAAAACGCTCCACGTCAATTTTGCGATCGAGAAAGTCCTGGGCTATCACTTCGCTTTGCTCTTGGCTTTCATCGGCTGCTTGACTGAGACAGTCTCTTATGTGTTCGGCATCATACACCTCCGAAAGCTTGTTATATCGCTCGACAAGTTTTTCATATCGAGTCTTCAGAGTTTCCATCGTTTCCATTTTCTCGACTACTTCTTCACGCAGCTCTGCCAGCTGCTGTTCTTTTGACAAGTTCATAGCTAGAACAAAAAATTGTAGCGCAAAATTCATTTCGGGCAAACAATACTAGATACTTCGCGTAATGAATTATCTGCAACTTACACGCTGTTTTTTCCACCCAATCAATAGCATCCTCAATTGCAGAATCGATTTCTTTCAGCTTTGTATGCTTTTCAAGAAACTCATCCATCGAATCTTCATCCTTCCCTAATTTCACAAGTTCTTCATTTGTCATCTTTTCCAATTCTGGAAATTCCAAACAATGCACTTTACTACTACCCTTATATTGCACTTGATTTTGTATAGACGGTCCCACATTAGCATTTACATAATGTAAGTTTGTATATGCATTAACACTGGGACTTGATGAGTATTGTTGAGCATTTGTAGTATCAAACTGTACAGAATTTATAGAATTTCCCATATACGATACTGGAGGAGTATATGGTTTATGTCTTGACTGATCACTGACATTGTATGTATTACTGGCATTGGTGTAATTATAATTGTATATGCTAGGAGTAACATTTGATGAAGAAAACTGTTGGAATGATGTGTTGTAGAAAGGAGCATAGGAAGCAGCTGCGAGCTCATGAGGTTTCCATGCATATGATGGTGATACTCTACCAGCTACATCTGTAAGAATGCCAGAATTAGCTTATGCAAATTATGCAAAACATGCCATCATTAAGAATTTATTGTCAATATTTTTCAAGTAATTTATTAATATGTATCATTAGTATTCAATACCTGTGAGTGCAGAGTTATCTTCTAAAAGTTGCGGTGGATTCTTACTAAATTCTCTAATAATAGCTTGCACAACGCGCCCCAGGTCACTATGTACGGTAAACTGCAAATAAAAATATTCCACAACTTTAGTTCATTTGCAAATAATATTTTAAAAGTCACTTGATTTAAGAATAACGTTTACATTCAATAATCCTGGTGCACTAGTAATTTCACTGTGTTCATTACACCATTTATGTTTTATCGGTGGTGAAACTCTGAGCACTGGTTTTTCCAGAGGAAAGTCTGGAGACAATGAGACCATAATTGCCATACATCTTTCTCCAGCATTGAACAGCACTTGGTATTCAACATCTTGTTGCAGTTCCAAGACACTAAACAAAATTTATTACGGAGAAAATTAATTTTCTTATATTGATGTAATTGATTAGGAAAATTCTCTTGTTACTATCACTTGAGCATTGATTTCAAGCTACAACTGTATTTCTATAGCAACCCAGCTATGAGTAATCATTGAAAAGTACTGTAATGTTCCAGATGAAAAAACAATTAAAGCAAGTAGCTAGTTAGTAGAAAATGTATATTCCAAGCAGTATAAATGAGGATAATTAGCTAATAAAGTGGAAAATAAGAGGAACACGTGAGTAGCGACGCAAGAGGCAAGAAAAAAACTGCCTTCGTTCATCGGCATGAACAATGGAATTCATACTACAAGCAGACGAGAGAGAGAGAGCAAATTGCAGGTTAATTGTCAGAGATGTCATAGCATGTAGCTATATGTACGTATGTGGTCATCAAGAGCTACGCGAAATCATCCTCGCGGAAGACGTAGATAGTCGACGGACATAGGCGGTTATAACCTAAGCCTTGCTCACATATTAATCAGATTCCCGTTCATATACAGAGGTAGGGCAAAGACAACTCACTTGTCATTAAAAATTTTCAGCGTGTCGATCTGGCGTTTTCTCTTGACGGCGACGTTTTCATTTTCTCCCCGGAATATTCGTGATAACATTTAAACGCCTGAATTTTGAATAACTCATTCGCCAAAGTCGCAGAGGAAATTGTCAGCTTCCCTGCTGTGCAGCGCGTCAGAAAGTTAACCCACTGCTGCAGCTGCACAAACCCACTGACGACGACGACTGACGATATAGTGACAATTGAATCATACGAACGACTGTGCACACTGCACAAACACACGTACACGAATATGTACATGCGCAACTACTAATGTGAGATTGTGTGCTTGTGGAGAAAACGACGTGCGCACAACAGCTGTTTCTATTCGACTGGTCTGTAGCTTATTTCATTCTCTCGAATGTTCAATCGAATTGCACGTCGATTGAATAGTTTGATTACCAAATAATTTCACATCAAAACACATCAAGCTAAAACTTGTTAAAAAGTTGAAACGTCGTTAAACATCTTTGCCTATAACCTTGCAACGATCTATTTATTTGTATGCTTAAAATTTTTTATTATTCAGTTAAAGTTATATTATATAAAATTTAGATTTCAAAAATGTGTAATTCAATGTGTAAAAATCTATCCCTTTTATTTCTCAAAAACATTTACCTTGAATCAATGAATATGCTGGTAGAAAGATAATATAATTTATATTATATTGTGTAACTACAAACTCTATTAGTTGATTTCTTATATTTAATATTTACAACTATCAACAATGCCAGTTTTTCAAGAATCATGTGCAGAGGTGAGATGAAATAGAATTGAATAATTTTTAATATGTTAAATAAACTAATATGGTATTCAAATGATAACTCAATCATTTGCCTACAGCAAATTCAAGCTCAAACAATAGTTATTATACATCCTGGTTCCAAAAATCTACGTATGGGCAGGGCTTCTGATGTCATTCCAAATACAATATTAAATGCTGTTGCAAGGAAAAGAAAGCCTGATGGACTTGTGTACAGTGATCCATTTCTACCTCCCTTAATTCCTCGCACAAAGGAGCTTACTCAGGCTATGGAAGAATCAAGACTTCAAGTGTCTCATACTCTTCAATCATGCCTACAATCAGATGGGAGAAGAAGATATGCAACTCCTCCACAACAAATAGCAGCTTTTAATCGCAGAGTTAATCCTGAAATTCAAACCTCTTCTATCTGTGAGTGGATAAAAAATGAAGATGATATCATCGTTGGAGATGATCTCTTAACATTGAATCCAGACAGTGATTATAATATACATTTTCCTTATAAGAGAGGAGAATTAAATGTTCATTCTGGACCTGGAGGAAGCTTGCGTGCTGTACTAGCTGATTTGAAGACAATTTGGGAATATGTACTGATAAAGAAAATGGATATAGCAATCAGAGACTTAAAACATTACAGAGCAGTTTTAATAATTCCAGATATTTACAATAGATTGTATTTAAAAGAACTAACAACATTGCTACTGTGTGAAATGGGATTTGGAGGATGTTTTTTATTACAGGTATTAGACTTTGTCAACGTTAAAGCATTTATTACGTGCAAAATTTTCCGTGCAGGATCACGTAGCGGCGACTTTTGGAGCAGGTCTCGGATACGCCTGTGTAGTGGACGTTGGTGAGGAAAAAACTTCGGTATCTTGCGTTGAAGATGGAATATCTCATAGGAATACGCGAGTACGTATGGATTATGGAGGTGGAGACATTACTCAAACATTTTTTTGGCTCCTGCAAAAGTCAGCATTTCCATATAAAAATTGCGAGCCGAGTAATCGGTTCGACGCTGTCCTTTTGGACCAATTGAAAAGAGATTCTTGTCACGTCGATTTAAATGTTTGTGGCTCGCAAGAGAAAACTTTTATAGTTAAAAAGCCAAATCAACCAATTGAACAATATACTATCCAAGTAAATATTGTGTCAACTGATAACGTAATTGATTTATTTTTAGAATCTAAACATTGTTTACTTATTAGGTCGGCGACGAGTGTCTTATTGCACCATTGAGTCTTTTTCAACCAGAACTCTTCAAAGTAACTGGAACTCACAATGTTCACATTCAAAAACGTTCAGTGGGTGATTCAGAAGACCCACATGATGAAAATTACTTGAGGGAAACAAGTGTGAGTTTGATCATTGTATAGTTGGTATCATTGAAAATGTAAAAAGTAATTATAAAATAACACTGTTTTAATTTAACAGAGAAGAGGAATGAAAGAAAATTTAGAGCAAACTCTGGAGATGCAAGAAGAAGCTGCGAATCCAAATGTGGCAGGAGAAGAAGAAGTGAACGTCGATAATGTGGATTCAGCTCCGATTTCTTTGAGCGCTCGAGAACCAGAAGCGCCGAGAGACTTTGTGGTTGGTCCTCAACAAGTACTAGGTCTTGATCATGCTGTACTCCAAAGTATTGATCGATGTCGTGAGTTTTATTGAACTATTATAGTTTGATATGGAATTAAATCGTGATGAACAAATTGAAATTGATTGATTCTAGCTACCGACGATTTAAAGCGTAAAATGTACAGCTGCATATTGGTTGTTGGCTCTGGAATGAAATTTCAAGGTATTGGCACTTGGCTACACAATAGGATATCCCTTCAAATACCATACATGTACAGAGCAGGTAATCTCACATACTAAATTTTCCTTGCTTTGTTGCATTCGTCTGAAAAATCTAAATTAGCAATTTAAATTTTAGAACAAATGGACGTTATAACATTACCAAAAGATATCGACCCAGGTATGACAGCTTGGAAAGGTGCCGCAATTTTAAGTTGTTTAGAATCTGCACAAGAATTGTGGATTGGACAACAAGAATGGGAGCATATTGGTGTAAGGATCCTTCGAGAACGGGCACCTTTTATGTGGTAATTTGAAGAAATACATCTTGTTTTATGTTTAACTTTGCAAGATTTTAATAAAAAAAATTTTGTACAAACGTAAGCTAAACTGCATTTTATAGATTATTTACACAAGTATTGATAGAATAATTAATAATGATGTTTGTTAGTTACAAATTTCTAAGTTTGATTTTCTTCTTGTCATTAGGATGAAATTGAACAATGTCTGCCTCTTCAAGAAAAAGAGCAAAATCAAAAGTGTCTTTTGACACATCAATATACAAATCATCTCCTCCTTTACTCAATGCCCTTGTTAAAATCTAAAAAGTATAAACTAACAATTATTTCTTTTGAAATAATATTTACTTCTTAATATTGATATACTCACGCATAAGAGGTCTTGAAAACACCCATTGTCCGGAAAAAGTACATCAACAACATTTTCCTTAAAGTAAGAATTTTATTGAAAATTTGTAAATTTATAAGAAAGTTGAAGTGAAAAATTCTAGCATACCAAATCATTCTTCACTTTTTGAAACAGTTTCTTTGTCACAACCATTTCAGCTTCATAATTGGATTGGGCTTCATTTTCTGCAGCAAGTAAAGATGCTTCTTTCATTTCTGCAAAAGCAGCTTTTTTCTTTTCCATGCTGCAGAATAGATATAAATTAGTTAACAGCTACTTTTGTACATTTATAGATCAACATATTTCTTACTATGTAATATCTTTTTCAATATCCTCAATATCTGCATCAATAAATTTTTCAAGCTTTGCTTGTGATTGCACTTCATCTTCCAACTCCTTTAACGCATCATTGTAAAAATCAGGCGTACCTGAAATTGGAAAATCTTTGGGTTGCTCTTTTTCAACTAACTTTGCCATCGAATAAACAAATTTAAGCCTTTTTTTGCGAATCTCTTCTGGTGTTATATGTGGTCCCAGTGTTCTTACTTCATTATTCTTCAGAACATTCATTAATTTAATAACTTCTTGCTCTCTTTCAGTTTTTAAATCTTTTAAATGTTCATAAGTATCTTCCAATGTAAACTCCACTGAACTCATTTCAATATCGTCTTCTTCATTTGTCTTAGACATTTTGAAACTTTGTTCTTCAAAGAAACAGAATTTACTCTAGTGAATAAACAAAATGTGAAGTAATTTGTTTTTGAACAAAAATAGCAGCCATTTATGATGGTTTTTTGGCGGGAAATGTTTTCAATAAATTTTGATAAACCTACCTTTCATTAACACACGGTTTTTCATTCTAATCTGTAATAAAATTGAATATTTTTTTATACTGAGCGTAATTTGAACCATGAAAAATTTAAATATTCACCTGAGATGATCAACGAAATAAAAAATCGTACATATATTATTACTATAAGAAGTATACTAATCTGCTCATAGAGTACGCCAGTGTTGGGGGTTGCGCATGTTATGATTTCACAGATTTCATGAGTCGTGATACTCATGAATTGTGACTGTCATGTATTTGTGCATGGTATGGGAGTTTACAGAATGTGCAAGGTGAAGTACGAGGTCGCAGCAGAATAAGTTTTATTTAAATAATTGTAATTATTACTTATCGTCATGCTATTCCGAGGATTCAATCTTATAGTACGACTTTCTTCACATCGACGCGTGTTGCGAAAAGCGATTAGAGGTTTTGCATCTTCGGCAACGGGTAAATATTTGTTTAGTGTAGGTTAACATTATTGGAAAAGGTTTATTATAAATATTAATAATCAAGAAGAAATCAATTTACATCACACCTAAGGCTATAAACGTAACAATATTTACAGTTAATCTGTTAGTTTGCATATTATTCAATGATTTGCAGTAATTATAAAATAAAATCTATGAGTTAATGAAAAATTTGGTGATCTAATTGTAAATTTTGAAATATATATTACAATAAATATTTTAGGTTCATATAGTGATAAAGATCCTGCACCTTACTTTTTTAATGAAGAAGTGCAAAAGTTTCTTAAAGTTATAACTCGGCCGGAACATGATAAAGTTTTTAGGAGACAATTAGATGGTAGAGAAATTGAAGAACCTGTATACAAGTTTATGACAGAAAGAGATTTAAAAAAGGCTTTAGATACGGCCAATCAAAATATGGAAGAACTTTTGCAAATGCCTCCAGTAGTAAAAGTGAGAGAAGAAAATGTTCGTATATTATCCAAGGATCCAGCTCTGCAGGGTTATGATGATTGTAAATTTGTTTTCACTGATATTAGTTTTGGAATAAAGAATAAAGACAGAACCATTGCAGTTAGAGAACCAGATGGCACATTGAGAACTGCTAATCATAGTGAAAGAGATCGTTTAAATCAAATTTATTTTCCTTTGAAAGGAAGAGAAATTTACATGCCAAAAATGTTTTTACAGGAAAATTTGGAGGTATTGAATATTCACTTAATCCGACATCTTACTTAGAATTTTCTTGATTTGTGCTTATTTTTAAAATTTTTACAGCCCATACTCAACAGAGGAGATTATGAATTCATCTTAAATCGAGCCTGTATACAGTTTGATCCAGACAATCCAGAATACCATAGAATAACTCAGGTTACCTATGACCACATAGATGAACATCAACAGTTTGATAAATTAAGATCAACGAGGCACTTTGGACCTATGGTATTTTATTTAGCATGGAATAAAAAAGTAGATAATTTACTTCTAGAAAATATAACAACTGATAGAATTGAAGATGCTGCATTAATTTTAAAAGTCTATTATAAATTGAATCCCAGTGACAATCCCATTGAAGAAGAGGATCATGTTAAGTTGATACAACATTACATTAAGACAGAGAGTAATATTAAACGGAAGTTAGATCATGCTTTCAAAACTTTCTTAGAAATAGAAGCTGCAACAAAGAAATTGGAAGAAAACATTGCTATAGCGCATGGACAAAAGATCACAGACACTACGTAATCCATGAAAGTGATACCTTTGGTGTATTTTATTGCTGAAAGTATTTGTTTTTATATTTAACCAATGTCCTTTAATTTTGGAATAAATTTTGATTTAGCTGTTTATTTGTGTATTGGCAGAGCAAAGTAAAAAAGTCAAACGATAATAGTATACTCGAGGTGAAAACAAAAGAAAAGAGATTGTCAACAGTTGTTATTGAATAAATTATTTTATACGATATTTAAAAATAAGCGTTGAATGTTTGAAGAGCTCGACGAGCAATAAAAATGAAAATCGCGCGCGCAGTTCGGAATAGTCGAGAAAGCCGCAGAGTCGACGGAAGCTCTGTTGCTCGACGAATGCAACGGCAGTAAAAAGTCGGTCGTATTACGAAGTCGCCGTAGCGAGGTTTATCAATTAGCAGTCGACAGTGCCCGAAGCAGCTCACGAGAGAGGAAAGAAAAAGCTGCTGGGAGAAGTAGAGAGAAAGAGAGAGAGAGAGAGAGAGAGCGAGAGCGAGAGCGAGAGCGAGAGCGAGAGCTTGTAACGAAGCAACAAGTTGGAGGGGGAGCGGCAGACATGCGTGGCGAGTACTACGTAGGTACAGGGGGGCGGCGCGCGCGAGAAACGAAGCTCTTTCTGCGTCGAGTGGAGTAGAGTCGAGTCAGTCGGGCCGCTGATATCCAATCGGCCGCTTCCTCTCGGCTGTGGTTTTTCTGCGCTTCCTGCAGTCGACACGCATGACCCCTCTCTCTTTCTCTCTTTCGTTCGCGAATTGCAAACAAAGCGAGCCTCGTTGCTTGCTCTCGGCCCGGCGACAATTGTCGTCAATCCGCGCTGGATCTTCGGTGGGACGTTTGCCGCAGGACACGATCGCGAGGAATAGCAAATGATCGCTGCCGGGCTTGCATAGTCGTGGTGGCGGCACGAAAATGTACAGCGCGCGCGCGCTGAGACGCTTGCAGTGTTGATCGTGCGATTCCCACCGGTGGCGGATATTAATAAACAGAGGGGGAGAGAGAGAGAGAGAGCGCGCGAGCGCGAAACTCGCTATCGGGAAAGTGCGAACGAAAAGCAACAACGAAACGCCTCCCGCTTGGCGCACTGGCGAAGCGAAAGAAAGCGCGGTTCGCATTCCAGCGCTAGAATGCCGACCTGCTGGACGAGAAGAAGCTGCGTTCGGCTGACGACTGCGGACATAGCGCGAGTGCTTACGGAGTCCGGCCGACCTTAACGCGTTCCTCCGAGCGAAGACGAATCCCCAGCGATTTCTCTCAGGGCTACTCCAGCATCTGTTGCCGAGATCGTATGGTAAGTCGAGCTGCGTCGTTTGCCCGCGACCACGGACGCTATCTCGTTGTGTAATCCTTCGCGCTCGTCGTCGCAATGCCCAATAAATCCTTTCCGCTCGCGCCTCGTCGAATCTCGATCGATCAGCTTTTTGCCGATAAGGGAGCACGTCCAGATTGCCATCGCTGCTTAATAATGGATCGGGACCGCGCCAACGTTTTTTTTGCGACTACCGTTGTCCAGCATTCGCCACCTTTCGTCGCGCGCTCGGAGAGGCACTCGGCTGCGTTAGCCTTTTGAGGGCGACGGCGAACTCGGTTATCCCTGCGCTCGAGTGTTTATCCTCCCCGGAATTCCACGATCCATTGGCAAATAGTACATCCGCGCGCGAATTATTTCAAGCTCGAGCCATCGGACCAAGTACACGTCTAAGCTTAACCGGATTAGAGAATAAGCGAGCGAGCGAACGCGTACCCCGGTTAGATCGACCCAGCCGTCACTTCGAAGAGGACGTGCCGAATATTGAAATCCGCTGGCAAACTTCCATTGCTCGGCCACACTCGACGATCTCGCCGTAGAGATAGACAGACAGAGAGAGAGAAAGAGATGACATTTGCTTCTTATCAAGATCGTCGAGCTGACGAAAGCGCACGAGCTTATCATCATCGCAGCCGCGCTGAGATTCGCTAATCGGGCGAATCGTGACTCCAATCATCGCGGCCGCGTGCTTATCAGTACAGCGCGAGTCTTTGAATATCAGCTGTTGCAAGCGGGCCAAAACTGCCGTTTCATCTGCTTGCGCCTCGCTGTCGTCGAGTTCCAACCGCAGAATCGCATCGTTGAAAAGCACAAGTGGATCGACTGCGCGCCGACGAGGAGCGCCGGACCGCGCACGATTAATGGAATCTTCGTGCGGCTCCCCCGCGGGATATTATCATAGGGGGGCGAGGGGAGAAGAGAGCGAGCACGCCGCGAGCTTTCAAAGCTGCAGATTTGCTCGTGCACGCGCGAGAAGTCAGTGGGACACACGATCGCGAGGATCGGCGTGTAGCGGCGAGCAGCGCGTCGTACCAGTCAACGACTCGGAGAGTGGCGCGGCGCGTCAACGATCGCGACTGCTCTTCTCGCCAAGGTTGGCCGCGATCAAGGCCGTTGTTTTCTCGGCGAGCTTATCGCTCTCCTCGAGCAGCCGTCGCTTTTCGCGCTCGAGAGATGCCGAGAGGCCGCTTATTTTCGCGCAGATCTGTCGTTCGGCTTATCGGCGTTCCGCTCCTCGTTGATCATTGCCCCCTGCGGTCCTCGCGCGAGCTCGTTACGATCGTCAATCCAGAATTGACAAACGTTGTCGATCGGTACACCTTCGATCGAGGGCGCGCGCTTTTATACATCGACGGAATTGCGAAAGGGCGCTCGAGTGAGCAACTACCATCTGTCACTCTGTGGCTCGCTGCGCTATTTCTGATAAGACGCCTGGCGCAGGCACTCCAGCGAATCGTCGAATCAGGTCAGCGCGCGGGCTCGAACGCCAAAATGCTTCGGCCTCGGGAGCAGCGAGGTTGATTCTCGCGGGCTGCTGCGAGCAACGTGGCCGATCACGCAGATCAACGTTTGGAGCGCTAGGCTGTTTTGGCCGAGGCAGGTGTGCTGCTCCACGGCACGCCGCTGAGCATCCACACCCCCTGATGTGCGTCAATAACCCAATGGCCCAGCCAGCGGATGCTCGTTCGAACGCCACGGACGCGGATAAAGCGTAGAACGAACGGTACAAGACGAATGCGCCTTCTCTGTCTGCGGCTGTTTAATCAGTTAACAGGCGAACAATTAGCTGATTAGCGTTGCTGCACACAGCAGAGTCGTCGATTGGCGCGCGAAGCGTACTCGACGTTTAATGAGATACACCAGGAGCGGGAGAAGGAGGAGGGGAGATGGGCGGCTGAAGGGAAATACACTCCCAGGACATCATTACAAGAAGGGAGAGCCGATGGCCCGATCAGCCGTACGAATCATCGAGCCGTAGCGTAAGCCTCTGTTCCCTCTACTTCAGCAGTTCCCGTTCTGCATTTTGCGAGTCATTTGACGTTCAATGACAACCGTCGATGCAAAAATAGGGAGGCATTATCATCGAGCGAGCTGGGGTGTTCCGTAATTAATCGCGGCTGATATAATATAAAAAAAATTAAAAAATTAATAACGGGAAAGCGGAGACGAAGAAGCGGCCCGAGGGGGATGATGAATGGGTGGCGGCGGCGGTGGCAGCGAGCGACGTCGACAGAGATACAGCACGAGCAAAAGGTTGCGCGCTGTTCCTCGGGCGGAAATCAGGCGGTTGGCTTTTCGAGCAGCGCGGCGCGCGCGCGTTTGGACGAGAAAGGCAATCGATGACGTTGAACCGGCGAGGCGTCGCCGTGGGGGTTGCGCGCGCTCGCGTGCAGACAACGGGAGGCGCATCCCGCGCTAATGGGATATTAGTCTGCCGGCATGGGCTCTCTCTCTCTCTCTCGCGCGCGCGCTCTCTAATCTAATCTAATCTAATATCTCTGTGTACACCGGCAATTAGTTAAGAGGTTATTGTCTGTCGCTCGCGACGGCGTAAGCGCTCAGGCCTCGGCGAGCGAGCGTCGACGGAGGAAGGAGAAAATAAAACAGCCCGTTACGCCCCGTCGGGCCGACCGGCCGATGGGCTTTCGAGGCGTTGGCGTCGAACAGGATGATGCGCGAATCGGCGGCGACCGCGGTGCCGAGCTTTTGCGCTGCGTTTGGACGTGACCGACGCGACGGCTGTACCATGGGTGCGTCGAGCGATCGAGGGTGTTCGTTTGCGTGACTCGCGCCGTAAAGCACGAGAAAACGAACGCGCGCGTGTTCGCGCTGCCGTGAATAATTCTATCGAGCGACTCGCTCGTTTCCGGGGCGCGCTGGAGAGGGACGAGAGAGAGAGAGAGAACCGAGCTCGAGCTGAAGCTAAAGCACACATACGCACGAGGAGAAGCGGCTGGATTTTCGTTTCGGCGTACGGCGGGTGCTTAAGCCGTAGAGACGCATATCGGGTGCGTTATCCGCGTCTCTGGAATGGACAATTGCAGTACCGCGCCGCGCTAGATTTTCCTTAGCGATTAGACTGGTTTGCTACGCGTAAGGCGCGTAAGCACACAATCGCGGGTTTATGTAATCTTGAGAGGGAGGGGAGATCAGTCGACCAAACTGGCTCCACGAGTGTAGCCCGGAGGCTAATTGGCCGACGTAGAGACCAGACCCTGTGATCACATCATTTCCGTCGGAGCTTTTTACACGTGTCACTGATACAAGCATCATTTCCGTCTTTCTCTCTCTCTCTTTTTAGGTCGGATAATCTCCAAATAGAACCTAACTCTCTCTCTCTCTCAACAAAACTTCTCGCTTTTTGCAACGAATGCACACTTATTTGCGAGCACACGGAGAAAACGGATCGAGGGAGTGCGCGCCTCGCTGCGTTTCAATTTGTGAAACGGCGTAAGCAGTAACGCTGTACGCGCGTTAGCTATGTCGAAGACAACGAACGGAGAGAGACAGAGAGAGAAACAATCGCAAGTTGATATCTCGATCATTAGCCAGAGGTGGAAGCTCGCTGGCGAGTTGGTAATTTGCGTCATTGAATAACCGGCGAGATATCCTGTGCACAGTTCGAGAGAAGACGAGAGAGAGAGAGAGAGAGAGAGAGAGAGAGAGAGAGAAGAGAGTGCGAGTGCTGCCGAGTTCGCTACTGTTGGTTCATTGAATTATTCGAGAGCCTTTCGCCGAGAGAAAACTTGGACGAGTGCGCGAACGCGGCAAGTCCCCCCCCCCCCCCCCCCCCCCCCGCGGCGCCGCGAAAGTGCTCGCAGCGAGCAGTCCGCGTCGGGAAGGCTCGCGCTTTGAGAAACCAGCCGGCGCGGCGGATACAAGCCTGTGTCGTGGCCCCCGAGGAAAAGCAATCGCGCCAAGAGCTGACGGCGCGCTAATAGCTGCCGCGAACGCGCTCGACCTCGAGGCACACACACCGGATCAACGAGACGCGGAGAGCGAGTCGCGCCGTACGCCATCGATTCGCGCGATGTTTTCCTCCGCCCGCCCGCGCGAGCACAGATTTCACCGACGCGCCCGCCATATTTGTGCACACTTGGAGCACCGCGGCGAGCTTATCTACGCAGTGGAAACACGCGCAGGCGAAAGCGACCTCGGCGAGAAATGTAAATTGCCGGTGACGCGAACCCAATTAGTTTTTACATAGAGCGGGCCGAGCGAACGCAAAACGCCCGGCCTCTGCAGCATCGGCTTCGCCGCGTGTGAAAGCTGCTCCGAGCCGCAATCGAATTACACGGCGCGTGGTCACGATCGCCCATTCAATTACGGCAAATTGACGCGTCCGCGGGAGCCGCGCGGAGAGCTTGCTGAGCGGCCGTGATGGATGCGATTACGGCCGCGCTAAATGATCCTCGAGGAGTTCGAGGCGCGCGTGCACGCGCCTCGGATTCGCCGCGCGTCTCGCCGACGTCGCGGTGTCCGAGGCTATGATCGTCGGCGCGAAATTGCGAGTATCGTCGGCCGCCGGAGTCGAGTGTCCGCGCGCCGACGGCTCCGTGCAGTCGTGCGGGTCCGGCGCAGTACGTAGAGGCGGGTCGACTGGTCGTCGGCCCACACCGAAGCGAAAGTCGAGTCGCTCGCGAAGCGCTCGACTAATTGGTCGGCAGCCCGCGTCGGCTCCCCGTTGCTCGTCGCTGGTCTGCAGCGGCTCGACGCTCCAACTCGCCCCGTAACCGAGTATCGCGATTCTACGTGACGCGCTCTGCCTCGTTGCTCCTTTTTTTCTCGTATCACGCACGGTCGACAACTACGCTCGGCTTTGATTCGCTTTCAGCGCAGTGAACGTAATAACGACCCGCTCTAGTATCGCTTGACTCGGCTTTTCCACGACGCGTGTCTCTCTGTCTGCCAATTTCACGTAATGCGTTATTTAATTGTCCCACGGATCATTTGAACCGTATAGCACTCAATGTACCTAAGTCTGTGATTTATTTATAATGTACGTTCGAAATACTCGATAGGTTTCGTCAAATTGCGCAATTCATCACAAATTTATCGTAAGGTATTTGCATTTTCAACAATAAGATATCGATTTTAATATAATGCTAGATTAAGATAAATTATTATGAAATAAAGTTTCATAACGAAGACGAGAAAGAGAGAGAGAGACGAAGAACGTGGGCTACGGTTGATTCACTTGGCGGATTCGTTGACGGGTACGGACGAAACGCAAGAGTACGTAAATCCTCCGGCAATTGCGACAGAGTGCCGATGGCCGATTGCGAGCTTGACGTTACGGGCTCGAGAGCGGAGTTGACGAACGCAGCAGCGCGAGCCGTCGAGCGGATGAGAAACAAGCGGAAATAAAGGCAAAACTCGGCGCGGCGTCCCATCGATCGGGCAGAAGGGCGCAGATTTGACGGCTGTGCCGAATCGCAGCAACAAGTGCACAAGCCGCGCGTACGGCAATCGATGGGCAGCGCTCGCGCCCCGTCGCCACCGGTGTTCGCGCGCGCTCCGGCACGACGGCGCGAGGGGCACGGGGGAACGTACGCGATCGAGTGCTCGCGGGCGCGTTTCGGCGTCCGAGCGCAGCCGCGGCGGTACAGACGCGGCCACGCGCATCCGGACCGCTTATCCGCGAAGCCGGAGCAGTGCACTCGCGGGTCGCACTCGCAGTGCAGTTGCGCTCGCGAAGTAGGTCGCGAGCGCGCACGCGGCTCGTGCCGTCCTATGGCGCGCGCGCGATATCGATCATCGCGGCGGTGGAGGAGGAGGAGGAGGAGGAGGAGAAGAGCCGCTGCCCGCGCGCCTCGCGGCGCCGGTGCAATGATCGATCGCCGTGGCGGAAGCGCCGATCAAAGCAGAGCCCTTGCGGTGCATCGACGCGAGCGCGCGCAGCCCGAGCTTTTTTACTTCCGAGCCGTGCACTCGCAAGCGGGCTAAATGCCGCCGGTTGCCTTCATTTCCATTCCCGCTGAACGCGCGCGTTTGTCGAGGCAGGCTCCCACTACTTTCACTCCTTTTTTTTTCGCTTCCTCTCACTTCGGTTCGGCAAATCAGTTTGCAAAGTCGAAGGCAATCATGGCTGATTGCGTTTTCTCGGGAAGACCGTGTACGCGTGGTCGCGATACACGTACGTACAGATATAAATCGTACGTATCTACGTGCGCGCAGCCGTCTCTCGGCGAGAGGAAGGGCGGCCAGAATTCACGGCAAGCCGTGCAGACCGGAGAGGCGAGATTTTCGAGAGGGCAAGAGGCAGGAAAGACGAAGCGGTCGCTTGACAACTCGACTCACGTACCGAGCTTTGAGAGGCACACTTTTGTCCGAGCGCGTCATTTCGGCGAGCGCAGCCCTTTCCCCCGCCGCGGCGGACAATTCCGCCTAATTATTCGGCCGTCAACGACTCGTGCGATCGTCGGACGAGATTCCATCTGGAGCGCGCGCGTGCTGCTTGCGCAGCGTCCCGGGCAAGGGGAGACGCGACGGCAATAAGATCCGCTTTGAGAAGCGGAAAGAAAGATATAGATAGATATTTCTTTATTTGCCGTAGGGCGAAATACAACGTACAAATAATGGCAGAGAGAGAGAGAGAGAGAGAGAGAGAGAGAGAGAGAGAGAGAGAGAGAGAGAGAGAGAACGCACGAGCGTTTTGCCATTGATAGCGAGCGCAGCGTCCAAAAGCTTGAAAGGCCGTACCTGTTGCAGTGCCGAGCTTCATACTCTACTGCGCCGGAGAGGAACGACTGCGATCCTCCGGCTTTGTCGAGAAACGCGCGGGCTTGTCAACGAACGCCGTTTGATTGGATTTTCGCGCCAGCTTTGTCTTCTGCCTCGAGCACAGCGCAGCCGATTAGGGCGGACGGGATTTACATATGGGCGTCAACGCGTTAGGCCGGCCCGGTCTTATCCGGTGCAGCCGGGCGGCTTTTCGCTTTCCGACGGCCGACATCGCCTAAGCCCGAGAGGCCGCCTGCCTGCCTGCAGCTTTTACAGACCCGTCGCCGGCCGCGTGCGAGCGGCGCACGACACACCGAGTTGGCGTTCACGGACCGATTAGCTCTTTGGCGATCGGCGGCACCGAACGAGTCCGATCGATCGTCCGCGCGTCAACGACGCGTCGCAAATCTTTCCTCGATCGCAAGGTCTCTCGGCGCCCCCCATCTAGCCCTCGCAGCGTCCTCATCAGCCCCGCGCACCTATAAACGTTATCGACCGCGCGCGAGAATGACCGTCTCGCTCTCGTCGCTGAACTTTATCGTTCGGCTCGGGCTGTCGCGCGAGCGACGATTCGGAGCGACGCGCAACTTTATCTCCTAGTCTATCTCTCTCTCTCTCTCTCTTCCTTTCTCACTGACGCGCGTAAAGCTCGCTTATTACTTTCTACTGCCCCGACAGATGTGTTGCCGCTATACAAGTACGCTCTTTGCCACCGCCTCGCGCCTCCGAGGACTATACGGCGCGGTTTCCTCCCGTGCAATCAGCGCGTTCGCAACTCTTTCGCGGATCTTCACCAGCCGATCAAAAAGATATAATGCTCGATTTCCGGCTATCGTAGCGATAGCCTTCCCCGGACTATGTTCCTTCTGCCTGTGTAGCTTTGGCGCTTTGTCCTACGCCGAACTCGCCGCGCGAGTACCATCTACCAGGCGTCGTTCAAAGCAGCGACCGCGCGTGCAATAATTATGCTTGTTTTTTTTTTTTTCAACGTTCGCTTGCCACTGTCGCCGCACGAGCGGACTTTCCTTTGCGGGCTGAGTACTTTTGAGGCAAGTTCGGAGAGCGTGGGTGTAGAGAGAGAGAGAGAGAGAGAGAGAGAGAGACAGAACGAGGGACATCCGGAAAGACGCGTAGGTGGGATGAATTTAGCTCGCAAAGCGTCCTCATTGTCAACGATGTCCACTTTGTGAGAAACGATTGTGCGCGGGCGCGTCAATTCGTATAGCTCTCGCTTTCAGAGAAAATGGCCACGCGGGCGCGCTCCCGTCTGCTCCCGCGGCCGGGACAGCGAGTCGACCGGCGACGACCCGGTCCCGACCAGCAAGCGGACGCACGAGCGCCGACAATTTATCACCTTCGCGCTCGCTTTCATTTCGAGCATTAACAAGTCGACCCGGCCGGCAGCCGTTCAATAACGCGCTCGCGCTCTTTATCTCGTCGCCCGCCGCGCTCCATTCTTATGCATGTATGCCCGCGGCAAGCTCCTTTTCTGCCTTCCTTTGTCGCCTCTTTATATGCAACTTTTCTTCTCCGGCCGGTCCCCGCCGCGCCGCAGCTCCCTCGTTCCCGTCTCTATACTTAGACCGCGGCAAATCCCGACGCCGCGCGTTCGAAAGTATGGTAATTCGGCGGAGGCCATCGAGCGTTTTTACGCCTCGCGAGCGGGAGTCGCGCGCCGCGAAGCCGTTATCGATCGCGGCAACGGGCGCGATCGCCCGTCTCGCGGCGGCCCCCCGAAGTACCGGTTCGGCGACCAGAGCGAATCGATACGGCCGAGGCCGCGCGGTCCGCGGAACGCCGATCGGTTCTGCGGCGCGTCGCAAAGTTTGCCCTCGCGGATCACGCCTGCGGCGAATCGAAGCCCGGGCCCGGCTCGAGAGAAGCGTGACCGCGGCTGTTTATTGGCTCCGTCGAGCGTCCTTTTCCCACTTGCCGGCTGGGAAATTGTCGGCCGTGGCTCCGCTCTGGCACCCCGATCAGCTGGCCGCTCGACGGGGGGAGCCCACTTTGACATGTGTTTTTTTCAGGAGGCGAGCCACTCCAGCCGCGCCGAACTTCAGGAGCAAACTCGGCGGATGCGCGAGCAGAGATGCCTCATCGGCTCGCGTTCTCACGAGGGTAAGTGTTCGAGCCGCCCCCGCGCATTTAGCTCTCCGATCGCTTCTCGCGTCCTCGCTCCTCCACGGCCGAGACGTCGCTTCACGCCGCGCGTACTCGCGAGCGATCCGATTCCCGTCCGCGTCTCGGCCCCGAGCGGCTTTTTCCCTCGGCGCGCCCTCGGCGTTCGTTCGCCGCGTTTTCGCCGCGACGCTGTCGCGCTTCCACTCCTCGACCGTCCCTCGTCTAACGTCATTAACGACCTCAAAGCTCCCACGGCGTGGCTTACGTTATTTATTAGGCGCCGACTGGTCCCCGAACGGCGCCGCGCCTTTTTCATTCTTATTGACGTCCGAGTTTACGCGTGGTTTTCCTGTACCCCCCACGTGGCGCGTTTCAAAGCTCGCAACGCCACGGTAGCCCGATGATAAGATCGTAAAGTCGAGAGGGCGGGAGAGAGAGGAGAGAGCGCGCAACATGAATATATTCAACGGAAAAAAGAACATTGCGCCGAAGCGCTCGCGCAATAACCGCAATGACCTCGGTGACAATGATACAGTGGATTTTTGTCCACGCGCTCGTCGGACGCGCTTGTGCGGATAACGACCGGGATAATCGGCAACGCGGCTTTGACCGTTGCCAAATTAAAGTCCATTTCCGACCGGCAAGGGTTCTTAATCGCCGACAGGCTCTTTTGCGCGTCCGTCAGACTCGCCAAGTTCGATCGACCGACGCGTCTGATCGAATCCAGTCCTTTTCCACTTGCCGCGAGCCAGCTTTGAAAACACGTCAGTTAATTCATCGAGAAAGAGAAAGAGAGAAAGAGAGAGAGAGAGAGAGAGAGAACGAGCCGCGTCGGCGCGCAAAAAAAAACAGTCATAGGTGTCGAGTGACGCGATCAGAACATGTAGTGGCGGCGCAAGGAGAGGGAGGCCCGCGGACTGATCGATGGAGCTGGCCAACGGAGCATGAAAAAGGGCTCCAGCCGACTTACAACGCCAATAGATGAGAATCGGGCGATTGTCTGTATACAGGCTGGTGCCCGTCGACGTGGGACGGCATCGCGTGCTGGGCGTCGACGGCCGGCGGCGAGCTCGCGGTGCAGCTGTGCCCGGACTACATCACTGGATTCGACGGACAGGTCGGTATAGCAATTTCAAGAATGACGGATGGTTCGTTGCCGCGTACAACCAGTCGCGTCGCCGGTCGCGCATTCGCGCTCGAGTCGACCGAGAAGCGGCAAGACAGAGATGGAGCCCCGGCTAATAATTATGGCGCTGCGCGGGCTCGTAGGAGAACGCGACGCGGCAGTGCATGCCGAGCGGCGACTGGTACTGGAGCCCCGAACACAACAACACCTGGACCAATTTTTCGCGCTGCTATCGCGAGCGCTACATTACCGTGGTGGTCGAGCTGCCCGGCAATCAGGGGAAAAACAGCAGCATGTTCGAGGTAAGCGTGCTCGCATTAGTCACGACGTCTCGACGAACGAATCGACCACTTTTCTACCTGAAAGTTCGTTCTTCCTCTCTGTATTTTTTGTTTTTTGTGTTGTTGTTTTTTTTTTTTTCGAGAACGAACGGGCGATGCTAAACACGAGTTTTCCAATAAACTCGCGCGCGCTCGTTAATCTTCCGGTGTAGACTATTCGCCGCGACGCTCGACGAGTTTACTCGCGTCGTGCTGCCCTCTTCGACGCGGCAATAAACCGCGCAGCTACTTTGAAAGTTAAAAAATGCCATCGACGCGCGCGAGCTGCGACCGACAGAGGAGCACCTCTTAGCCGCGCTGTCCGCCCGCGCGTCCGACGCCATATCGCGGCGCACTCGGCCGCGGTCCGAGGCGAGAGTTCGCGTGAGCGGGCGTCGATGGGCGAGGTGGCGGCGAGGAGGCGGCGAGGGCCGTTGAGACGAAACGAGCGCGCGGCGTTTACGGCGGGACGCGGGCCGATGGGTTTTATTGGAAAACTCGCCTCGCGGGCCGGAGCCTCTCGTCGTCGCGCCGCGGCGTCGGTTGGCGGATAGCCCCGTGGCCTGTTTCTCGCAGATGATGCTGCCGGCGATAAAGGGCATCTCGAAAACGGGCTACAGCCTGTCGTTCTGCAGCCTGCTGCTGGCCCTGTGCATCTTCGCCAGCTTCAAGTGAGTATGCGCACACGGCCGCGGAGAGGCGGGCCCGGGTCTAACGGTTGTCGCGCAGGAAGCTGCGCTGCCAGCGCAACCTGCTGCACATGCACCTGTTCGGCTCGTTCGTCGCGCGCGCGTTCGCCTGGCTGCTGAAGGAGCTGCTGTTCGTCGCGGGCGTGGGCCTGTCGTCGGACGTGCTCGTGAAGGACGGCCAGAACTACCTGCTCGGCGACAGCCTGCAGGACAACTGGCGCTGCAAGGCCTTCACCTCGCTCTGGCAGTACTGCATCCTGTCCAACTACTCGTGGATCCTCATGGAGGGCCTCTACCTGTACCACCTGGTCTTCTGCGCGCTGCTGGCCGACCCCAACGCCAGCATCGTCGTCTACGCGCTCGTCGGCTGGGGTGCGCGCTACCGTCGTCCGCGCGGCCGTGGCGCGGCGCTCGCACCCCCGCCGTGCCGGCTGCAGCTGTTGTCTCTGTTGCAGCCATGCCCGGCGTCTCGGTGGGCATCTGGGTGGCGCTGCGCGCCCTCTACGAGGACACCTACTGCTGGACCACGCACGAGCACGGCCTCATCTTCCAGGTGATCCGGCTGCCCATCACCCTCTCCGTGGCGGTAAGTGTGTGGCGGCGAGCGACCGACCGACCGAGCGCCCGCCTGCAACCGGCCGCCCGTTGTTGCAGATCAACTGCGTGCTCTTTGTCAGGATCGTGCGCGTGCTCCTGACCAAGCTCGAGTCCACCATGTCCGAGAGGAGGAGGCGCCTGAAGTAAGCCAGGTAGGTGGCCGGGCGCCCGCGACCGCCCCACTGACCGCCGACTCTGTTGCGACAGGAAGTGGGCGCGAAGCACGATGGTGCTGGTGCCGCTGTTCGGCGCGCACTATTCCGTCTTCCTGCTGGTGTCCTACGGCGTCACGCTGAATGAGTCGCTGGAGGCGCTCTGGCTGCTCACCGACCAGGCCTTCGCCTCCGTGCAGGGCTTCTTCGTGGCCCTGCTCTACTGCTTCCTCAACGACGAGGTACGCGGCGAGCTGCGGCGCGTGCTGTGCCCCCGCCCGCGGCTCCGACCGCGCTCGGCCAGCAGCTGCAGCTGCCACACCGCCGCCGCCGTCGCCGCCGCCGCCGCCGCCGAGCAGCAGTCGCGCATGGCCGGCTGCTGCCGCCGCCTGCTGGCCGCTTGGCGCCACGGCCGGCGCACGCTCAGCCACTCCGCGGCCAGCACTCAAGGTCTCGCCCCCTACTCCCCCCTCTGCCGATGACAAGATTTTCATCTGGCCGCGTGTGCCTGCGCGTGTTCTCGGTGCAGACATCGGGATCGAGACCCGGGGCGGCAGTCTGGCGAGCAGCCGGGGCTTTCTGGAGGTGTCGGGCGCCGGCCCCGGCAACGGCAACCCCGTCAGCTGCCGGCCGACGCTTTGCAGCGACGCGGACCACGGCCGGCACTCGCTCTGCTCCAATGTTAGTACACGTCCTAGAGCTGCAACGAGCAACGACGAGAGCCACTTGCGACTGCTTTCGTGCCCCTCTCCCCCCTCTCCTCCGTATCCACGCGAGGAATCGTCACCTAGCCCGATGAAGCAGCGACGCGCCTGATTGCAGACGCTGGAGTGCATCGAGCTGGATCTGGATAGGTGCGAGCGTCAGGACGAGAGCGACTCCGAGTGCTGCCGGTTGTCCTACGAGCTCGACCACTTGCATCGCCACCCGCACGACACGTGAAACCCGCTCCACGACGACGGCTCGGCCCGACGAGCCGACGAGCAGGAGATCGACACGGCGCTCGTCGCCGGGCCGCTGCGACGAGTGCAGCCGCGAAACGCGCCCACGCGCACCCGCGTACGTGTTTGTACCGAGCGCGCGCGTGGATGCTCGCTTCGATTTGCGAACTGACGTGCGCGTCTACCTCGGCGAGGAGAGGCGCGAGATCTACCGAAAAACGTGCCCTAGATGCCTCGTTCATTACTCGTGTCAATAGCACTTATATCGTCACTTATGTTGTCAGGGACGCACTTATGCGTCGAGGAGGGAAATACGAGTCTCGCTGAGGCAAACTGTGTGCGCAAGTGTACGAATCGCTTCGCGTTCCCGGACCAATCCGATTATTATTAGTATACATCTTTCGACGAGTCTAGCCTTGCGGTTAATACGCGCATACCAATATGCGATCGCCAATGCGAACGATATATATCAAAGGAGCGTTCGCGTAGCGAGAAATCGATAAGCCAATTATAATTAAGCCGGACCAATATCACACTGTCCATCCGTGAGCCGTGTGGATGAGCATTGTCGACGATGTTTTCAATACCATTGCGTCCTAATGTCATTTATAAGGTAGATTTGTTTACCGCAGAGCTTCCTGGGCAGCGCGGCCATTCAATTTTCTATCTATTCCCCCCCACAAGCTATCGAGTTTTACTTGTATCGAGGTGCTTTGAGAGCAAGAATATCGAGTGCTGTAAGTAATTGCGTGGTGCCAATATTGCTGCGTTATCAATGATGCTCCGAATTGGTTTTGTACAAATTGATTACCCGACTCTCAGATCTTACTCCTTCTATTACTGCTAGATGCTATCTAACCTTCGATATTTTCAATCATGTTTTATTATCAATAGGATTCAAATTATCGATCAACTTGATATTTCCATCTCCCGTGTACGTTCCAGATATAATCTTGCGTTTACGTAATATGTTGTCAAACAAACTCATGATATCGCATCGTGTTTATTGTTATCGATTGTCATTGTAAACTACAACTCATTATTTATTACAGAAATAAATCATAGTCAACGTCGCAATGGTACGTTAATTAAAAACAGATCCTAATCTTTCAAGATCTCGAGTATGATTCGTCAAATTGTTTTGTAGATAAATCGATCAGCTTACAACAACTAATTCGCATCAAAGTCGCGCGAATATTAGATAACATTAAAGCAAAATAATTAACCGAGTAAATCACACAGCACGACAAGGCCAATTCGGGGTGGAAATGATCAAATATATTTTATAAAGTTTTAAGAATTTTCGAGTATAAGCATGCGAGCGAATGAGGATTTTTCACTGGGCGGTGCTCAGAGATGGTTGTGCAACGGCAGATTATCAGATAAGTTTTGAAACATTCCGAGTTCACAAAAACAAATGATCGGGCAACAGAAGCGCTTTCATCTTGCCGAGCGTTCAGGGCCAAGCCAAAAATCTCCGATCACGTGTCTTTTTGTCGGTATGCTTGAGAACACTTCAATTGGCATTTTCAGCTCTCTATGTTTCTAAGACATAAAGTCAATCTATACACATCCGTGTTATTAAATTGTACACGTTATTAAAAGATATCAGAATAAAATTTTATGTCTAAAGGTTACTGTAAGTTATTTACTTTGTTACATAATCCTATATATGTAAAGACTAAAAATTAATTATAGAATCAATTAAAAATGTAGGTAAGGTTTGAAAGTCTCAATAAAAAAGAACAAATTTAAAAAAAAAAAAAAACAAGTGATAAATATATTTGAAAACTTTAGATTTTCATTGTAAATTGGAGAAATGTTTTTAACAAAAATGTGTTATCTTTATTTACACTTATGCATTAAGTTATAGACTACTTAAAAATATATTAATCATGATCTTATAAGTTATGAAGGTTGGGTAAGACCTTTTAAACTAATAGAAGGAAACCAGTCTCCTCCATACAATTTATCATGTTTGATTTTGTTGAGTAGAACACTATTGACTATTTTTTCAGCATCGTGTGTTTGCCCATAATAATCAACAAAACTACCCTCAGGATCAACAAGATATATTATTATTGTATGATCCACCTAAAAATAGTAGAAACTTATCAATGAACTGTCGTATGGATACTCAAATTTATAAATGCTTCAAAGGAATCACTTACGATATAATCTTCATCTTGATCTTTTGGCCCCGAACTAAAATATACTCTGTAAGCTTTGCAAACTTGGGCAATTTGTTCAATTGAACCAGATAATCCAAGAATTTTGTTTGAAAATTCTTTCACATATCTTCCCACAGCAGATGGACTATCTCTTTGTGGATCAACAGTAATAAATATTGGTTGAACTTGCAGCTGGTGCTCCTTTTCTATAAAATATTGTACAGGGAATATACTAGATGAATCACTTATGTTAAGTCTGGAGGCGTAAATTCTTACCAAGCTTATCAACCACAAGAGCTAATTTTTCAAGTTCATCTGGGCATACATCTGGACAATGAGTAAAGCCAAAGTATATCATTACCCATTTACCAAGAAAATCACTTGACTTGACTGTCTTGCCTTGAGGATCAACCAATTCAAATGTACCCCCAATAGCTGCTTTTCCAATTTGACGTCTACGGTCCTTTTCAATTTTGAGATCCTTTTGCTCTTTCAAATAATACATATACATTATAAATCCACCACCTATTACAAATGTAGAAGCTAGGGTCTTCCAAGTAATAGGAGACTTTTTTGCAGTTGTTATTGGTCGATGAGATTTATTTGGCAGCAATTGACATAATATTTTGCTTGAATGAATATTTCGATACTAAAACAAATAATACAAAAGTTCAATTTCTGTTATTTTTCAGCAAGAAAGATAATTACTGTGAAATGATGCAAACGTTTTAATTTTTATTGTTAATGAAACAATACAGTAACATACCTGGAATGACGTAGTTCTGATGAGCTGTGGCGCAAAAACGAGCGATCGCAAAAATAAACTCGACATTTTTGTTTAAAAATGGGTTTATTTGTCCAAAGTTGTTGAAAAGGGTTATGTCTATCGCTCAGCCAACAATTAAGAGTAACCGTTCGAATACCTGAGAAATTAGGAGTTTAATTATTCGATCAAGAACGACAACCAAACTGTTGTCATTGAATTCACTAATGTTTATTTGTTAAAAGAAAATGTGATACACTGCAGCAAGCATGCTGTACTTTTGCAAGGTAGAGTGGTTATAATGGCTAAGGCTATCGGCTATCGGCTATCCCGATCCCGCTAATCTCGCTACTACAGTATATAGTCGGATGCCGGTCGTCGGCTTGGCGAACAGAAAATCTGTCATACAGCGACATCTTGCGTCGGCAGATGTAAGCTGTAATTGAATTGCTCTTGCGCGAAATTTTCAAAGCTGCAAGCTTAGGAAGATATTCCGTATACTGTGTAGTTTATTATAACCGGTACCAATGTTTACTCGCACGCGATAAAAGCCAAATAGTATAGTGGAGATAAAAGCGACAGAACAGCTCAGTGACCAGGCGAACGGCGATGAGTTTGGATGATTCGTATATAGGTTAGTTTGATACTTTTGTTGGCACGCACGGAGGTGCACGGTTTGTGCGAGTCGCTCATTTGTTTGTTGACAGAGCCATATTTGGAAGACTGGTTGGCGTATATTCGCAAGAGCAGCGATGCCGAGCAACAGGTGATCAAGAACGGCAAGGAGTTTCGCGTCCCTTACGCCGGTAAAGAATGTGCGAGTTGTCGATGGCAGAGCCGGGGATCGTCAGCCGTAATACTCTGCGTTACGGTCGCGTTGCAGGTGCGACGGTGGAGGCGATCAAGGCGATCTTCATCATAAGCGAGCGTTTCCGCGTGGAGCATGAGGCGAAGTACCTGGCGGTGCACCTGCTGGACCGCTACATGGGCTGCCTGTACTGGGAGCGAGTGTCCGGCCTACCGGAGGTGAACGCCGAGGGCGCGCGACAAGTTGCCCAGCACATGTCCTCGCAGCTGAGGCTCGTGCTCGCCACGTGTCTGCAGATCGCGAGCAAGGTCGACCTCTTCCGCACCGGCCTCTCCGTGTCGCAGGTGAGCGAATCGACTGGACGCCTCTCGCGCGCACCCGCACCACTGACCTGCTCCGCCGCGCTCCAGGTGCAGGACCTGCTGCAGTCGATCGACCCGCTGCGTGACTACTCCCGGGAGAGCATCGTCGCCAGCGAGCTGCGCGTGCTGCGCGGCCTCGACTTCCGGATACCGGTGTCGCTGCCTCTCAACGTGGTCGAGCTCTTCCTGGCCTACAGCCAGCTGCCGCCGAGCCAGCAGCTCAGGGACACCTGCCTGCAGCTGCTCGACCTCGCCTACATCCGCCACGAAGACCTCTTCCAGCAGCTGCACCTGCTGGCCCGAGGCTCCAGCTACGACCGTAGCCGGCCCGAGTGCCGCGACTTCCTCCGGCTGGAGACCAACGCGGGCTTCGTCGGCGCGTCCATCGTCGTCTGCTCGGCCTTCTTCTACCAACTGAAGAAGAGCCTCGTGGAAAACCTGGCCGCCAAGCTGGCCAAGCTCCTCGGTATGGAAGCCTTCGACCTCAGCATCATGGCCAACCTCCTGTTCATGACCGCGCTCGACGAGGACGACTTCCTCGGGCTGCAGCAGCTGCACGACGGCACCAGCGCTTCCGAACTCGACTGACCACGTCCCACGCGCGCCTCGTTCTCCTTCGTTTTAACGCTTACTTCTCTGCTGATATCGGCGCGTGGCTTTTAGCGCTTGGACGGCCCCGCCTTCTTCGCCAACGATCGCACAGCAGAACGATTTTAATTCTCCGTTGTTTGTCTGATTTTCTTCGCGGGGCCGATACCGACGACGATCAAGCTGAGGCCTCGTCCTGTCCGAGGTGATCGCGCGATTTTTCAGTGCGGTATGCTTTTGCAAAACCAGAGAGCGACGCAAGCAGCAGGAGCAAGAACAGCGAAGCGCAAGCGGGAACATTAATCTGATGGCAGCGAATCAAGCGCGAAGGAGAAAAGAAAAAACCGATTAGCCTACTTACTTTCTCGTGAAATCCGTGGCAGTTCGCAGTATCCTGCGCGCGCTGAGTTTGCACTTTCGAAAATAACGTCCGCCCGAAATGTTGCCTTAAACATTCAACGCGAAACCATCTTATCGCACCTGTTTTCTCTTTTTCGCGTTGTAGAACGAAATCAAGCCACATTTTAATTGCCGTTTTCTTTTGTTTTTCTGTTATAATTATCGTGACTGACGCCTTTCTTCCCCTCGTCTTGTCCTGCGCTGAATATTCAACTCCTGCACAATACGTATTACTCGAATGTGAAAGGCAGAAAGGAGAGAATGATAATGTCGTGTATGAGCAATGTTGTGCGCTACAGAAATAAAGGTAGACGATACGTATAGCGAGATACGAAAAAGATAAAAATTACGAACGGCAACGCGCACAACGATTCTCAACGAGCGCGCGACTTGCTTGAGAAATCAGAATATTAACCTGGCGGCTGTATGAATTTTTATTCATAGCATTGTAACAAAAAATAAGGGGAGTGCGTATACGCGTGAAAAGTCATCGGGGTGTGGGGCAGGTGCAAGAAAAATGGGAGAAAGGGAATGTTACGTTACTTTTACACTGATCATTGCGAGCTCACCTGTGTAATTAGGCTGAAATAATCGTTTAAGTTGTGTGAAAAATTCTCGATTGAACCCGAGCTCGCAACAAATTTTGTAAATAAATTTGCAATTAAGTTCTTAGAATGTATTTCAGTTGATTATTCATTAGTTTGAAATCATCCCAAGTGAATCGTGTAGAATCACGTCGCAAATGATTTATTTTTAATCAACATGCAAACGTATCAATTAAAAAAAAAGTGGAGTATAGTTCTAAGGCACATGGCTAGATCAGGAGTTATAAGGCACGCGAACACCAAACGAATGTGAGAGAGATGAAAAGCGAAAGGAAGTGATTCTCTCGGACGTACACAGACGCGCATATAGACATATTGTAGTAGTGGCACTAACACACTCTCGACTTTGGCATTTCAAGATGGTGGCGAGCGACGGCGACAGCGAGTAACGCGGGCTGCTATGTTGCTGCTGTCGCTAGTGCGCCGTGAGTCAGTTGCAGTGAGGAATCGCGCAAATATAATTGTATTGTTTAGCCGAAAGCCAAAGTGCACTCGGAGCAACGTGGACGTGCCTTCGGAGATGTAAAGAGACGCTGCTCGCGAGCTGCCCAGTAGCTCGCAGCAGTGCAGCCGCTCGGATTCCCCTAATTGCTGCTGCTGCTGTTGTTGTTTTCACGGTGCGGTATATGTTTGAGTGCAGAGCGCTGAACGCTGAACGTCCTTGCTCGCCTTCTTTTTTTTTAACTTGGGCCTGAGAAGGGGACTGGAATTAAAGGGTCTTTTTCGCGCAGGTAAACATGGCCAAGAGCGTGCTCGGTTCCGATACCATGCCCAAGGCGGGCAGAGTTAACGAAGGTATGACTTCATCATCTCGTTCTCTTTATCTGTTCACTCTTTTTCCCGCTATTTCCCAGCTGTTCGCTCTGATTTTCTTTTCTTCTGCACCTGTACCGCTTTATTTTTGCACGCTGTCGCGCGGACCTTATTGTTCGTCGCAGTAACGCGCCGAGTTTCTCTTTTATTAACGGCATAATAAATGGTGATCTAATAAACAAGGGAGGAGTCGGCGTTCGTGACGATAATTGTACCGCGCTGTGCTCGACCATTCTGTCCGACCTTTTATCTCGAACGGAAGAAAAAAGAATTTGTGAATGGCATTTACGAGCCATAGCTGTGTTGCATACTCTACGCTGTCCCACGCGTACGGCTTCCTTCGCCTTGATATCACTTTTATTGAGCGTAACGGCAAGTCACCGCCGCTTCGATTATGTTATGTACAATGAGAAACTTGTGGACGGATTAGTTTTTTTAAAGAGCTTCCGTTCGTTGATTGCAATACGAATTTTCAGTTTACCGGCACAATCGTCTTTCACATGAAAATACGTAACCTTTTAAAACAGATTCGTTCGAGTGAAACTTGTAAATGGACGTTATTGTGTTGTAAAAAAAAGCCCGCAAAAGTTTTATTCCAGTTCGTGAGTCACAGCGTAAGAATCCTTGAGAAAAATGATTATCGGTAGAATAGTCGGTTGCCTCGGGCTCGTACGTGCAGGGTCTAAAAGTCGTCGAAAATACATTTGTTGACGTACGATCGTATTCGTTCGTTTGGCAAAGCAGCCGAGCAGAAAAAGGGCTCAGCGATGGGTGGCCCCGTTGAGCGCGAGCTCGAGGATAAGAATTTAGCGTGCGCGTGAAATTGACAATTGCGGCAGATGAAACGGAGCAAAATAGGACCCCGAGCAATGAATCATCTTTGAACGCGTAGTTTGCAGGGAGTGGTTGGTTCACGAGGACGGAGCACTGGCCTACCGGCTGCAAGACGAAGAAAGTACGTGGTCGATCTGCCTGCTGTCGCGATCGCGCGCCACCAGCACCAAGTAATCCGATAAATTGTGATTTGCAGTTAAAGAGCACTACTCGCACAACAAGGTGCGGAACGCACAGGTGAGGGAGGATCTGCCGAAAGCTCGAGTCGAGCAGGAAATGGAGATGCTGAGATATCAAGCTTACGTGCAGGAACAGTTAGTATATCATTGACGATTAGAGCAGGCGGCGGCCGAAGTCGCTTCGACGACAAGTTTGTCACAGTAGGCGCGTGTGTTTGTTCGCAGGGAAGAGAGGGACGAGTTAATTGCCAGACAAGTAGCGCTTTCGCTGGAAAGGGAGGAGCGCACGAAGGAGCGAGAATTGCGCGAGCAAATGAGGTTGCAGCTGAGACTCGACGACGAGATCGCCAGACTGGAGGCCGAGGCTGAAATACAGCGACGACTACAGGAGGAAAAGGATCAGGTAAGGCTCGCTCGCGCCGAGGCGCCAGTCCGCGCGCGAGCTCTCACGCTCGGGGGCGTCTTTCCGCAGGAATTGGCGCGAAAGATTCAAGAGGAGGAGGAGGGCGCGATGGGGGTGGACGTGCAGGACGCCGGGGCGGTGCTGCTGGACGAGCAACTGCTGCTGGACCACAAGATCGCGATGGAGGCGCAAGACGCCGAGCTGGCGCGGATGCTGCAGGACAAGGAGCGCGCCAAGGCCAAGAGGGCGCGCGAACGAGCCAGGCAGAAGAAACTCGAGCGCCAGGCTCAGCAGCAGCAGCAGCAGCAGCAGCAGCAGCAGCAGCAGCAGCAGCAGCACCTCGAGGAGGAGCGCCTGTCGGCGAACGGCAGCCTCGAGAGGCCACGGCGACCCGACAAGCTGGATCTCAAGTCCAGCCTACGTGAGTTCACCGAGGTTACGTTCAACACGATTACGGATAATAATGCTATCGATTACAAATGTCAGCGAAACCGAGGCAGGGACGCCACAGTCGGCAGCCGTCGGACCCCGAAGAGATTCGCAGCTACTCCGGGGAATTGGACGAGGAGACGCAGCCGCGCAACGTCGCTGCGATGATCGATCCCACGTACAACGCCAACGCCTACACCAGCTCAAGTTCTAGCAGTCAGATAAGTCCCGGCTACGCCCTAACGACGCCACCTTCCACTTTGTCCCACGGCGAGCACGTCGTACTCGACGACACCAACTCCTGCTACATGCCTGTCCCGGGAACGCGACGTAATCATTCCAGTAAGCAGTTCTCTTTAGTTCTCTTGCTAATCGTCAATCGTTTGTCACATCGGTTTCATCCCAGTTGTTTCGTTCACTTTTTCCAGATCCACAGCATTCACCCTCGCAAATCCACGAAGAAAAGCAGAAACGACGCGTTAAAGACAGCTGTAAGCAACAGTAGGCACTCGTTACGTTATTAACAATGAGACTATGTGAAAATGAATTACGAATTTTACACGTTTTTCTATTCGTTTGTAATCTGGTGGAAATATTTTTGTCCCACGAAAAAAATTAAATGTAATTATAAAATTATGATATATTTTTACATAACGAAACGGTGTACAATATTATTAATTAAACTTAATGATGTTTCCACGAGCGATATGTGTCAGGGGAGTCGTGAACAGAAATGAGTTTTATAGCAACATAATATTGAATAAAATTGCTACTCTACTTTTATATTTTAAAGTAATTTAACGAATCAACGTTATGATAACATTTTAGATAGATTTTGTAACAAATTCTGGAAGACCTTTTTACAAACTAACTTTCCATGTACATTCCTATGTCAGTATATATATATATTAATACAAAAGTATTTCCACCATATTTCATAGTATACATAACGCTTATGAGGCCTTTTTCACCTTGGAATAAATTGCTGATAATGAAATTCAATTGTGCCTTTGAGATATGGGCATCAATTTTTACCCGAGTGCCTCGACTATCGAGCTAAACTAAATGAAATAGGAAGTGCATTTATTATACGATTAGCAAACTGGTTTTACTTGATAAGCTTTCAAAGTAGCATCTTAAGGCAATACTTTTTCATCATCAATCAAAATTCAATCATTATATTAACATTGTATACAATACTTTTATGAATCGTATACCTTACACTCGTAGTGAGATTTTACACTATATTTGGTCAACTCGACTTTTATTCGAACCAATTGTTGCCAAAGATCTGAGATCTTGCAGAAATTAATCATTAATAAGTTTTATTATTAAAAAATATAAACGTTTGAACTGCGTTTTTACCTCCAAAAGATCTAATCATATATGGATAAAAAAAAAATAAAAGTATTAGTATTATCAGTATACTTGCTTCGCATATCGAGCAATAGAGAATTATGTTTATAATTATGAGAAATATTTGTGCAGTAATTAGTAATCTATTACTGCGAAAAATTGTGCGTTTACATGATTTATTATAGTACGACGTGGGATTTCGGAGACTTATTTACAAGTGAATAAATTTATATTATCTTTATTGAGCTAACACATGATGTATTCAATAAATTATTTACAACAGTATCATACATGTTTTTTTTCTTTGCAAAAGTAATTTTTTTTTATAGTTCGAGGCAAATTAATGTATAATAACAAAAAAAATCAAAAAAATGTTCACAGCATATAAAGCGTAAGTCGCAATTATCACTCGAATTAATTTTTAATCAATTAGTTTTATTTTTCATCTTTTTCGGCAATACAAAACAAGTTCGTGGGCGCCGCATTCTGATAGACGTTGCTCGCTCACTTTTCACATTAATGCGTTTGATAAGGTTCGTTGTCATTTCGGAAGTCTCCTCGTCGTCTGGTATTGGCGAAATAAATCTATAACGATCCACATACACATGTTTTACACATATATGGCAACTTTGTCAGTCATTTGCTTTTTATTGATGCATCCAGAGAGCTTTTCCTCTCTTTAATAAAAAGGAACTTACTTCTGAAACCCGGCTGGTTTCGAAAATTCGTAAGTTGGCGTTTTACATTCGCCTAAAATAATATATTATTGATTAAAATTTTACAGTATTGAAATTATGTACAAAACGTGAAAAAAAATTTTAAAAATGAATATACCTTGAGCATCATCTGGTAACTCTCCAGTTTCTTCTGGCACAGAAAATTCAAAATTTTTCCCCTCACTGACTTTTCTTCCTCTTTTTGGCTTGCCAAGTAATTTGGCCTTTTCCGTTTCTTCAACTGCTTCCACAGGTACTGAGGTAGCGCGTTTCCTTCTAGTCGGTTGTTTTTTTGTTACTAGAGATTTAGTAGTTTCTTCGGGTATAATATCTTCGATTAATGTAGTTTTGGCCAAGACGCTCCGCGTTACACGCTTCCCCACTGGTACAATAACTTTTGAGTCAACGCTCGCAGCTCGTCGACTTCTATTTTCGTCATGAATCTCGGCGCTATTGGATTTTTTGTTAAAGACTCTGACTGGGATTGGCACGTTAAGAATCTCTTCGAGTTCCTCAGGAACGGATTGTATCGAGGAGCGTCTACTGCGTGTGTTAGTAGCCGGACTAGATACCGCAATCTCCTCTGCAGCACGTGGTAGACGATTTCGTTTGTCCATAGGCGAGTCTAACTGCGAAAGACTTTCTTCGAGAATGACTTCTTGCAAGAGACTCGTGGAGCGTCTTCTACGAGAGTACAGCTTAACCGGCTCTGTTGATTAGAAGTTGAAATACTATTTAATAAACTAAAATTAACGTGAATCATAGTTAAAATTATAATCCTACAGACCTGCTGGTGCATCTTTAGGCACAGAGCTACCGCGTTTCCGTATTGGTCTCTTACTAAAAGTTTCTTCGTGTTCGGGTGTTGAAGTATCCTTAGATACTGACGCAGCTCTCGTTGCTCTTTTAGTCATGGTATCTCCATTCTCAATTGCACTGGTATCTTTTGACACCGACGCGGCTCTTGTTCTTCTCATTCCTAACGGCACTTCTTCTTCTTTAACTACTGAAGTAGCCCTTGTTTTTCGATCATGGCTACAGAGCTTTTCCTCCGACATATCGCGATCTTGAGCCACACAGCCAGCTCTTGTTTTTCTCGTATTAATTGCAAGTTTATCGTCTTGTACTACAGAGCTTGCTTTTGGTTTTTTCGTGACCGTTACAGATTTTTCTAAGAATACCTCGTCGTCTTGAACAACGGAGCTTGCACGTGTTTTTCTTACGCTCGCAGGTTTTTCTAGTGCTGATTTTTCCTGAGTTACTGAGCCAGCCCGAGTTTTTCTCACGGACTTTAAGCTCGTCTCCTTTGTTCGAGTAGCTCGAGGTTTAGAAGACTTTTCAACTTCATGAGCTTCCTCTGTTTCATCAATGTTGTCCTTAAATTAAAAATACATGGATAATTATTCATTTGACATAACAAACTTTTACGTCATCAATCACAATACTTACAGCTACTATTGCATCCTTTGACATAGAAGTGACTTTTGTTTTGAATTTAGTTTTCTTTTCCGACGGCTCTTCAACCAAATGTTCACTGTCAGTGCTAGATTCAAAAATCGTTGGGCCATCTCTCACAACGGACACTACTTTTGTTTTTTTAGCTGGCTTCTCGACTTCCTTAGACGTTGAGCCAATTCTAGCACGCGTTCTTGTTGAAATTGTTTGATTAACTGATTCTCTTTGAGTCGTTCGAGCGGATCGTTTCGTTTTAACTGATATTTCTTGAGATATGTCTTTATCTTGAGATGGTTCTCGTGACGATTGTCTGGAGGACGCGCGTGACGATATTTTTTCTGATGACTGATTATTTGATTGCTCATTGGGCATTCCGAGCGCTTTAGACAATGACACTTTGACTTCCCTCATCGCTGAAATATTTTGCTTCTCACGATCACCTAGAAATAAGCATCAAAACATAAAGTAATTGTATTACGTTAGGTTGAACGAAGAATTGTTCTCCAATTGTAAAATATAATACTTACTCAATTGACTAGGAGTTATGGGTTCCATTGCTTCACAAATTTTGCCAGGACTCGAAGATAATGATTTAATGGAGCGCCTGGGCGACGGTTGTAGAATCGCAGATGGCTTTCTGGCACTTCGACGTAGTGGGGTACTTGGTTTATTAATGTCATCGATCAACATCGTTGGTACCGATAACGAAGGTTCCTAAAAATATGGCACATAACGTCTGAAACTCATTTAAGCAGAAAAATAATTGATTTAAAAGCACAAGGTCACTAACTATAGAAGACTCTTTCGTAGCGGATACAGTACGTTTTCTCTTCAGTGTCTTTGAGGTAGGCGATGAGTCCGGTAGTTTATCTTCCTCTTTTCGACTCGACAAACCATTGGTTCGAGTTAACGTGTCAGATGCGAGTTGTTCGTTGTCGGGAGAGTTGTCGTCGGACGAAGATACGCTGAGCTTTAGATCATCCTCGTTGTCTTCATCCTCGACTTTGTTTTGCGACTGAATTATAGATTCCAATTCTGGCATTTTTACCGGTACTTCATCTACGGACTCATCATCCGTGATATCAGGAGTTGGCTCTGCGAATTTAAGCGTATCGCGGTTGTCAAGAAAAAGAGGTTTAGTCAAGCTGTGATCATGATCTTCATTGATGGATTCATCCTTTGGATTTAATTTGGAACGTTCAATTAAACTGTAATCTTGACCATGAATTTTTCTATTTTCAAAAGTATCCGTTATATCATAATTTGCATCATCATTGAAATTCTTGATCGGGTGATCAATACATTGTACAATTGGCTCGAATGTGCTGTTGTCCATAGAATTGGAGAAACTTTGAAAACTTTCACATTCACCATCTTCTAGTTCAAGATGTTTTGACTGCTTCTTAAGTTTCTCGATTTCCTCGTCATCGCTAATTTCAGGCTGCTGAGATGGATCTTGACTTGCGGAAGCCGATATTTCACTTTTACTATCTTCGTCTGGAGTTTCCATTTCTTCATTTTCAGCTTCGTTTTCACTTGCCTCTGCAGTTTGTTTTCTATCTGTCTGCTGAGCCACTTTACTAGTAACGGGTGTCACTAACAAATTTTCATTGTCACAAGTTACAGTTGAAACTTCCTCTTCGTCTCCCGATAGTTCTTCGGACTCTTCACTTTCTTCTTCAACATCGCACTTAGATTCGAACGCAAAAGGTCTCTTCAATGGAGAAGTTTCTACGCTTGTATTTGCAGACAAAATCGAAGCATTGTATACGGTTTGGGACAGCAAAGATTTGCTGGGATCACTGGGCGAGCCGGATGTTTTTCTACTCTTTTCTTGTGAAATATCCTAATAAACAAATTACAATTGAGCGACGTAAAGTTATTGAATATATGGTGCGTGAAAACTTAATCATCTTATTTACCAGTTTAGAGACACTCAAAGTAGAATTATCAGATGAAGCCATCTTCTGAGACAAATATTCACTTGATGCATGAGACAATAGGCTACTTCTTCGTAAACTTGGCCTGGGTCGAGGTCCACGAAAATATTTTGTAATACTGCTATCAGTAAGGATTGAGCTATCTCTCGAATATTGTGTGCTTGCATTAGGACTATAATAAGTTTCGTCAGTTCTAAAATAAAGAAACACAGATTATTTTATCCAAACTCGTATAAAATTCGAGTTATTCAAGAGAACTATGTAATGTTTATATCTACCCTGCTTCGCCGTCTGCAATTTTGTTACAAAGCGAAATGTTTTCTTGTTCATCTTTTTCTTGGTTGCTGTCATTCATAGAGCAGAGTGAATCCTCGTTGCTGCTGAATCTTTCTACGCTGAAGCGAATCTGACGAGCCGGTCTTACATCGTCTATTACTGAAGGTTTCAAAAAATAATTTTCTTCGTTCGAACCCTATAAAAAATTAATAAATTGATGTATTATAACTTAACTCAGGCTGTATTGTGAAAATTTCAATCATTAGCAGTAATTACTACATTTAAATCGTAACCAGGTGAATTAGAATTGCGTTGGAGCAGCTGTCGTATTTTGAGTATCGAATGCGGCGTCTCAACAGTTAAATTATTAAATTCTTTGTCTTTACGCTGAACTAGTGGCGTTTTACATACTTGACTCATACTTAGTCGGCGAAACAGTTGTGCGTTATTTTCTTCTTTCGACAGATTTGTGTCTTCAATGCAATGAAAATTAATGTTAAATATTGGTAACTAACTATAAATAAAATAAATATCGGCTTACCACTAACACTGCCGAGTCTTCGCCTCTTCCTATCAGTAGTGTCATCAACGGCATCGATGTTTCCATGGTTTATCGTATCTAAAGACCGCTTGCTATTTATTAATTTTCGTTCTGGGAACAGTACGCAATTAGCATCAGTCTGCTCAGGTATATTGCCAGTTGCCCTAGTGCAGAAGACAATAGTGGAGCAAGGTGCTCCAAGGAAAGGCACATAATTTACGGAAGTATTAACTTTGCCTGCTTTAAGACATGTTTCGCGGGTTTTGTATACGGCCAATTCGTAAATTTCTTTAGCCGGAAGACGGCACTGCGACATTGGCTTGGGATAACCCTGTGTAATATTGGTTATAGAACTTGAATTGCCCATAAATGATTGTGGCTGTAGTACTTGGTACGAATTGGCTTTATTGGAGCTAAACAGTGGAACGGAAAAATCATTTTTGTTGAGCGTGTTGGCGAATTTTTTCGTGACAGCAGGCAACGTGTCGTTGTATGCGCCGAGCATTTTCAAAGCGATAGGATTTATTTTATTTGGCGCTATCGAATGACCTTCATAAAAATCATATTAACAGGTTATTTCTATAAAAAGAATGTAATAATAAAGTTGTACAAGCTACTCACGAGAATTTCTGTTGGTATCAATGCTAAATACATCTTTTGCCTCCGCATGTCTGGAACGTTGTAGATAATAAAGCAATCTTATGTCCTCGCATTCGTTGTCCTTTAAGAATTTCACAAATGCTTCCTCTTCCTCACTGTCTAATGACAATAACAAAATTTCTTTGAGTTTGCCATGAGCTTTGCATGACTGAAAAAATCGGGTAAGTAGCTGATTATAGTGTGAAGATGGTCGGGCGTGGAATGCTGATTCGACGAGACCTTGCTCTACTGAAAGACTTATGATAATACCCTGTTCTTCCAAAGACGTTAACGGAGGTTTGATTATACGCAAATACATTAAAGCTACAAATACATATAGAATGTCAAATCATTTTCTTCAAGTAAACTAATAAATCACAAAAAAAAACTCTCTTTACCTAGTTTGTGCTGATTGTTTTGTAAAAGAGTACGAATGGCAAGTTTATGGTGCCAGTCTTTGATGTCAGTCAAGGATACGAGTTCACCGGTAATGACGTTGAAAAAGCCTTCGTAATCCTCGTGATCAAGCAACCAAAAGGCCTGGGTGAGTTTGATTAAACTAGGGCTAAGCTTGAATGCTGAAGGATACTTTATAAGTTGGTCAACGTTAGAATGCGTATTTTGAAGTAACATCGCCAGATCCATTAGTAGGTATATAGTGATACTGTGCTTGCTTTGCATTTCTACTAAGTCACCGATATCTTCTTCATCAGTTGTTCCATCGAAAGTTTCCCTATAACAATCCGTAAGGAAAGATCTCAAGAGCGTCTGTAATGATGGAGGTGGGTATCGGCCTTCGCGATTGGAAAATTCACCAACGGCTTCTCGTTGCCATTGTGCCTTTAGCGCCATGCACTCATAGTTTATCAACTGATCAATGAACAGAACATCCTCTTGTTCCATTTTGCCACCCATTTTTTGGCAATTTTCTTTTCTTTTTTCGTAAAATTCTGCGAGCTTGTCTATTGGATAGGGAATTTTTACTGGAAAAGCTATTTGAGGTAGATCGCTTTCCTTTTGTTCTACAAGCTCACGGCTTTCCGGTAGTAGACCAACGTCGTAAAACCACAATAATACTTGTAGATAAGTGGCTATCCTTTTGAGAGCCCTTCTTTGTCTTTCGAGGTCACCTTCCAAGTTGGGCACGTGTGCTACAACGTTGCCAAGGCATTCAAGCTGCTGAGCACAGAACCGTAGAGTTCTCACTTCAGTTTCACCAATAGTGATACCAGATTGATCAAAAAGTGGCACGCACAGCTGATCGGTTATCAGTTTAAGTTCCGAGGCTCGCTGTACGCTCCAGCGCAAGAATTCTGGATAGAGGTAGGCTGCGCTTCCGTCTGACCACTCAAGCACACATCGCAATAGAAAGTTGGCCCACCTCTGCTCGAGGCATATTGATAACAACATCTGTCGTTGTTCCGCCTGGTCTGCATCGAATAGAAAATCTTGTGGAGTTGAGTCGAAAGGTACCTATAACAAGCAAAGTATAAAATTAAAAATATCAAGAGATCAATAGTAATATTATCGTCAAACTTAAGCATACTTACTAAGCCGGACACAAGGCATCTGTGATAAATTTCGGTTGGCTTGACGAGAACGATTGGGCCGGTAATGGTGATCTCTCGCAGCAGTTCTGCTTGCACGCCTCTTACAAGCCAGTGAGTAAGTGAATCCCAGCTGAGTTCGAGCCACTCGATAGTTAGTGAGTTCGGGTAGAAAAGCTCCTCCGGCGAGCTAGGTCCTTTGATGGGGAATTCCCTGAGTGACTTGGACGCGTAGGCACATGCGACGATGCCTTTTCTCGGTGCCGTCGAGTCTTCGGGCGCCGTACGATAACTAGCCATAACACTGTTGGGGTTGCGGCATTCGGCCATCGTACGCGGCATCTGCTCCTTGTACCAGCGATTCAGGTCGAACAATAGCACCCGCTCATCGCTGCCAATTAGCAGCAGACTGTCCTCACCTCGGCGAGAGCCGTAGTCGGCCGGATCACGCGAGTTCTCGCGCTCTACTGAGATCAGACTATGAACTCGCTCGCCCTGCTCCAGCTCCAGCTCGAATTTCAAACTCGGCTCTGACTCCAAATTGAAGTACAGGCTCGATTCGCCTGACTTGTCACTGTGCTTCTTATTGAACAGCATGGCATACATGCGCAGCACTGCTGACGAATTCGACGAGTCGTTCTGCAAAAAATATCGACCACTTCAGTAAATCAGTTTATTATCTTAACAATAACTTTTAAGACGTTTTTTAACCTACCTGACATGCAATCCAGAGATAATAAAATGGTCGAGGATCGTCCGAAGGCTCGAGGAGAGCGACGTGAGTGACGTAAGCATTCTCATCAAAAGTTGGGCTTATCCAACCGATTGAACCATCACTTTGCCATATTATGACGCGACCTAAACAGCCAGTTATCAAGCAGCCAGTCTTTGTGGAACTTAATAAAACTGAACACAAATTTTCGTCGAACAGCGGTGTCGACTCAAAATCGTCTCTGTCAAAGCCCATGAATTGCTCAATTTCTGTCAAATAATATAAGTCAAATTTTATTTCAAAATATTTTCATATGTTTTACATTATTTACTACAGTTGATTATTCACCTCTATCCATTAGGTTATATGCTAAGTATCTGAGTTCTTTTTTCTTACTATTCAATGTTGTAGGAGGACTGTTTACAAATTCTAATTTTGCTGACAACATTTTACCATCTTGTATTTTACTTTGCCATAACAACCTGTTTACATCAATAATAATGTGCTGAAGATTTCTAAGAGCAGCAAATATCAATCCTGAATTACCAGGTAACACTGTATCTGGTCTCTTCTCATTGTATTCTTCCCATTCTGCACCACCATGAACAATGCATGCCTTCTCAACACCAGCAGGTACCTAGGAACAATATTATTTCCATTAGAATTTTGTGAAATACTGTTTCAAACTCTGAAGTTAGATGATTAATCTGAGCCATATAATTTTAATTTTGAAAACGTATAATTACTTGTATCGTTGTTAATATAATTGAAGTATTGCAGTCGTAAACATACAAATATCCTATTGAATCTTTTATTCTTATTGCATTATTATCTGTTCCCACTAAGAGCAATGGCATCTGTCCAGATTCCATGGGAAAGGAATATACCGATGTGATCTGATTTGGAAAACTCCAGGTACTAATGCACCTGCCACATCTTGCATCAATTACAACCAGACGCCTATCATGGCTAAGCCATGCATATCTGCATTCGTTATTTAGAAAACCGCCAAAGTTTTGAGTAAGATTTGTATCTTTCGAACCACCTGTGGTAGCAGATTCTTCGTAATGTGTTACATTGTCTAATTGACTCCATGATGGAATATCCAAATTTATAACGTTACGTATCTATAATTCAGAAGTAAAGATTATCAGTTTTAAAAAGAGAAGCTCACAAATATCAATGGGCTTACCTCGCAGTTGGTTTCTTCTAATTCTTTCATTTTCTCAAAAACTATCTCTTCAACTCAAACCTTACTAAATACATTTATAACTTTAATCTTTATCAATTGCACATAATTTATTGAATGAGAAGATAAACTTTATGGCGAATAATTAATGATAAAATGAGGTTATGGCCGCTAGTTCCCGCGAAAACAAGAAATCCGTTGTGGCCTACTTTACAAGTCTGTTTGATTGCGTTTTGTGGTTGCTACTAAGTAAAAATGAGATAAAAATCAATATTAAACGGTATTGTTACTTTTATTACTTTTGTGAACAATTATTTGAATATTCCCGAAAAAGCTTGCTCCCAAAACATGTTCACATCAGCCGCGTGCATTTACTTACACATAGAGCATGGAGTCATCCTGCACTATTATACATTCGCTAAATTTAAATGTCCGACTGCTTTACGTCATATGCGTCAAATCGTCAAGTCGTCACTAATAAAAAATGTACATGCAATTTAAAATTTTATGTCGAATTACATAATTAAAAATAGAAAATTATAAAACATTGGTTAAATTTTAACTTTGATAATTCAAACTTATTTTGACAATTTATTTATATTATATTATATAGGTATTTCGCATTACTTACAATTATTTAGATTATAAAAAAGTTTATTACTAAGTCCAATTGTAGAAAGTAAATTTTATAACAATTGTGCTTTTCCAGGATCCGTTTTGTTTGACATTTATTTTCCCTTGTTCCCCTTATAATCTCGTTTTTTTTTTTTCAGGTATAAAAAAATGATGGGTGCCATGTTGAAGCATTTTATTCATGATTTGATTGGCTAAGATATAGTCACGTGATATAGTGTTATGAGGCCGTAAATATAAGCGTGTAAATCTAGTTTCGAGTTGAGATTTTAGTAATAAAAATTTAATTCATTGTATTTGATACGGGTAATTTTGAAGATAACGAAAGTAAAAAAAGTAGGTTCTAATGTTATTATTTTTTTATTCATTTTATAAAAACTAGCAGCGAATAAATCATTTCGTAAAAATCTCTAAATATCTTAATTCTATAATACTATATAATCGATATGATCTGGTTTTTAAATGTGTAAGATTGAAATAAAGGTTTTGTAATATCTCAATCTTTATTAAAAAAGTAGGATAAACATTTAATAATAATTTGACTCGTTGGAAAAAACTAAAGATTATTTATTACAGTTTTCGATAAGATAAATCATAAATTTAAGAATGTACTTCATCACTAATATACGTTTTCCACTGTGATATGTGTTTTGTAAAAAATTGAAAAAAAAAACTTTAAAAAAACTAATTTATGTTAATATAGTAATACAACAATAAGAAATGAAAAAGAAGATAAGAGTGCGTAAAGCACATCTGATTCTATATATTTTTATTTTCTTATATAAAAAAGTATAATAACTTGCCGAGTGAAGTAATTTTATTCATTATCTAATTAACTATAAATATATTTTCATTTATTACAAAAGTGGTGGATGTCATATATGTTGCAACATTTTATTCATGATACGTGAAATATGTTCATGTGATATCCTGGCATATGGTGGTTAATAAGCAATATTTTGAATTTAGATTTATACTAATTTTAGTAAAAGAAGTAACTAAATAAAAAAAGGAAAATGTACTAAAAAATATAATTAACTTGTTCAAAGATTCAAGAGCATTAATAAAGAAGTTTGGCTTTATGTACAATATTCTCGAAATAATTAGAATTCTGCCCCTGAATGCGGAATATATAGCTTATTGTAAGGGTCTGTCTCCATAGGGCCTGCCTGAGTCCGTCCGTGCCGGCCGAGATTTTTTATGGGCACGCCATCTCTATAATTTCGTGTTCATGCGTTTCTCGTATTGGCTGCGTCCGATCGGGCTCGTTTATGTAAACGCAGCCATTCACTATGAAACTCGCCATTGGATACGAAATTATAGAGATGGCGTGCCCATAAAAAATCTCGGCCGGCTCGGACGGACTCAGGCAGGCCCTATGGAGACAGACCCTAAGGTTTTAATTAGACCCCGGTCCCATAGCTACGTATGAATGCGGACGGATACGGACGCGAATCGCAACTCTAGTAACATCACTAAAAATATCTAGTTCGATTATTTAGTACCAGCACTACCGGTAGTGAGCAAAAGTAACTGTTGTTTAAAACTGTAGCGCCGAACGTACCACATTTAATGTTCAAATGTCAGGTTTACAATTTACGTTTCAAATTCTCATGAATATTGCTTATTGATGAGTATGCTAATGTAAAAAAAGCTTTTGGGATGATTAATACATATCATTTATATATATTTTCTTCTTCTCGTATATTCAAGTACTTCTATAAAATTAAGGCCTAATTCCACTAATTGTAGTTGAAAGTCTATCAATTCTCTATCATTTGCCATCTTATAGACTGCAATAATGTAAAGGTTAGATAAGCGTTCATTAAATGTGGTACGTTCGGCGCTACAGTTTTAAACAATAGTTACTTTTGCTCACTACCGGTAGTGTTGGTACTAAATAATCGAACTAGATATTTTTAGTGATGTTACTAGAGTTGCGATTCGCGTCCGTATCCATCCACATTCATACGTATATAGCTATGGGACCGGGGTCATGAACGTGGCAAATATTTAATTGTGAATCTGACGCCCAAAAAAATTTTTTAATCATATTTTTGAGTTTTCATGAGCTTTTCTCCCTTTTTCCGGATTATGTCTCCGCTTGAAATTTTATTTTCGGATTTTCCGTTTTTAAGAAAGTTGCGAAAAAAAATCGGGCGTTCGTATAGCGCGATAAATTCATTAAACATTTTTCTCCTGCTTAAAAAGAAATAATATCGATAGCGGATGATAGCTCCTTATTCCCGGATTACGAAACAATTTTCCTTTTGTCGATTTTCTATCCAAAATTGAGGAAAATGTACAAATTAGTAATATGCGGCAGTTAGTCGATAAAACAGATCAAACGTTTGCTAATCACCAGATATCCCTATATAAGCTCTACATTGCGTAATTATAATAATAAGTAATTCAAATTCTACTCAATTAACCATTCACATTTTATGTACATATACATAAATAATTTTTAAGAATAAGAAAAATGGAAGTAAAATTAAAATCGTTATTAAGTAATTCAACAAATATAAAACTAAGCTATAAGTTTTTGATCAATTATTGTTTTTTTCAATTTTAACTAGTCAATTCAATTTTTTTATTACTTTGTTCAGAATTATGTTATTTTATATAGTTAAAATATTAATAATAAAATTTACATGTTGACAAAGTTATAGAAAAGCTTAGAAAAAATTATTTATGTATATGTACATAAAATGCGAATGGTTAATTGAGTAGAATTTGAATTACTTATTATTATAATTACGCAATGTAGAACTTATATAGGGATATCTGGTGATTAGCAAACGTTTGATCTGTTTTATCGACTAACTGCCGCATATTACTAATTTTTACATTTTCCTCAATTTTGGATAGAAAATCGACAAAAGGAAAATTGTTTCGTAATCCGGGAATAAAAAGCTATCGTCCGCTATCGATATTATTTCTTTTTAAGCAGGAGAAAAATGTTTAATGCATTTTGCGCGCTATACGAACGCCCGATTTTTTTTCGCAATTTTCTTAAAAACGGAAAATCCGGAAATAAAATTTCAAGCGGAAACATAATCCGGAAAAAGGGAGAAAACGTCTTAGCTCATAAAAACTCAAAAATATGATTAAAAAATTTTTTTGGGCGTCAGATTCACAAGTCTAATATTTTATACGGGTAGCCAGACGACCTGAAGGCAGTCAGAAAACGATCTTGAAGTTAGCTATCAATTCAGCCAACACTGCGCTCCGGTGCGTTGTGTAGTGTGTTGGATAGTCGATAGAGTCAGTCCATGTTTTATAGACGCTGTAGTGATAGAATTAATTTTATAATGTTATATTGATAATTTTTATAATTGAATATTTTCAGTAGAGTTTTTTGTATGATCAATTTATAAATTTTAATGTCAATACTATTGCTTTATAAGAAACTTAAGTTGAGTTTGTAAATTATTTGGAAGCCAAATATAACCTTAACATGATCAAAATCATAAGTACATATATGTCCATATAAACAAGTATGAAAGTATCAATTAGTTTTTAAAATTCTTCACAAATTATGGATCAAGAAAAATTTTAATTAGTAGTCATACAAAATGACGACTGTAAAAAATAACGGGACCCCGGGCGATAGTTTAGAAGATTTAGGAATACCTGGACAATCTTTTCTTAGTGATGCCTTAACTAGCTGTAACGATCCTCTAAAAGCTATAGAAGAATTTCAGGTTTGCTATGAATCTTTGATTAATTATTATTTTGATTTTAGATAGAAGAGATTTTTTTAATAATATTCATGACTAATTTTTACTCTTAGCTGGAAAATGGAATCCTCTTACCTTCTCTTAGACCTATGTTACCATTATTAGATCTTCATGGTATTCAAAGATTTGATTTTCATGCTTCTGTATTAGAAGAGCTAAGAGAACAGCTAATAAAACGCATTAATGAAATTGGAGCAGAAAGAAGTGAAAAAGGCTCGCAATCTGTTGATCGTAGACTGAAAGAGCTCTTATCTAAAAGTTTTCCTGCTATAAGAGTAGCTGCTTTGAGGCCAGTCGTCATGTGCATTTTGAGAAACACACCAGTCATAGATGATAAATACTTGAAAATACTTGTAAGAGAAAAAGAGCTTTACAATGATGCTGATACAGAAGTTAAAAGACAAATATGGAAAGACAATCAGAGTTTGTTTGGGGATGAAGTGTCTCCATTATTTAGTAGATACATTATTGAAAAAGAACAAGTTCTTTTTGATCATCTTAACTTAACTAGTCCATTCTTTATGCCTTCTCCAAAAGTAAGTAAGAACAATAGCTGTAATTAATGTGATAAATATATTTTATTGACAATGCATCGAATTGTAGGTGAGAAGACAAGGAGAAGTTGTACAAAAATTAGCCCATATGATTGGGCATAGTGTTAAGTTGTATGATATGGTTCTCCAATTTTTACGAACATTATTTTTGAGGACAAAAAATGTTCATTATTGTACTTTAAGGGCTGAGCTCTTAATGGCTTTGCATGACTTGGAGGTTTGACCTGTTCTACATTTTGTTTCTAACATAAATGAATTTTTAGTAATTTTTAGCTTTTATCGTAGGTTCAAGACATTATTTCTGTAGATCCTTGTCACAAATTTACATGGTGTTTGGATGCTTGCATTCGAGAAAAAAATGTTGACGTCAAGAGATCTCGTGAACTTCAAGGCTTTTTAGATAGTATTAAGAGAGGACAAGAGCAAGTCTTGGGGGACTTAAGTATGACATTATGTGATCCGTATGCGGTAAATTTTTTAGCAAGTAGTGCAATGAAGATTGCATTGCATCTTATTAATGGAGAGTCGTTACCTCGTGATAACGCTGTCTTGGTGTTATTGCTACGAATGTTGGCATTGGGTCTGTCTGCGTGGACAATGATTGATTCGCAAGATTTTAAAGAGCCTAAGCTCGATAGTCAGGTTGTGACTAAATTTCTTCCAGCTCTAATGTCTTTGATGGTAGACGATCAAATTCGACAGTTGAATCTCAAGCTTCCCCCGGATGAGCGCGAAAGCGCAATTGCAATAATCGAACACTCTGGTCCTCCACCAGATGCATGCCAAGCCTATGCACAATTATCAGGTGTTGCCGCAGTTCTGTCTATGTACTATGCGTTACACGTTGGCGGTATCGGTGCTGGTACCACTGTTCAAAACAAATCACGCGGGGATGCTCGCGGATTAATGCGCGTACTTACCACGTTACCTAATTGCCAAGGACAGCGTGCTTATGAAGATCCATTTCTACATACCTTGGTAAGTAGCGTTACCGTTTTTTTAATGGTTAACTCTTATTACTATTAATATTTTTCGTTTTATCTATAGGTTCTTTTACTTGTTTTAAACATGGCTGACGAATTTACAAATGAATCATTTTGTACTGTGATATTTGATGAATTCTTCTTAGCAGGCATGTCGAAAGATAGTGTAACTAGGCACTTGTTAAAATTATTATGGTGGGTGCATCCAAAATTACCTTCAGCTCGACTTCATGCTCTTGTAAAATCTCTAGAGCCTACGAGTCAGGTAATTCTAATATCTCTCAGCCGATTCCAATTTATCCGCGGCAAACATTAACGTTACACATATTTTTAGCACAATGAAGCTGTTCATAGTTTGTATCAAGCTTTGAAAGACAAAATTGGAAATCGTACCAACGAAGATTTAACAACCCCACCAAGTGATGCAATGGTAGAAGGTCCTACGTCTCCAATGTCTAATTCTACGATGCTTGGAGCTGCCAATCTTTGAGCTACACGACTTGAGGATGTTGCCTTTCGCGGCTTTGTCGCACTTACGCATTCTACTTTGAGTGACAGGAAAAAATATTGTACAACAATTGTTAAAAGTACAAAACTATCTTTATATTAATAAATATTGATTAATTTATATTTTACAACATGGACTTCAGACATTGTGCTACCTTGGATTGATGTTTGGATTAAAGGATGTTACAAGAAGATTTAAATAATCCGAATTCAATTTGTATGCAGTTAAAATCATTGATATATACAAGTTAGCTTGCTTTGTCGACAGTAAACTTGCAAGATAGGGATCGGATAAACTGAGCCTACAATAGAAATTAATTGTATTAATAGGTACTTGGTACAGATTTCATGACAAAAGTTTGATTTTATTTACATTTTTATAATGACAAGACCAATCAGAGTCCATTCTGCTGTTTTAAAAATAATATTTTTAGCAGATAAAGAAAATGTGGATACTAGAGCTTTAACAGGTGCACACCTGACACTGCTGTAATTTAAGCTTGCCCTTGCATACATGTCATTGTTACCAGCTAAAGTTTTAAGAAGATCTGGAAGTCTGAAAATAAAAAACATTGTAAAAGTTATTTTTCAATAGACCAAGTTTAAAATACACTTACACTTGATCTAACTTTTCTAAAAAAATTTTACGTCGCAGAATTTGAGGTGCATGAGTATCAGTAAGCGGTAAAAAAGTATCTGTATTACCAGACGTTCCTTCATCTTCGTCAAATTTTGGCGGCTCCTCAAAATTAGTTTTCCCTTCGTAAAAAGCATGAACCTAATAAAATAAATTGTTTAAGCGATTTGTTTTATGAATAAACAAAAAATTGTGCTTGATTACTTTTAAATTAAGTTTCTGTCCTTCCTCTTTCAATACAGCAAAATGGGGCGCTGGTTTTAATGCAGTTCTTCCTAATATTTCGGCGTCTTCTCTTTCTTCTTGAACTTGTAAACGATCTAACTTCCCGCACAAAATTCTATGGTTTTCTTGTATTTCAATCGCGTTAATCACTTTTTTCTTAACAGATTCGTCTTTAAACAGGTAATCTACAGTTTGATCAGTGATCCATTCGTGTAAACTTTCTTCTACTCTAGCAGCTAGATTAATATCTGTAAGTTTTTCACATGCTTTTTGTTTTCTCTTTTTAGTAGTCTTTGATGTACAATGACGGGGAAGTTTATCAATTTCTTTGCCTTGTGCTACCGTCAAATCGTATTGATCATCTGAATTAGAAGAAATTTCATTAAATCTGTCTTTCACTGGGTATGAAGTCTGTTCGATTACATCTTCACTTTCAATCTGCTTTTTCGTTAAAATGTTAGAGCATTCATTATTTAAATCATTTGTTTTATTTTTAATGGGATTGATGCTTTGCTGTATAATATTATCTATACATGTATTTTTGTCTTTTTCTGTGACATGAATATTGCTGATTATTCCTGTTTCTAATTTTATTTTGTTTTTCATTATTCTATCTTTTTTATATTTCTCAACATGTATATGGAATCCTTCATTTGTTTGCAATGTCTTTCCATCCGCTTCCTTACTAGTTTCAACATCTTTGATTTTTGTTGTTACTTTCGTATTGTTATTTTGATAATTCTTTGGTGGAACAGATTTATTAACAGTAGTATCTAAGTCTTTCAATTCAAAATTTTGCACAGTTTCTAGAACAAAATTTTCAGTGCATTTTGATATTTCTTTTACTGCTTCAATCTGTAGTTCTTTAGTTTTTGATTGACTATCTTTATTGAAAGTGGAATCTTGTGATTTAATATTATATAGTGCATCTTCCTGATCAGTATTTTTAGCATTAGCAATATCCACTTCTTTCCCATGAGTATCAATAGAAAAATTTTTTAAACTTTGTTTTTCTTTGTCAAAAATTCTGAATTTGGGAATTTCTTCATTATCCCTTAACCAAAGAGGACTTGTTAGCAATTGTTCTAGTAAATAATTTGATGCACTAAAGCAACTTGAACTGCAGAAATTTTTCCTTTTTGTAACATCGTAAACTTTTTTGTCTTTCAGTGAAATGTGATAACGTTGATTGTAGACAACAGTTAATGGTTTTTGACAAAGCACATACCCACAAAGTTTTACAATTGCCCGTTCTTCTATGACATCTTCCATATGACATCTATTAATATCTTTTAACTGAAATAGTAATTTGAATTTATTACCATGTTCAATTTTGAGTCAAGAGTTACAAAAAAGTACAAACATTTTCTATAAGCCAAGCAGGATCAACAACAGGTTCCAATAACTGTTCAACAATTGTCAAAGCTTTTGCATCACACTCTTTTTTTTTTATAATCGCCAATTGCATTTGTTCTTTTCTGTAAATATAAACATAGATTTACACACACACACACACACACGCACACACACACACGCGCGTACACACACACACACACACACACACACACACAGAAAGAGGTTAATACTTATTAAACCAATTGCTAAAAAAATACTTGAATTGTTATATACTTTTGTTTCGAGTTTGAAAATCCAGAAAATTGTAAATATATTGATTGTGTATTATTCGAATTTCCTTCATACTTACGTCATTTTTTTCTTGAGTTTACATGCTGTTGTAGGGTTATTTCTTCTTTTCCCCATCATTCTACAAGTGTTACCTTGTGTATTTGAAGATATACACAGAGTACACGTTAAAAATAAGTAACAAGTTTATATATGATTCTGACACATTGACTACAATTATTTAAAATGGAGCAGCGATAAAAAAACAAGTCCAATTAGGCAGGTATAAAAATTTTACACTTGTAAACAAGAAATTCAGCAGACGTTAGGTGGAAAAAAATAAACGCATGCGCGTATCTATCAGCATTTATCGTCAGCCGTTTTCAACCGTTGGACAGAGAAGAAAAAACACGTTTGTGTCCACACAATGCAAGGGCAACACGCATGAACATATACTCACACACGCTTACTGTACGTAAACGCACGCGTGTCTGCTGCTCTGACTACTGCAGCAGGGCCAAACGTAAATTTTGTTTCTTGCGCCCCGCGAGAAAAGACATCACCGACTTTTACTTGCATTTATCCCCGGCGACATGTCGCTTATCCGCACTCTGTGGCAGTGCACTTTTAGTCCGCGACTTTACAAATTCTACGAAGTTTCATGGGTAGGGCGTCTCATCGACGTGGGTATAGCCCCTTCAAACCTAATATGGCCCGTAGTTCTTTCTTCTAGAACTTGGGCTGTTATTTTACTTGTAGGTTATGTTTATTTATCTTTTTTATAATTAATTGTTTTTTTAAATGTTGATTTACAGAAACCATACGAAGCCAAGAGTTTAGAAAAATGGGGCGACCAAGTCGTTTTTTCAGTGAGAATGTTACCATCAATACTCTATTCATTTTCATTTATCAATAATTTGTATTGACTTTTAGATTCATTGAATATTTTGTTTTTAATAACGTCTTACTCTGTATTTTATTTAATATATTGATTGAATTGAATTATAATAGCATGTTTTTCATTTAGTTTGTGACAGCATGGTCTCTGACTATTTATGCCATTCCACTGATTGTAATAGCAATATTTCGAAGAGGTACACCTTTAGCAGATGCCTATACAATATCACAGTTTCTGACAGGAGCTGGCATTGTGCTGGCAACATCTTTGATGGCTCGAGGATATTCTCGGGCAAAGAATCCAACTTATTTGAAATTTATGAAAGTATTAGATGATGCTCGATCTCACCATACATCAGAAACCAAACAAGAACTTGGTAAATATGACTTTGAATTTTGGGCATGGCCAGTCGATTTTAATATTACAACGCTTGAAAAGTAAGTACATTTATGCTATTCTAACTTTGGTTATAAATACTGTATTTATAAAAAATATCACCTTTGGCAGAGTTGGGCTCAAACCGAAATTAACATTGCAAACTGTGGATTCAACTAATAGAACGAACAGTACAAGAAGCAGAGATTCAATCCTGGCTGTACCTTGCAAAATTTTGTCTTATGGAGTAGCACATACAGTGGCATTAAGGCTGATATATCCCGGAAGTGTTTCCTTAGTTAGTTGGGCAATGCGTAAGTATTTAACGATGCAAAAATTGTATTGACCTTTAAATTCATACAAAATGTGATCAACTTCTAGGTGGAATACTTATGCAAGGTAGGGTTGACCTTGTAAAAATTGGAGCAGAAAGATTCAAATTATCAACCTCTGATAAAAATGAAATAGATACAATATTCTTGGATCGAAGACACAAGTACTTAATTTTTATATAGTTTATTATAAATAATTCACTCTTTACAATAAAATTTTACATAAATTATTTGAATAGTTGCACAAAAATCAAAATTTTATTTATTACTTATTTTAGAACTTCAAATGGAGCCACTTTAGTCATAACTTGTGAAGGTAATTTTGGATTCTATGAAGTTGGAATTATTACTACACCACTCAACAAAGGATACTCTGTACTAGGATGGAATCATCCAGGTTTTGGAGGAAGTACGGTAAGTCAATCATTAAAAATAAATCTTCATGCTAATCTTTCCTGTTTTATTGATAATAAATATAATAAATATTTTAAAGGGAGCTCCATATCCTGATCAAGAGGAAAATGCTATTGACTGTGTTATGAAATTCGCCATTCATAGACTAGGGTTTGCTGAAAATCGTATTATTTTGAATGGTTGGAGTATTGGTGGATATACAGCTTCATGGGCTGCAATGAATTACCCCTCAATTCATAGTTTAGTAAGTCTTATGATTATTTACCCGTGGTAAAACTGATTATCTACCTATTTATCTTTTTATGTGGTTTAAAATCATTCATACAAATATAGTTTTAATTCATTCTAATTTATTAATTTTTATTTCTTCAGCTTCTGGATGCAACATTTGATGATATCTTGCCACTAGCATTAGCTCGAATGCCTATATCAATAGAACCTTTAGTAAGAAGTGTTATTAGGAATCATTTTAATTTAAATGTTGCTGCTCAGCTAAATAAGTAAGTTTTATAACCATCTACAAAGACGTTTGTGACAAGGTTAGCAATGAAAGAATGTCTTATTGTTTGTTTGACAGGTATGATGGTCGTGTTTTAATTGTCAGAAGAATAGATGATGAAATGATTTGTGTACCTGATAATAGTTTGGCTGGTAATAGAGGCAATAAATTGTTGGAAAAATTATTGGTAAAACGATATCCAAATCTATTCGCTAATTCAACAGACTCGTTCACTATTTTATCAAATTTCCTTGCTGTTCCAACATTTGGTGCAAGACGTAAGACTTACCAGTCTACTGCTTGTCTTTATAATTAAGTATTTAATAAAAATAATTTGTTTTATTTTAGGACTGATTATGGATGAAATCGAGTTTGATCAAGGTCATTGCATAGATTTAATAGCAGCTGATATTGTAGATAATAACAACACTGTAAGATACCCATCAACTTTAGGGCAAGACTGTGATTCAAAGACTAAGCAGCAACTTGTATTATACTTGGTACGTAACAAAGACTACTAGAATAAATGTAATAATTCCTCAATAGATATAATCTAATAATCATTTAATAAAACTTGTGGTATTTTAGGCCTCAGTGTACATGGAAGATCAAAATACACAGCACTGTGCACCTCTTGCTTCTGAACTTTTTCACTCGGGATGGGATCCAATGTCTACACTTAAAAATAAATAATGCAACATGAACATCAATTAAAAACACATTGTGCGGCTGTGAGTGTTTTTAAGGACTAAAATTTTGCTGTCGTTCTACAGTACCTTTGAAGAAAAGTGATGTCCTGGATGGGACATAAGCGAGGTTAAAAAAAAACAATTTAAAGTTTTTTGTACTTGAGGGTAAAAGGTTAACACCCGTCAAGTGTACCCGACTTGCATTTAAAAACCCAAGTTTGTACTTTAAGAAATTATGGTGTGTGGAATCGTTGTTAATTGCAATTCAGTTTACCTTTTTGCTATATTAAAAAGAAATGAAAAGGTGTTCATGTGCAGTTGACACTATTTGTATATTTCAATTTAATTTAAGTAACTTTTTTTAAATCGTTAATTTGCATTTTCTCACTGACAATACACTTTTTACATGTTATAGTATAGAACATCAAGTAGAAAGCTTCATAATTTTTCATATGGAAAAAATTGTTATTATGATTTTGTTCTCTCGATAAATAAAAAATATTTAATAAACACATATGCCAGTCACGTATATGTACTTTTCCGGAAAGTTGGTTACAAATAAATAAATTATCTAAAACTTTTGTAAATAATGAACCTTCATAAACATCTCAAAGTGCTTAAATATAATAACTTTGTAGATGAAAAATAGTTCTTTTTAAGAATGATATTAATACACGATTTTCATCATAATATGTATATAGAAAAATTAAAAAAAAAATCGGAATAATTGTTACGTGCTTTCAATCCGATCTAATACTTCTTTTAAAGAGCTCTTAGCTTCCTGGAAAGGATCAATCGTCCTGGTTCTGCTAGGCTTGATTGGTTTTTCAATGAACACTTTAAGTGTATCCTTCGTTTGTGGAAGAAAGTATTCCCTTTGACACACCTTCTCCAATGCCTTAAAACAGCCCTCTAAATTCCAATCGATTTTCATACTTTTATTTTCTCCCTACAAACATTATATTTAAAAAAAAATCAGTTATAAAATTTTTTCAATACGTCCTGCGGAAACTATGACTTTGCTACACGATCGTCGAAAAACGTGCAATCAATTTCGTTTTCCACAAGTTGTTTTAAAAAATATCGTACTTAACATGTTCGGAAAAGAGATTCTCGTCCGGGGTGCCTTTCCATACGAACCCAACCCTCGCGTCGCTCGGGCGCAAAACCCAGGAAAAGAATCTACTTTCTCGCACTAGTTAGATAATGTACTATCAATTTAAAATGTAAGCTTATCTTACTTTTATTAGTCCTAAGTTGACTAGTAATGCGTTGTTTAAACTCGGAACTCGATTTTGTTTAACAGCATTTGAGAATACTTCAGTGTAAAGTCGATCAGTAATTTGTTCAGCTGGCTGACGAACATCCATATAACCACTTGCACAAAGAGCAGATACTTTCATAATGACTTTCATTATATTATCTGTTGGATCTTCATCTTCATTACTAAATTGGGTCTAGAAAAAATATTGAATTTAATTTAAAAAATATAAAATATTTTTTATATAAAATAATTCTTCAATGTTAATTATAACCTTACTTTGATGTATTCAGAAAAAATTTGGAATTTATCTCCTTGCAGCTGAAGAAAGTTCTCTCCAGAAGGGGTTTTCAAAAACTCTTGTATAGTTACAACTTTATTTGCTTTTTTTGTCACATTATTTGTATTGACTTCATGCACTTCATCATCTTCCTCATCTTTTTTAGATTCATTTTCAGATTCTTCATCTTCTTTTTCACTTTCACCTTCACTTTCACCTTCATCATCAACTTCATCTTCTTCTAACGTACCCAATGAATCTATTCTATCTGAATCCGTTAGAGTTTTGATCAGTAAGGCTTTACCTTCTTCTCCAAAAGCATTTCCATCAAGAGAAAGATTTGTTAGTTGATTTTTGTCAGACATTGCACTAGCAATGGAACTGACGGCACGAAATTTGATTTCATTATAACTCAAATTCAATTCTGTTAGCAAAGGATGATTGCCTTGGACACCTAGTGCATCAGCTAGTACAATAGCTCCTTTAGTTTTTAAAAGACAATCTCCAAGGTTGAGCTTTTCAAGACATGAAAAATTTTGTAAAACATCTGCAAGTGCTTGAGCTCCTTTAGGTCCAACAGTGTTGTCATTGAGATTGAGTATCCTAAGACCTGGATTCCAAGATAAACCTTTGGCAAGAGCTGATATACCCACGTGATAAATACCATTTTGAGGCATTACTACTTCCTCTAATGTAGTTAGCTTTTCAAAAACTTTTGATAAAGCTATGGCACCTTCATTTTCAAGTCTATTTCTACCTGCAATGAATACTTTTAGACCAAAAGGTTTTGAACTATCTCTCAAGCTATTGGTGTAACAATCTAACAAAGCTTTGGAAACCATTTGTCCACCACGTATACCAAGGCCATTATTATTGAGCCTTAATTCTTGCAATGTATAACATGGACTAGAACTCAATAAAGAAGCTAAACCTTCGACACCAATAGGTCCAAAGGCATTATCACTCAAATCAAGTTCTACTAGCTGAGTCTTGGCAATACACAATCCACGCCCAAAATGTTCAAGTGCAACTGGAATTTCATCTTTATTGCGTCCAGTAAACATATCTTTCCACAAAGCTCTCTTTAATTTGCTTCCATTTTTTTCAATAGCTTTTGAAATGCTCTTAGCTGCATCTGGTCCTACTGTGTTTCCTTCGAGATCTAAATATTCCATATCATTGCATTTTTCAATAGCTTCATTAACTTCTTGTGCTATAAATAAAAAAAATTAGCTCGTTACACTGTTTTATTCGCGATACAAAATTTAACGTAGTTTTCAAATAATATAAAAGCATGTCATCTGATAGGTTAGACATTGACATGCTTACATTTATCAATAAATATATTATAAATATGAATATTTTTTATTTACCATCTTCTTCGGTATTGAGCTTCAGTGATCTTCCAGCAAATGAGACGCCGGTACCCTCCGTTTTTTGACTGGCTTCGATTAATGAATTGCCGATAGCGTTAAAATTAAAAGTCGACATTTTGATATCTAAAATGACTTTGCGATAGATAAAAACTACTTTATTTACGAAAACTTTTGGAAAATTGTGAAAATTACAAAAGAGATAAACACAATTAAGAAAAAATTACGCTGCAGCAACGATTTCGAGAGCGCTAACACAAAACAAAGCAATGTTGTAAACGTAACGGCTAGTTAAGTTACGGTGTAGTAGTAGTAGGAACGCGGGAAAAACATAAATCCAAAATATGACGCCATAATGAAAACAGTTACTACGCTCATCAATGGAACAGCTGTTCATTTATTCTCTTTCCGATCTGTATAATCAAGATTCTATAAAAATAAAAGTATAATATTTTAATAAATACAACATTATTTTTTATATAAATGTCAAATATTCTCTGAAAAGAGCTTTTTCATTTTGTAACGGAATATAAATTTTATGTGAATATCACTCACATTATACGATTGTTACCGATACATTTTTTATGAAAACAAATTCTGACACACGATTGTAATTTATATTATTTTTAAATAATTCATTTTTTTAAGACACTAAAAATTTTTTCAACTATAATCTAGTTGAAATAATTATAAATAATTAAATAACTTTAAAAGGTAAAGTTAAAAATTGTTTTTGAAAATTATTATCGGTAAGGTAGACTTGCCATGTCCACGTGCTCTTACGCACGTGTTTTTCTTTTATATTATCACCCTTATATACCACGCCGGATCACTTAGAACACGCTATAGTATAGAGTAGTACGCGAGAAGCCAATCCAAGCCACATTACGATTCTTAATGTGGTTAGTCATGAACATTTGTTTTTATAAGAACTTGTTATATGAAATATAATGATTTTAAATTTTGTTTAGCTATTGTTTGAAAGTAAGAATCAATCAGATATTACAATGAAGACCAAACCTACAAGACATAAAGAAACAAATACTTTTAAGGTAATCATTGTTCTGTTTATACTTAAGGCTTGCACTCTCAAATCTTGACTCTTTTTATTAATTTCTAGCAACTTTTGTACATTTTCAATGACTTTTCAAACATTAAGTTTAGTATCTTTTTTATAAATTATATCCTAAATAATGACTCATCGTTGTAATTTGTTTTGTTACAGTTCAAACCTTTTTCTGAAAGAGTAGATCAAATTGATGTAGATGTTTTCCACAAAGTTAATCATAGAAATGAAGAAGTTTCTGATGAGGCTGAAAGTTATTTTCATCAGTGTCTTCAGAAATGGAATTTTCTCAATCTTTCAGAGAATTACATTAATTTAAGAAAAGAAGTAGCAAACGTTATAACCTTACCACAACTATTAAATCGAAAACAATTTGTAATCGACACATTATTGAAATATTTAAAATTGAAGGATCCTTTATGTTTACAGAGTGTATTAGAGTAAGTTTTTATATGAATATATATAAATTTTCAATAGCTAAGATTTCTAGAAAATTCACGTTAATCTTATTAATTTTCAGATTAATTATATCTTTAGCTAAAGATTTACAAGCAGATTTTTACAATTACTTTCCAAATTTTTTGGAAGCTATCATTGATTTATTGCACACAAATCATGCTGAGCAATTAGAACAGGCATTTACTGCTCTAGCTTATTTATTCAAATTTTTATGGCGTTATATGAGAAAAAATATTGGGATAATCTTCAATTTACTTGTACCTTTACTAGCTGATACAAAGCCGGCTTATATCAACAATTTTGCAGCAGAAAGCTTTGCTTTTGTTGTAAGAAAAGTTCAAAACAAAGAAGCTTTTATTAAACTTGTTTTGACAGCTGTCGATAAAAATCAAAATGGAGCAGTTGGTTGTGGAAAGTTATTGTTTTATGTATTGGTTGGTCTTCCGGGTCAATTTCATTCATGTGCTGAGTCTATGCTCACTGTTTATCTTGAAGCTCTTCAAAATTCTCAAATCAATCAAGATTTGTTACAAAAGATTTTATTTACCTTATTTGATTGTATTGTCAAGGAAATACATCCACAAAAATGTGATATTTTGTGGACTGTTATTTCTAAAATGATAGATAAGTTTTCAGACAAAAGCTTGATTATCCTACTGAAGTTGATTCAAACTGTTATTAATCACAAAGGAGGAAAGATGATGAAAGATGTAGTATTTTGGGCAAGAAAGTTGGCTGAATTGATTGATAAATATCACAATAATCAAGAAATTTTGATGGAAGTTATAAATGTTTCTGTTGCAATTTTTATTGCACCAAATATCAACATGTTGCAAGAAACTTCTAGTTTTTTGATTTTAAAGCTACTGTCAATTGATAATCAAGATTTAATACTGAAACTAGCAGAAATGTTGATTCCATATTCTTCATTTGAAACTTTAGTATTACCAGCAATATTGAAGAAAAGTATGTTTGCTTCATTAAGTGAAGAACAATTAAAGCTTTTAGTTAAAATTATTGAAGTAAAATCATCTCCATCATTGGATGGTATAAGTTTAGGCAGATGGAAAAAATATGGTTTGAAAATCCAAGGTGATAAAAATATAAAGTTTTTATCAGAAACTTTGGATTCACTAAATACTGGTGAAATCAAAGAAAATGCTTTAAGAGTTTTAATTTTATTACCTCATTTGACTAATTTGCAAGAGCAACTTAGCGGCAAACTTACGCAAATTATTGTATCATTGTACAAAAGGTTGTTTGAAAAAAGTAACACACAATCTAAAATCAATTTTGCATTTTTGTTAGCTATTGAGTGTGCAATTCACACAATTGATGCTGCCAATTTTCGTAATCTTCTAAATGAGTTTATCATTAAAGATGAAATTCTGTCAATAGTGAAAGAACATGAAAATGATTTGTCTATATTGAATGCAGTTGATCTTATTTTGAGTTATTTGAAAAATTCTAAAAGTACAGAGGATTATATAAATCAGATTAATTTTGATAACCTTCATGAGTTATTAGCTCCAAAGTTAGGTAATGCAAGGATTAATTTATCATATAAGTTTTAAATAATTTTATTTAAAAAAACAAAATTTTTCTATGTTTTAGGTTCACCAAATCCACTTATTCGCTTAACAACATCGCATCTATTTTCATTGTTTAGTTACGTACCTAATTTAACACACGAGTCCAATGATCCCAATGTAAAAAATGCCATCGAGTTGCCTTACTTGGCAGAAAGTGAAGCCATTACCATACAAACGTATCGCCAGAGATTACTGCTTTTACAAGCTCTCGAATTTTCTGGAGCTAGTATAAATCATTTAAATTCGAAATATTACGATATTCCACTACATTATCTATTTGGAAATTTATACGTGAACTTCTCGTTGTTGTGGAAACCAGTGAGTCAAATAATAGCCTCTTATGCTACAAAAGAGTGTCCGCATTACTGGCCAGTATTCCTCGTAAAGCTAAAATCTGAAGAGATTACAAACGTAGCCGAGGCACCCAATTTCGAGTGTGAGATATTATCGAAACTAGCTGCGAAGGTGTTTGCTGTCTCGGACAAAATTGATCATGATAATTACAACCAACTATTGTGGAAAATAATGGGACTTACAACTTCTTATTGTGAAGTCAAAAACAGAGATTACGTTCATTTATTCATTGATTTTGTCGAGAATAACTTTTTTAAATCGAATTCTGCAGATGCCAAATCTTGTAACATCAAAAAGAAAGAAAGACAATCATTAGCTGAAGATAATAAGGACGACTCCGGTAAGTTTAAACATTTTCATCAGGTAACAATAATCAAGTAATACAAATGCAAATTGTCTTGCAGATGATGAGATAATAACTGAAGAGGATAAAGAGGTAAAGGATAACGGAGGACAAGGAAAAATTACGATGAAAAACTTTGAAATGGAACTCGATGAAAAGAACGACGAGGAATCTAAAAAAACTGATGAAGATCAATCTAACACGAAAAATGCTGAGGAGACATATAAAGTGCAATTTGGCAGAACTGAGCGCATAAAATTGTTATTAGCAATGTTAGAAGTTTTTGGAAAATTCACCAATACTCGTTCTTTATATCGCGAGCCTGAAATTTTGAAAATCTATCTAGAATTACTCTCCTCAAAGAACTATGAGATACAGCGAGCAGCACTTACGTGTTTATATACTTACAAGTACAAATATTTGTTACCCTACAAGGACCACTTGGATAACATAGTTACCGAGAAGAATCTTAAAAATGAGCTCACTCGTTTTCATGTCAGTGTCGAAGAAGGTGCTGTGCTTCAGCAAGAACATCGCGAAGGCTTAATGCCGATTCTCATGAGAATCCTTCATGCAAAAATGTCTCAGAGGGTGGGCATGAGGACTGGCGGTAAGGCTGGAGGGATAGTGAGAAGGAAGACTATTTTGAGATTTTTAGCCGGGATCAAGGAAGATGAAATGATGCTTTTTGTGAGAATGGCATTCAAACCTTTTGAAAATCATCTGCCTATACTGAACATCCAAGCAGAAGAGCGACACGACGTAGATCTTGTAAAAATGGTTCACGATGTTATCAGTAATATCAATTTGGAAACTATCGTTCCGCCAAAGCGTCTTCAAAGCGCTGTGAATCTGTTGTCCATCATGATAGAACAATTTGGTGGAAAGATGACTAAAATACTACTGCCGCACTTACTTGCTATTCTCATTTGTATCTTAGCTCAGGTTGCAGGTATTCTCTCCAGATCCTTGGAAGTACATCCAGGCCATTTGACAATCGTGCGCAATGTTAGAAATAATTGCATTAACGCTTTGGCAAGATTTTTTACTCGCTACGAAAACTACGACTGGTCAAATAAAGAAATTGATGCTTTGTTGGATGTTGCGGTATTCCCATGGATAGATAAACTTCCAATCGAAGCTATTCATAGTCCCACGCCCTTATTAAAAATGTTGGCAGCCTGGGCTTATAATCCTCGATACTATCCTCTATTTGTTAAATTAAATAAGGTACTGATACAAATGTTGACTAGTAAATTTATTAATTTCGCCAAAATATTATAAATTCCACTTTTCTATCTTTTTTCTAGAACGAGAAAACGCCACTGGTTTTCATGATTCAATTGTTGCTTGGAGCAAAGACACATAAGTCAGTTCAAAATACTATTCTCGACATGATTGAAAAAATGCTGACTTTGCAAGATTACGAGAAAGAAGACGCCGAACAGATGGAAATTGATGAAGAAAAATCTAAATCGCTGATACATGTTGTCGACAACAAACTGAACATAATAAAAAATGATGCAATTAATTATGGCTCAGCGATGCTTCTTCCTCACGTCACGGATATTTTAGCATACGTTGAACGTCAGCTCAAGAGACATGTTAAGCAAGGAGCGACCAGGACTGAGCTAACAATTCTTTCTCGCATCTCCGAATTTGCCAACGATCCAGTAACGTGCGATACCCTTCTAACTCTTGTTCTTCCGATTTTGCATAGAAAGTCTAATGACTCCGAGGAAGTCGTAGTTCAGTTGCTTACGACTGTCATGAATCTTGCAAAACGGGTGGAGAAACCGGTGGCACATTTGAGGCCCATACAGCATTTATTGGCTCAAATTAGCGCAGCTCCACCAAGGAAAATGTTGATGCAGGTGTTAGATGTCGTTTGTAAAGGAGACATAGCACTGCAAAAGAATTTGGATATTCTAGTAAATCTCAATGCTTATGATAAAAGATGGATTGATCAACCTGATTTTGAAAAAAGGTTGGACGCTTTCATGCTAATAGATCAGATGATCGAGGTATATATTTTCTTTTCATTAAGACGATACATTTTTTTACATCATTAACTTTTTAACTTTGATTTATTAATTTTGTAATTTTTAGATAAATGAAGTATCTTTAGATCTGGGAGTGGCTGTTATTCTAAATTGCTTTTTTTTCCTCAAAACTGAAAATGATTTAGCCATGAGAGACAGATCAGGACATTGTCTGAAATTAATGGGTGTTCATTTAGCCAAAAAATTCAACGAAAATAATGATAGAAAATTTTTAATTGAAGATACGATTATTTCTTTATTACGTCATGGAATACGAAGTAAAAATGAGAATGTGAAGATGCAGTCGATTGCATTTTTGGGTCACATGGCGATGGAATGTCCAGAGTCTCATCTAATTTTCAGAGATTTGAATCATTTTACGAATAAACAGGATCCGGAAGTGGACTTTTTCGAAAATATGCAACACTTGCAATTGCATAGAAGAGCTCGCGCACTTGATAGATTTTGTAAAATTGCCAAAACTTTAGAAAAAGCGTTAAATCCAAGGACACTAACGCAATTCATTATGCCACTCGCGACTTCGTACCTATGCAACGAAAGATTTACTGGCAAAAATAGTTTAATAGATTCTGCAATAGAAGCTGTGGGAGTAGTTTGTAAACTATTGCCGTGGAATCAATATGAAATTATTCTTAGGCATTATTTGGACAAATTAAGAATAAGTAGCGAATTTCAAAAACAAATTATTAGAATTGTTGTAGCTATATTGGATTCTTTCCATTTTGATATATCAAAATATAAGGAAATTCAAAACAGTTGTACATCAGTCGCTGAGAAAAATGTTTTAGAAACTGAAAGCGATAAGCGTAAGTATTTAATCATCATTTTTTGATGAAATTTCTTGTGTCGTGGAAAATATATAGTTTTGATAATTTTTAGAGGTCGCAGTCGATTCCGAGAAAATTGATGAGACTTTGAAACCACAGGTTCCAGAGTCTATTACAGAAAAAGTGGAGGCAGAAGAGATTACAGAAGAAAATCTCCTTGAAGCTTTGAACGAAGACAGTAATAATGAAATAGTAGCAGAGACGATAGAGGAGCTTGCGAAAATTGTTCCAGCGTATGAGAAACAAACAATACTCTCGCCATACATGACTAAACGTTTGGTTTTTAGCCTCACCAAAGGTCTGCTACCTCAGTTGCACCGATCGATTGCTACGAGAACTCGCCATGAAGGCAGTCATAAAGCCAACAAAAAGAGTGTTATGGCTGAACAGGAGGAGGAAGAGCTGATGAGAATACCGATCGCTTTAGCTATGATAAAGTTACTGCAGAAACTTCCTTCTGACATGCTTGAAGCTAATTTGCGAGGGTAAATATATCGTGAAATTATGAATTCTTAAATATTGTAAATATCTATATATTTTTATTGCTATACATGCTTTTGTTCTTTAATTTTTTTCCAGAATTTTTATGAAAATCTGTACATTCTTAAAATCTCGACTGGAGTCCGTGCGGCGAACAACTCGCGAGATTTTAGAAAAAATCATGGTCACGTTAGGTCCAGATTACTTACATTACTTGCTCAAAGAAATGAATGCTTTACTAACTCGCGGGTACCAGGTGCACGTGTTGTCGTTTACTATGCATGCGGTATTGGTGTGTCTAAAGCCTTTCTTAAAGCCACAACATATGCGTTCAAATTTACAACATATCTTGAGCGTCTGTAAAATTGATTTATTTGGGTTATCCGCCGAAGAAAAAGAAATTGCGGGTATTGTGAAAAGTGTATCGGAAGCTAGATCCACTAAAAGTTTCGATATACATCATATATTTGGAGAATTCGTTGACCAAGGTACATTTTTTTACTTAGCGATTGCTTACCAATCGAAAAGATATTTAAATCATTTTTTTCGTTGTAGACTGCTTGATAAAAGTAATGGTGCCTTTGAAAGAAGTGCTTTCACGCGCTCGTTCGCACAAAACTGTACGTAAGGCCACCGAATGTTTGAGGCAATTGGGTTTGGGACTTGCAGACAATAAATTTATAGACATGAAACACATGTTGACTTTTTTGCATGGTATAACTAGCCAAAGTATTCCGCAATTGATGCCTGAAAATAAAAAGAAACAGCTGCAAGAAGCTAAAAAAGAAAATAACAAAAAGTCCGCACTGTATCAACGCCCCGATATATTCCTCATTGCTCCACCTACAAAAAATAGAATGGGTATCAAAGCTGAAGCTAAGAGCTCCAGAGACACTAACGATCACGTTTTAGTTGAATTCGGAATGAGGCTATTTCACATACTTTTGAAAAGAGACAAAGTCAATGACCCCGAATGTAAAACATTGCTGGATTGTTTTGTACCGGTGCTAAGTGATTGCTTGATATCACAACATGTTAAGGTAGATCGTGTTTGAAAATTTTTTGATGAACCAAGTCTATCAAAAGTACTAAAATAAATTATTCTTTTTTTAGCTCAGCACATTGGCACTACAATGCTTAAACTGGATTTTGAAAATGGATCTCCCGCAAGTACACGCACAAGTGACCGAAATATGCAAATCGATTTTCGCTATTTTGCGAAAATATCCGGTAGCTGGTTTAAGTAAAGGCGATACCTACGACTTGGTGATGGCTGCTTTCAAGACAATGTCGGTACTTGTGAGGGACGTAAAACACCATGAATTAACGCCCGAACAATTAACAGCCTTGTTGCTGTACGCCGAACAAGATTTGCACGAGAGCGACAGGCAGGCAACGGCATTCAGCCTGTTAAGAGCTATAATTTATCGAAAATTAGTAGTACCCGAGATGCATTCGGTTATGGAAAAGGTCGCTGATTTGAGCGTTACCTCCGAACTAGAAAATGTAAGAAAGTCTGCTCGTGCAGTATTCTATTCTTACCTGATGGATTATCCATTGGGCAAAAAACTCGAAGAGCATATCACTTTTTACGTAGCACAGTTGGAATACGAACGGCAACCTGGTAGGCTTAGTACCATCGAAATGATTTACAGCATTGTATCTGGATTTCCTCCAGTAAGTCTGAAATAATTTTTACAGTCACCGGAAAATAACTATAATAAAAAAATTTTATATTTTACAGAAAGTGTTGGTCAAGCACAGTAAAGTTATATTTTGCACAGTGGCCTTAAGGTTGGTCAATGATGAGGATACTGTTTGTAAAAAGGCTTGTGGTAGGATCCTTCAAGAATTAATAGATCGTCTCTCTCATGATCAAAGAAAGAAACTCTACGATATGGTTATCGACTGGCTTAAGAGCAAAAAATTAGTTCAAAGAAGACTAGGTGCACAAGTTTGTGGTATTTTTGTAACTGTAGAAAAGGAGAAATTTCAGTCAAAACTCGACAATCTTTTGCCGCTTCTGGCAAGGCAATTCCTTTTGACTGATGATTTCGAGGACGATAATGAGCCAGGACAATTCGTTAGAATCAAGAAACAAGTTGAAGGAATAAAAAAATCTGAAACATTGAAAGACGAAAGATTGGAAGCACATCATCTATTTTTCGTGTTGAAATTATTGATGAAACTCTCGGCGAACTGTTCCGCGTTTTTGAAAAGCGATCACATCGATACGTTTGCCGGTAATCAATCGCTGAATCCATTTGTTCCTCGCTTTTTAATCGGAAATTTAATAAATGCTAAATCTCTTTCATCCATTTTCAGAACACAGTCAGTCGCTACTCGGACACTCACATTTGTGGGTGAGGTTAGCAGCCGCTCAGTTTCTTGGTTTTATTCTGGCTTCTTTAGACATCGACAAAATTATTCGACTTTTGAACAACCCAGCGGAAACCGAATCTGAAGAAGGATTTATATACTACAATCCGGTTGAAAAACTGAAAAGTTTGATATTAGATTTTACGTCACAGTTGCAGCCAGATGTACAAATACCTGGAATTGACGAGTTTTACGATCAAGTTATTAAGAACTTGGTATTTATCGCGAGACTTTTGAAAATTTCAAGCCCCAAGCAAAAAGAGCAAGAGAACGAAGATAATGAAAACGACGGCGGCAATCAGTTGACGCTTCTTTGGCTCATGAAAAAACTGAGAAAGTCTATTAATTTCGAAGTGTCAACTGCTCCTAAATCGACCGAAGTTGTAAGTTGATTCGTTTAAGAACGAATTCGTTATTATTTCTATTTGTTTTAACGATCTTGATTTTATAGCGATCTTCAGTTTTCAAGTGGATGGCTGGCGTGATTGCGACGATAAATATCGATTTATTGCGACCTATACTCTTTCACTTTATGTCTCCACTAGTTCGTGAATTAGAAACAAAGGACGAATTGAATGCTCCGTTGCGCCATTTGGCTAAAGACGTTGCAATGATGATCAAAAAGAAGATGAGCGTCGACGAGTACACCCAATTACTTAATCAAGCGCAGCGACGATTAGATTCACGTCGAGCCGAAAGAAAGAAAGTTCGATCTCAACAGGTAACTACTATTTTTCTTCTCGGCGAATCAAATCAGCTTGCCGTAGAGAAGAGTACAATAATGTTTTTAACGTAAAATTACAGTACATCACCGATCCAGAATTGGCGGCCAAGCGAAAAATTGCCAAACAGCAGAAGAAGAAGGAGGCGAAAAAACGAAAGATGGATAACATTAAGGGCAAGAAGAATGTTCGCAAACGAGCGAAGAAAGAAGTCGATATGGAAGAGTAGAATATCATTAAAGAAGAAAAACAAAGAACGTTAAATACTTGAAAACTGTGATAAGTTTTTAGGATATTATTGTACATATATATTGTTATGTAAACGAAACATAGGGATTTTTTGTGAATAATAAAGAGAAAAATATTTTGAAATCCGTAACATGAATTTGAGGTTCAGGACGGCGCGAACGAGCGGACTGATCAGCAGAACGTCGAAGCTCGATTGTGGCGATGAAACAGAAGAGGTAAGTGGTTGGCGCAGAGAGCGAGCGTTGAATGCGTGGGTGTCCGCGCGTACAGCTTAGTATTTTAACAACGCGATGGCGCTAACGAGCGCTGGCTAGCAGTGCGCCGACTGGTCCGGCGATCATCCGGGGGGATATACGCGGTGAGAGCGCGGGAGGGTATTTTTACGCAACCGTCAATTTGTGTTAATCGAGCAGACAAGTGAAACCGCGAGAAACTTTTCGACGGCGGCGCAGTGAGGAGCGGATCAGTTGTACGCCCACGAGTTGGTCCGTCCAATTCGAGCGGCGAGATATGTTCTGGCGCTCGGCAGCCAGCGAGCTCGAGCCCTACTGGCGGCTCTTATGTCCCTCGGCGGCTTTCATGCATCTGAGCAACGACGCGATGCCGCCCGAGCTGCTGCTCGTGCTGCTCGTGCTGCTCGTGCTGCTGCTGGTGGCTGGCTTCGCCGCCGCGGTCCTCGCTCAAAAGTCGCGCGGCAAGCGCGCTCCGCCAGGTAAGCGATATCCTCGTCGTCGGCCACTCGGCTCGCTCGTCAAGCGGCGTGCGTCGGGCTGCTCGGTTACATCACTGCGTCGTCGGGCGCGAAAACGATACGCGCCGCCGGCGCATAGGCTCATCGCTCGTTGCACGTGTATTTTTCTGCCGTTACACAATGCCCACGTGTTCCGTCGCGCCACGCGCCGCGCGCATTCTCGCGCATCGTTTGGCGGAGCTCGAGCTGAATTGCGCTTCGAAACGTGCACCCGCGAGACCGACGACCACGGACTGAAACTGAAGAATCGCTCGGCATTTTTGGGATTACATTTTTACGCTTTTATTCACACCCGTAATTCGCGCTCGTTGAGTCGGTGCGTCAAAAGCACTTTTCGTTAGCCACTCGGGCCTGATTCGATTGCCCACTGTCTTCCACTCGGAAGAGTAATTTGCCTGGACCGATTCGATCGACGCGAATTGGTTGCAGCGCGAGTCTTCCGAAAATAGCACGCGCGTCCCGCATAGCTCGCGATTAAATGCGGAGCGCGCGAACAAGTGTCCGGCGCAGCTCGCGAATCCGATCGTCGACGTTGTCGATCGTCGCGTGCCAGCCAACTCGAGCTCGACCGCTGCGTCGCTGCGCTTGTGTCGTCGGGGCTACACGGCTGTAGGGGTCGAGGCGGCGGCAGGACGGCCCGACAACGACAACTCGGACGGGAGCGCTAGCGGGCGATTGCGTTGGGTTGCAGGACCATTTCCGTGGCCGTTGGTGGGCAACGTGAAGCTGCTGCAGCGGCTGAGCCGCGAGCTCGGCGGCCAGCACGAGGCCCTGCTGGAGCTGTCCCGGCGCTACGGTAGCCCCGTGGTATCGCTGCGCCTGGGCGGCCAGGAGTGCTTCGTGGTCAACGGGGCCGACTGCATCGGCGCCGTGCTCGGCTCCGAGGACTACGACGGCCGGCCCTGGAACTTCTTCGTTCAGCTGCGCAACATGGGCAAGAAGAAGGGTAGGCCTCGGCGTCTCGCCACGGCCCTGCGCGCCCGCGCCCGACTCACGCGACATCGACGTCCGCAGGCATAACCATGAACGACGGCGAGGACTGGCGGGAGATACGCGGCTGGTTCCTGAGGAGCATGCGCTCGGTGGGCTTCGCCAGGCGCGAGATGTGCGACGCGCTCGCGGACGAGCTGCGGCTGGTGCTGCGCCGCGTCGGCCGTGTCGACGGACTGGTATGCCAGATCAAGCCCATCGTCGTGCCGGCCATCATCAACGTGCTCTGGACCTTCGCCGCGGGCAGGCGCTTCGACGAGACCAAGTCAGCCGCCGATCGCCACCCTCGCGCTCGAGCCGGCCTCTAATTCGCCTTACCACCCGCAGGCTGCAGTACTTCGTCGGGCTGATGGAGCGCCGCGCTCGGGCCTTCGACATGACCGGCGGACTGCTCTCGGCCTACCCCTGGATCCGACACATCGCGCCCAACTACTCCGGCTACAACCTGCTGCTGACCGTCAACCGGGAGTTCCGCTCGATGCTCACGGTTGGTCTCGCGCCGTTCTAGTTTCGCGTAGAGCTGGGCCCCGAGCTTCGGAGCCTCGGAGTCCTCTCGACCGAGCGTCGCGGCCTAACGTGTGTTGTTGCGCGCGCAGGAGACCATAGACGAGCACAAGCGCAATTACGTGGCCGGCAGCCAGGCTGACCTCATCGACATGTTCCTCGAGGAGATGTACGCGGGCAAGGGCCCCGAGGCCGGCTTCGACGGTAAGTGGGCGCCCCCCTGGAGTCGCAGTCCCGCGACCGCCCGATCAGCGCCTGCTCCGTTCCAGACGATCAGCTGGTCATCGTGCTGCTGGACGTGTTGCTGGCCGGCCTCAACATCACGGCCACCACGCTGGAGTTCCTCTTCCTGAACATGCTCGTGGACCAGCAGTCGCAGCGCCTGCTGCACGAGGAGATCGATCGCGTGATCGGCCGGGAGAGGCTGCCCGCTGCCGGCGACCGGCCCAGGTAGGCCAGCCGCGCCAGGTCGACGGGCGCAGTGACGCGAGCGCGCTCTCGTGTCCGCAGGATGCCGTACGCGGAGGCGGTCATCCTGGAGAGCCAGCGACTGACGCCCGTGGTGCCGGTGATCGGGCCGCGCCGAGTGCTGCGCGACAGCAGCCTGCTGGGCCTCCACCTGCCCCGCGACGCCCTTGTCCTCATGAACCTGCACTCCATCCACTCGGACCCCGAGCTCTATCCCGAGCCCGCCAGCTTCAGGCCCCAGAGGTTCCTGCGCGACGGCCAGCTGCTGCGCGACGACAACCTACTGTTCTTCGGCAAAGGTCGGTCTCGTCGTCCCCTCCGCCCCGCCCGCCTCGGTTCTTCTGACCGGCTGCTCTGCCGACGCAGGAAGGCGCCAGTGCCCCGGCATCTCGCTGGCGAAGAGCGCGCTCTTCATGCTGTTCGTGGGAATGATGCAGCGCTACCAGGTGCTGCCGGTGCCCGGCCAGCAACCGCCGAGCCTGCGAGTCAAGGCCGGCATGACCCTGGCTCCCCAGCCCTTCGACGTGCTCCTCGTGTCCAGGGGCCAGCAAGCTGTCGTGTGAAGGCTGCGTCCAATGCCTGCCGAGCGCGCTCTCGACGAAACGCCTAAGACGACCGATTGCTGCTGCTGCAGCTCGGTTCTTTACTCTAGGTACAACCAATTGTAAATATCATTGCCTCGCAGTTTGTTCCGCATCCTATTTTAAGTTTGTTACGATAAGGAAATAAATCGAACAACGTTGTACGGTAACTTTTTATTCGTCCACGTCAAAGACTTAATTCATACTAGTACCCACGCATTTTCGGCCAACGCCTTCAACTGATTTATCTTTATCTTCGGTAATGTCTGCATTTTACAAATTATGATATTACATTTAAAAAGTGATTGTGCTTCATTCGTATTGATAATCAGCCTGCAGTTTGAATCAGTTCAGTGATTCTCGGGCGGATGCTCGTTACCGTTTGATAAAATAAAAAGCTAGGACGTTGATTCGAAAGAAAAACGACCATTGTACTTGCAATTCTAAACAGAAACGCGAGCCGATGCAGTAAGCTGCTGAGCAACGCCAGCGAAAATCTCCGCGCGTAACTCACGCGAGGTAGTTTTTAAAACAATGAGCCGAAAGAAGCACGTAAAAAGCTTGACGCACTCGTCGCAGCGAATGTCTGGCGATCGTCGACGGGTGTCCGATGCTCGGAGTCGGCCGTGGCCATTGAATGCGAAGAGCCCGCGGCGGCGCGTCGAGGCGATTATCGTCCCCGTGACACGTGCGACCGCGCGCACTCGGGCACACCAGTCGCGTGTGCCATCCAGACTTCGATCGTCACGACGGCGCGCGCTTTCGAGTCCTTCGCCGCGCCACTGGCCAACCGCGACTCGGCATCGCCTCCCATTGCAGAAGCATCGGGGGCATTTATGTCCTACTGGACGTACGTCGTCTCTCTCGCCGACTCAGCTGGACGTGCTCTCCCATGAATACGCGGAACGTTGGTCTTGTGCTCGAGCAATGCGGACTGTCAATCGCAGAACGCGCTGGCAATGTCGGTCCTCGGCGTGAGCTCGAGATAGTAGGGCTTCAGCGAGATGACGAAGCCGTCGTAGCCGTTGAGGTCGGGCTTGCCGTGCGCCTCCGAGGGCTTCAGGTCGAAGTAGTGTATCACGTAGCTGAAGAACAGGAAGAGCGACGAGCGCGCCAGACCCTCGCCGAGGCATCGCCGTTTACCTGCAACCGAGCGGCGGCATGAGAGTCAGAACTTCCTCGTGTCTCCGACGAGACGGCGACCGAACGACCCGCGTCTACTTGGCTTCTCTGCTCTTTCTCGATGGCTCTCGACGTGCCGTTATCGGCGACACATCATTGAAGAGCCGGCGCGAAAGAGTTCGATAAGTCCATGCTATCGCGACCAATTGAGCAATGCCGCGCGTCGTTTGACGCTAGACAGCGGATTTTGGGTCGGCTGGCCTGTCGTTGGGTCGTCGACTCGCTGGGTCGCAGATAGCGGCGCGTTGACCCCACCGATTCCAAAAGGCATCGCCGCGCCGATAGCCCGGAACTTGCCGCTGTCGTCGATGAACCGCTGCGGCCGGAACTCCTGCGGCTCGGCGAAGTGGGCCTCGTCCATGTTCACGCTGTGGTAGTTCAGCAGCACGACGGTGTCCTGCGATCATCGACAAGCGACTCGGTGAGCGACGGTCGAGCGGTCAGCGGAAGGAAAACGGCAGGGACCCGCAGTACCTTGGGAATGGAGTATCCGGCCAGAGTGACGTCGGCGACGGCCCGATGCGGGATCCCCAGAGGCGCCATCACCAGGGTCCGTTGAGCCTGCAAGCAGAGCTGGTCATTGGGCGGTCGGTGGTCGGGGGAGCGAGCGGAGCACCTCGGCGAGGAAGGCCTCGAGCTTGGGTAGAGCCGGCAGATCGGCCAGACTGGGTGGCCTGTGCCTGCCCACCACGCTGTCCAGCTGGTCCTGCAGCTCGCGCAACCAGTGCGGCTGCAGCGCGAGGAAGGCGAACACGTTGACGAGCGTGTCACTGGTGGTCTTGGAGCCGGCAAGGAACAGGTCTAGGCAGAGGATCAGCAGGTTGTCGCCTGGGCGAAGACGCGGCAACGGAAAGCGGCGGAGGTCAGTGCGACGGGGCGCTGGTGCGCGCGGCGGCGGCGGGATCACTCACGGTCGAAGATGGAGTCGGGCTCCGAGCGGCCGCGACGCTGGATCTCCACGAGGAAGGCGTCGATGAGGTCGCGGGGCGGCTGGCCGGACATGTTGGCCTCGTGCTCGGCGATCTCGCGCTCCAGGAAGACCCATAGCCGGCGCATGTTGGCCATGAACTCGTTGTAGCCGGTTAGTCCGGGCGCGAGGTGGCGCAGGAAGGGCATGTGCGACATGAGGCCGCCCACGGTGTCGCTCAGGCTGCGGGCAGTTGGGCCTAGCATGAGCGCGGGCTCGGCGAGCGGACGGCGGCCATACCCACCGGAAGATCTCGTGGACCACCCGCAGAATGTCGTGGAGCGTGCGGTCGGCGTGCTCGAACCTGTGCCCGGCGAACATCCACCACAGCGAGTTGAGCACGGCCACGTCGAAAGCGCGCTGCACGGGCACCGGGCCGGCGGCCGCGCGCCGCCGCAGCCAGTCCACCAGGCAGCCGGCCTCGCGCTCCAGCTGGCGCGCCATCGACGCCTGGCCGAAGCCGAAGGCCCGTAGGTGGCGCACGGCGAAGCGCCGGTGCTGCGACCAGGTGGGGCCGTCGCTGAACAGCACCCCTGCCGACAGTCAAGCCACTTCGGTCTCGCGCTCGGACGAGACGCGCGCCGCTCACCTACCCAGCTCCTTGCCGAAGGAGCGCGCGCGGAAGAAGAAGCCGTTGGGCCGGCCGGTGAACTCGTCGCGCAGCAGCACCTCGCGCACCAGCTCGTGGCCCGAGACGACGACCAGCCGCTGGCGGCCCATCTTCAGGCCGAGCACCGGCCCGTAACGGCGCGACAGCTCCTCGAAGGCCAGGTACATGTAGCCGCGGCGCCGGTGCACCCGGTGGAACGCCGCCAGGCAGCCCAGCAACGGCAGCCACGCCGGCCCTGTCGGCAGTCGCACTCGTCAGCCCGACCCGGTGAGCCCGCGCGGCCCGGGCCCACCTGGCGGGAAGTTGCGCGGCTTGGCGCATCCGCGCCAGCAGGCCCGGCAGGCCAGCAGGCCCAGCAGCGCGCACAGCAGCAGCAGCAGCAGTGTCGTCATCCTCGCCGAGCGACTCGTGGCACTGGCAGCCGCGTGGCCCGCAGCCGCGGCTTTTTATATCGGGCGACGATATCGGCGCCGCGGTGGAGATGCACTTGGGCCGATAGCGATAGCATGGCCATTCACGATCGTGCCCCTCGGCGCCAGAAATAGCCGCGTTTTGTTGCGAGCCGCCCACTTTGTCCTAGACGCACGGCTTATCTCCGGCGAGGCGATCCCAACGCGCTGCCCGTATTGTTCGCTGCTCGTCGCTCGGCTCGTCGCTCGGCTCGTCGCGGCGAGCGGCCAGTTGCGATGCCAGCCGATGCGACGAATAATGACAATGCGCAAAAGCGGCGACGTCGGGGTTCGAGCGGACGATGGCTCGCGCGAACGTTACCGCCCGCGAGCGAGCGATCTCGTATCTGCCGGCTCGATCCACGTGGCGTCGAGTCCACGCTGCCTTCGTTTTCAGAGCGCGGCGAGTTCATTCGAAATTCAAGGCCTACACGCACGCGCGCTCGAGAACGCAACGGCGGGCTGAGCTGCGTCGCTATAGGAGGTAGAAAACGAGGACAAACGAGTTGTGGCGACGGCCCATAATGGCGCTTTATTTGTCAAGCAAACGTATAAGAATTGGCAGAGCAGGGCGACTCGGCTGGTCTTCATCCGCTGGTGTAGAAGGCCTGGCCGCAGGCGGGTGGGCACACCGGCACGACGGTCTCTGCAAGGTCAGAGCGGAGCATTAGTACGGCGCGGGCTGCACGGCCGGCGGAGCGCAGCCGACGAGCGACCGACCGACCGACCGAAGAGGTGGACCGTGGTCTCGGCCGAGCCGAGCTTGTTGGCCGCCCGGCAGACGTAGTCGCCGAACTGCTTCTTCTCGATGCTGATGACGCGCAGCGTGGTGTCCGTGTACTCGTCGGCGGTGGCGAAGTGCGAGACGCTGTAGTGCTGGTTGTTGGCCAGCTGGCGGTGGTCCTTGTGCCAGGAGATGGCAGGCGGCGGGTAGGCGACCACGTGGCACTCCAGGTCCATGTCGTACTGCAACGCCTGGCCGAGCCGCGGCCGCTTGGCCTCGATCACCGGCGCGAACTCCACCTCCAGGTTGACGTTGCGCCGCGCGCCCCGACCCACGCCGTTCTCCGCCACGCAGTAGTAGGTGCCCCGGTGCTCCTTGCGCACCGCCGGCACCCGGAGCACGCCGCCGCTGCGGGTCAGAGGGCGGATCGCGCGGTCAGCGCCTAGCGATCGCGGCATCCGCGCGCGCACCTACCGGAAGATCGAGCCGCCCGTGGGCAGCCTCGCGTTGTTCTCGCGTCGCCAGGAGACGCGCGGCTTGGGGTAGCCGTCGGCGTAGCACTCGAGCCGGACGCTCTGGCCCTCGCTCACCAGCAGCGAGCGCGTCGAGTTGTCGTTGATAATAGGCGAGCGGCGCACCGTCAGCTCCACCTCGGCCGCCACCTTGGTGTGCGTGCTGATCAGGATCTGGCACTGGTAGTAGCCCGCGTCCGTCTCCTGAATGTCGTCGATCTGCGCGCAGCCGAGTAGTCGGGCGTTTCAGTGGCGCGCGGCCGCGGACGAGCTGCCGACTCACCCGCAGGGTGTAGCTGGAGGTGGCGGGCTCGACTCGCAGGGAGAACCGGCCGTCGGGAACGATGAGCGCGGCGTTGCTGGAGATGGGCATCTGATCGTAGCGAGTCCTGTCCAGCTTGATCCACAGCACCGGGTAGTCCTGGCTGTACTGCACCTTGCACGTCAGCTCCACGTTCGAGCCCAAGTCCTTGATCTGCTCTTGCGATATGTACGAGATCGTCGGCGCTCTCTGGCAGCGCGCTGCGGCACAATTGCCAATCTGACGCTCGGTGCTCCGCGCGGTATTCGTTGCTCGTGCTTACCTGCGCTGCCAAGGAGGAGAGCCGTCGCGAGCGCGACGAGCAGTCGTCGCGGCGTGGCCATCGTCGTGGGCGTTGCGGCCACCGAGTGTCGAGCGGGAGCCACGCGGTCCTGCGAGAGCCGAGGCCGAAATCACACTGCGGCGCTCGCACCCGCTCCGAATCGCAGGAGGGATGCGGGACAAACCTACCTGACCGGTGCCGCTGGCCCTCCTCGCATCTCCCTTCCTCGCTCCCTCCCTCCGGACTTCTTTATTCTCCGATTCGCCCCTGCCGTGGCCTTTCTCAGCGCAGCCGATCGCGAGACCGGCCTCCCGAGGCTATTTTTAGCCGCATCCCGACTCGCCGCGCGTCCTGTCCCCGTCCCTGCGGTGCGGGGGAAGCCCGTGACGCGCCGTTCGCGTACCGAGCGGAAACGCCGCTGCGAGAGAGAGAGAGAGAGAGAGAGAGAGAGAGAGAGAGTCGAGGCGCTGCAAGATTTACGCGCCAGTCGCGTAATCAATGCGGCGGACCCATCAATTCACGGCGGCTCTCGAGCGACCGCATAACGAAGGAGGCCCCCGATCCGACGGAAGAGATATACGCCGATTGATTCGGCATAAATTTTCAGCGTGTCGCCTCGAATGAGTGGACGATGCCCGATGCCGCGAGCCATGCGCCGCGCTGGGTTTACGCATCGTCCGATCGGTCGAATCTTCGAAGCCCGCAGTACGATCGCGGATGCAGCCTTGTCGTTTGTTCGTGGCTGCCTTTGCGCTCGCTTTTGCAAAGCTGCCCCACGCGCGGCAAAGTCCATCGGAGGGCTCTGCTCTCGGCGTCCGTCGAGCATCGTCATCTCCATCGGAAGCGGGGCAAAGTAGGGCGCCCGCGGTCGACGGGCGACTAGCGACTCGTACGCCAATCGACAAAGTGTCGGCGTACCGATCGCGGCGCGCGAGCCATATATACATACGCTTTCACCGATTCAATTTCCTAGCTGTGCGCGCGGACACGACGATCGCGCCTGGACTTTCTCCTTCGCGGTGCCGCGGCGCGACGCTCGCACGCGGACACGACGATCGCGCCTGCGCCACGCACGCTCGTTACGACGATCGGCTGCCTCGCGTCACACTCGAAGCAGCTCGTCGCTCGAGATTCGTAATGCCCGTTGCGTCAGCCGCGGACACGCGAACCCCACACTCGAGTCCGTCACTCGTGCAAGCGGACCCATGCGTTCCGACTGTTATCCGCTTCGCTTTGGCGATCGCCCGTGATCGACCAGGACGCCTTATCGCCGCGTCTTTCGGCCGCGCGCGCACCTGGATAGGGGCCTTGATCGGTGCCCGTGCGCGCGCACTCGCCTACGTGCTCGGCCTCGCGAGCAGTAGAAACTATCTACCTGCTTCTGCATTGTTTATGCTCTGTCAAAGTGTTTAGTTTAGCTTACGTAGTAAATCAATGCCACCGAGTCTTGGGTAACGAGCCTTGGATTTCTCCGCCGTCGTTCGGCTTCCTTGGAATTCGCTTCGTGCGGCGATCGCGTTACCGATCGGATGAACCCTCGTCCGCGAGAGGTGGAATGAAAGCGTTGTTCTTTTTTTTTTTTTTTTTAACAAAAATTAATCAACTTTATTCGACGGCATTAGTTAACAATAAGTTGGTCAACGTGTAACACCGCTTCTTTTGTGCGCACAAGTATAAAAATATAAATGTATAATGATACAGTAATACAAAAAAACATACGCTTGCGATCGAGGACGCTCGCAGACACGAGAAAGAAGAAGAGAAACTAAATAGTATAACGCGAGGAGAAAGAAACTAAGTACAAAGAAGAAGAGACGTATAATAGAAGGGCCCTTCAGTCGAGTTGGTCGAGGCGTGCGATGCCTCGGAGCTTAGACAGCTTAACAGTAATATGTACAAAAATTGGCTTACGTGTCCGACACAGGGTACGACAATGCCAGACTCGAATGAGAAGCTATGAAAGGATAGTGATAGCGACAGATAGATAGAGCGAGATTATTTGGAAGTTGGTCCAAGTTCCCTGCAGGCTGCCCACTGTCGGCGCAGAGCTTCAGCCGCCGACGCGAGAATTAGCTGCTGGGGCTGGGGAAGCTGAGAGACCGCGGCTGCTGAGCGCCCCCTTGGTCGAGCGGCGGCGGCACGAGGTCGTGCGTGATGTCCTGCTTCTGCTGCGCCGGCGACACCTGCGAGCTCGCCTGGAACGACCTGTCCCACCGCACTGGCCCGACGCTTTGCTGCTGCTGCTGCTGCTGCTGCGGAGGCTGCTGCGGAGACTGCACGCGCTTCGGCTCTACTTGGGACTGCTGGCCTACCGTGTCCTTTCTGTCTTTCCAGCCGTGATGCTCGTGATGGTCGTCCACCGGGAACCACTCGGAGATCCAGACTGGTCGCCAGATTTTCTTCCATGCCGGCACCCAGATCTGAAACACGAGTTTTGACGTTCATCGGAGCTCCGCACTCGTTCGACGGGCTTGCTTTTCTCGACCTACCTCTTTCCAGTCGGGGACCTGGATTTCCTTCCAAGCCTCCTTCCACACCAGCTTCTTGTCTTCGACCCACTCTTGCTTCTGCTCGGTCTTCCAAATTTGCTTCCAGTCTTCTTTCCACTCCAGCTTCTTGTCGGGCACCCAAATCTGTTTCTTGCCTGGCTTCCAGATCTGCTTCCACTCTTCTTTCCAAGCCAACTTTTTGTCTTCTACCCATATCTGTTTCTTCGCCGGTTTCCAAATCTGCTTCCACTCTTCCTTCCATTCCAATTTTTTGTCCTCGACCCAGATTTGCTTCTTGGACGGCTTCCAAATCTTCAATCAGTCGCAAAAGTTATGAAAAGTTTTATTCGAAACGTGGCTCTGCGCATAAATCGATGGCTTCGAGACCCCACCTTTTTCCAGAGAGGCTTCCAGATGAGCTTCTTCTTCCAAAGATCGTGACTCGTGTACTGCCATCCGTGGGCATCGGTACCGAGATCTTTCTCGCCTGGAATGCCGACCTTGATCCACTCGGGCACCCAAATCTTCTTCCACGCTGGCACTTTGATGTCTATCCACTTGGAGACTTTGATTGGCACCCATATTGGTTTGTACACCTATTCGGAGATTATTGAATCGCATCAAATTTAGCTTCGCCATTAGGAATATTCGCGGAGCACTAATTTTTACCTTCTTCCAATCAGGTACTTGAATGTCTTTCCACGCTGGAACCTTTATCGGTACCCAAATCGGCTTGTAAACCTTTCAACAAAAGTGAAAGTATTTCATTTCGGATGACTTTCTACGAAGCATAACTACTCGATTGAATTAAAATTTACCTTTTTCCAAGCCGGGACCTTTATTTCTTTCCATGCGGGCACCTGCGGGTATCGAATACAACATTTACGTCTTGCGATAAATCAATAAGAATGAGGCGTAGACGAAATAGAGCTACGTTCCGTACCTGAATTTCTTTCCACACGGGCTTCCACACTTTTTTCCAAGCTGGCACTTGTATGTCGCGCCACACGGCCTTCTTAGTGGGTACCCATTCGGGCTTCCATATCTGTAATCGAGGCGCTTAATGAGAGAAAAAAAAAACTGGTCCAGGCATAAATTATTGAAAGACTACTTTTTTACCTTCTTCCACGCGGGCTTCCAAACTTGCTTCTTGGCGGGCTTCCAAATCTAAAAGGATGTACGAATCGGATGAAGAGAACTAGTCAGAGAAAGCCGAAGAACAGTGGCCGTTTGCCGTACCTTCTTCCATCCAGGTTTCCAAATGAGTTTCTTCTTCCAAATGCCCTTCTCGTGATGGTCGTCGTGGCCAGCGTCGCCAAAGCCAGCGATATCGCCGGCGCCTACGTCACCGCCCCCGTGACCGCCGGCAAAGTCGCCGACGGGGCCGGCGTGGCCGCCCCCGTGATCAGCGCCAAAGTCCCCGCCACCGAGGTCACCACCGGCGTGTCCGCCCCCGAAGTCCTCACCGAAATTGGCCGCGTGGTCGCCGCCAGCCGAGTAGCCTTGGAAGTCGCCACCGCCGGGGCCGTGGGCTGCGTCACCTCCTCCGTAGCCTTGAAAGTCGCCGGTCCCGGCACCGTGGACTGCGCCGCCTCCCCCGTAGCCTTGGAAGTCGCCGCCACCGGCGCCGTGGGAATCAGCGCCGCCACCGTAGCCCGCGAAATCGTCGCCTCCTCCTCCTCCTCCTCCTCCTCCTCCGAAGCGTCTCTGTGCCGGTTGCGCGCCGTAGCTGTGAATCGCAGTGCCTCGTGAATCGTACTGCCGCGGGAGGCGGAGGTGAGCGCACAAAGTGCCTCGGTACTTTGGGTCGCGCAGCGCGGCGACAGCGAAGAGGGGAAATGACGGCACCGCGCGACCCGAGCTAATTGCGAGAGCAAACCGGTCGAGTCGACGAGAGCGAGGCTCGCCGCGTCGCTCGATCGTGTGGGCCAATTAGCGCGAGCGCGGGGCCGAAGGTGAGAAGGAGCTGCGAGCGTGACTTACGGTATCTGCCGGGCCGATTGCGGTGGTGGCGGCGGCGGCGGCGGTAGCAGCAGCTCCTTCTGGTCCAATGCCTTGCTCGCCACCAGAGCTACCTGCAGTAGCAGCGCTAGCGCGGCCTGCGAACACACGCACATGCGCGCAAATATTATGGGCTCGCGCCACGACGTCGCACTTTCTCAATCGCGTAATTGGCTCTAATTTTCGGGCGTGAAAGCGGCCGATCGCGCGTACACCCGGTGCCTCGGTGCGACGACAACGGCGACGCGCTAATCAGCCGCCAGGCGAGCCACCGTTGCTCCCGCCGGACCACTTGGCGGAGCTTTCGTTCGCGCTTGCCGAGAATACTAATGAAATCTGACTTTCGACTCGACGCAAATTGCAGGTGACTCGAGAGCCGACGTAAATGAAGATCGCAAAGAGAGCCGAGCTCGGACGCGATCGTACGAACCGCCACGGTAGCCTCTGCCGACGGACGTTTACTGCTGGGTGCGCGTATGCGGCGCGGCCGCGTCGACTGACGTTTATCGACGGTCCGAAAGCGCGCGTCGGCCGGCGCCGTCGTAAAAACGCCAGATCTGCCGGGCGAGCAAGTGCGTTGCGAGCCGGACGAACACATGCGCACAGCGAGCACAGCACAGCGCGCGCGTACTCGCGGAGTCAGCACACTAACCACGCATTCCGGGCGAAACGTCATGTTGCTTCGGCCGCAGCTGGCCTGCGGGCGCTGGGGTTTCCGAGTCGCGGGAAAAGCGCGGACTGTTCGAAACTTGGGCCAATAAGCCGGAACGCCGGCGTTATATAGGCGCGTATCCTCCTACCCCGGGCCCGCTGGGCCCCCCCGAGCCGCTCCCCCACCCGCGTTGCGCGCAGGACGTCCGGAAGAGCGAGGCCCCTGTCCCGCGCGTCGGCCCCCGACCTCTTCCTTTCGCCTTTCTTCGGCGGCGCCGCGCCGAGCCCCCGCCGCTTTCTTCCACGAGAGCCGGAGCGAGCGCGAAACCTTCTCGAGGGTTCCTCTCGCGTGCCGCTTGCGCAACCCGCGGCCGGCGCCGCTGCTGCGCTCGACGCGGCGCCCGCGTTGCGTAAGCACCTCCACGTCGTCGTCGTCGCCGTCGTCGTCGTCGTCGGCGCCCCGCGAGCTTGGGGGAGCAGCAGCGCGTCGCTGCGCCACGGTTGGGCCCAGTTCGCGAGCGTTGCCCGCGCAATGGAAAATCACGGTGCCGCGCGGGGGTCGTGTCCGCGGCGCGAGTGAAAAGCGCGAGGGAGACCGGTCGCGCGCGCTCGCAAAGGGGGGCTCCGCGCCGTCAAACGAGCGCGGCGCACCGCGACGATCATGAAAAGTGAAAGATGCATCGGGAGCGCGAGCCGCGCGGAGAGAAAGCGATCGGGAAACAGGACTGACCGCTGCTCGCGCCGGTGAAAGAGCTCCCGCGTAGCCCACCGATGTGCTCGCGCGCAAGGTTACGCGGCAAGGTTGCGGAGCCGCGGCGCGCCGCTTTCCTCGCGGCGCGCCGCGGTCCCGATTTTTTGCTCGCTCTGCCTCCCCGTCCCCAAATTACGCCGGCTAACTGCCGCTTTAACGAGCGCGCGCGACGAAAGTGCCGCGCAATCAGCCACCCGGGTCCGATCCTGGTGAACGCCTCGAGATTGGCGCCTCTTGCCGGCGCGCTCCGGCGAAACGCAACTCGATCGGAGAGTGTCATCACTTTCCACCTGCAATTTCGGGACGAAAGTCGCGCTAGCCGCTGGAGGTGGGGGGATCTTCACCTAAAATGATGCACCGAGAGAGAGAGAGAGAGAGAGGAACTTTCGTCGCCGAAAAATCCTCTCTAATTACGCCGCGTCTGATAGGGCCCGAATGGATCGCCGTACAAAAGCAGCACAGTCATTTGCACTTTTTCAAGCGCCTTGTCTCTCCTTCTTTTTTTCGCCTCGTTACGGGAAACACTTGCGGAGTATCGTTGCCGACTGCGTCGCTACTTTTTGTTTTCAAGAAAGTTTCCTTATTCCCTCGGAAACACGTTAATCGAGAGCTGCGCGCGAAGACTCGTGTACCTGGCGCGTACGCGTAAAAAGAAAAGAAAAAAAACGAAGAGAGCGCGAGGAGTGTCGGCCGAGGCGGGGCGTTCTACATTGGCGCGTGGATCGGCGAGAAGGAGAGAGAGAGAGAGAGAGAGCGCGAAACCGGAAGCGTTCTACGCGGAGGACGTAATCGCCCAAGGTCGCCGGCGAAGTTACGATCGGCGTGGCGAAGAGCGGAGAGCCGCGGCCCCACGGTCGACGAGGCTGCCGAGGTGAATCGGTGCTTTCTCGTTTTACGCTGCCTCCGAAGATCGCGGGGCTGGTCATCGTCGTCGTCGTCGTCGTCGTCGTCGTCGTCGTCGTCGTCGACGATTTCGCCGCGGCGCGTCTCGAGCCTTGGCGCGTGGAGCCAGGCACGTCCCCGGAGTTGCCACACGCAGCCCAATAAGAAAGGCGAGCGCTGTTATAAACAATTGCCAACGCTTGCGCAATCGCATATCTCGCAGTCGATTTCCAATTTCCAACGAGTAATGCTTTTTAATTACTTTCGCCACGGCGGCCGCGGCGACGCCGCCGATCGGACGTGCGCCCGGCTCCACGAAGCTGCCGCACGCGCGCTCCTCGCGTTTATTAATATATTGCACAATGCATCGCGGCGATCTGTGGGAAAGTTCCGGCCGATCCCCTGCGCTCGTTTACAGTCGGTTATTGGAGCCGTAAATACCAGGATTTGCGGCTGCCGCTTTCTTTCGGCAAGCCTGCAATTATATCGCGGGGCATTGTTGGGATTTTCGCCAACTTTGATTTACGCACCGAGCGAGCTCGTCCGATTTTCTCCTCGCGCGCGCGCAATCTGCTTTCGTACGCGCGGAGGCGGTATAGTTGACGCGCGCGCGCAGCGACTTTCTCGCGAGCGCGAGCTGCCAGCAACCCTCCGCGGGCAGAGGCGCGTTGCGCAACTCGCTCGCCGCTCGACCCCCGATCGTCGGCGCGGAACACGCCGGGGCAAGAAAAAGAAAAGGAGCCGGTGCGCGGTGAAAGCCAATTAAATTAACGAACCTGCGCGCAGGACCCGGCGATCTCCCCCGTCGCAAGTGAAACGCCTGGGCGCGCACCTGCGCTCTGGGCTACCTTTCGATCGAAACAGCATCACCGCTCGGAGCGTCGGGCGCGACACGCCTGTCTCCGATTCGACCTGTCGAGGAGCGAGAAATCGCAACGGGGCGTCGATAGTCCGGACACATCACGGACTGATGTTTATCTGCCACAGGCACGAGCGTGAGCGGGCAAACGGCAATCTGCCGCGTTATCCCGTTCCTCTTTGTCCGCGCTCCGGCTGCTTACGTAATAATGGCAAGAGGGAGGGCTACGACCGAAAAGAAAAAAAAAAAAATAACAATAAAAAAAAGAAGAAATAAGCTCGCGGCGAGCAAAATTTCTCCGGCGCGAAAAAAGAAATGACGAGAAGCGCGTTATATAAAAGCCGCGCACAATGCAGCCGATTTCGAAAACCGATTTACGAGACACATCACCTGCACTGAATAACGCCATGCGCGCTTTGACATCGACGCTGCTTGCCTTTCCCGTTGGCGCTCTTCCTGCTTGACCGTCGTCCAAGAGCTTCGGAATCGAAAGTGCAGAGTCGCGTTTGTTTTTTCTCCGCGGCGGAGAGCGTCGGGTCGAGCGTGTGGACGCGCGAATAGCCTTCGAGTGCCGATATCGCGAGAGCCGCGCGCAGATCGGCACGGGTGCGCGCGCAAGCTGGGCAGTCGGCCGTTACGTTCCGATGCGCTCGTTCTAAGCCAGCCGTGACACGTTACGAGCCGACTCGGCTATATGTCGGTTAATCGTTCAAGGCTGCGCGCGCGCGCCCGCCTCGATATCGCGACGGGCTGGTCACCGAGCGTCTCGTTTGCGCGTCGACTCGCTTCGCCCGTCCGATCGCGACGCTTTTCCGCGAAGAGCAACACCGCGGAGTCGCGCGAGCGAGCTTGTACCGCTGAGCAGCGGCGAGTGCGTCGGCTGTAATTGAACGAGGCTTCTTGGCAATCGTCGCGGAGACGTTCGCCACTCGACGGGCGCCGAGACCGAGTCTACTGTCCCGTCGTCCACCGCGAAAAGCCATTTTTTAGCGATCGTTCGATCCGGCGTTATTAGATTTCAGGCATTTTCTCTTTCTACAAAGTCAATGTCGCGAGGCCGACATTTCAAGCGTCTTGCTTTCTTTTCGAGCGCCGTACGTGCGATTTTGCTTCTCTCCGACATATACTGCTCGTTTCCGCGTTCAGCGAATTACTTTTTTTTCTTCTCATTTCTGTAATCTGTCATAGAAGTCGTGTTGGCGAGTGGCTCTTTTCACTTTCTTGCAGCCGCGTAACGAGAGGCAGTGTATGAGAGAGAGAGAAAGAAAGAGTGTAAATTTTATTAAAATCTGTTTGCTCAAGTTGAGCATTCATTTATTACTGTGAAAAGTGAAAGCCCGCGCGCGTTGGCACGCACGCGTATACTTTGTGAATCTAGCCGAATTCACATCTGATTAGATTGAGCCAACGGCGGACCTCTTAAGCTCCATTGGTGAATTATCGACGGCGCACGCAGTTCGGTTTGGAAAGGCCGCTCGTATCGGTCGAAAAGTTGATGCACACGTTCGACCGGGTGCAGGTATGAAATTCGTGTTAATCGCTTTCGTTTCGAATATAAAAGCCTTGCAACGCACATTTTCTTTTCTCTCTCTCTCTCTCTCTCTCTCTCTCTCTCTCTCTCACTCTCTTTCTCTGAACGAAAAATAAAGAGACTTTTGAAAGTGGCACGGTGGCTGTATAAACTTTCCTGACAGTAGCTTTCCGCTATATCGATTGGGCAACAACGGAATATACTGTTTGACATAGGAGGCGGGTGTTTGAAGAGCGAGCATCATTCACGCGCCTCCGAGAGCATTTCCTCGCGGCACGGGGCAGAGGGGAACAACACTTGACAATCCCATTCCGCCGCGGCAACGTTATTTCTCCGCGAGTGGACTTTCGCGCGCGCGGCGAGGACGACACCTGCCCGCGCCGCTACGCGCGGTTACGGCCCGATAAGACGCGCTCCGGTCGCGCCGGAATAAAAGTCTCGCGCGCGCGCAATTAAACTTTTTCTTGCGACTTTCATCGCGACACTTATTCGCGGAAAGTCTCCGTCTCGCTGCACTCCCACGTTAATTAGCTCGCACTCCGGCACGCACGCGCTCTTTATCTATTTATTTATTTTTTTCTTTTTCTCCATTTCGGTCTTCGCCAGCACGCCCGCAGGATTGAATTGGCCATGGGAGCTCGATGCGCGCGCCGAGATTACATTATAGCGCGCGCGACAGGGTTCCTAATTGCGCGGCGTGGTGTGGTAGCGACGTGCACTCGACGAAAGTGAAATTGCCGTGCGACGGGAGGCCGCGTGTCGCCTGCTTTTTCCACAGCGAGCTTGGCGCGCGCGCGCGCGCGCTCAGCGTTCTCTCGAGGCGCTCGCGCAAGGATCGGCCGACATTCGCGCGATCGATTATGTTATATCGCAGGCTGCGGACTCGATCGGGCGCGGATCCAGATCAATTTTTGACGCGCACCCGTCAATCATCCTTCATCCGGCTGATCCGTGCGAAGCGAGCCGCGGCTCTTTCTCGCCTTTCGCTTCGCACTCCGAGTCGCTCTCTTCCCTCGCGATCCGATCGAATTTGGCAGCGACCGGAGACCAGCTGCGGGTCCACGCGATCGGCCGCGTAGCGCGTTCCGAGCGCGAACGCCGTATTGACCGAAGCGATTGTAGATGTAGGAAACAAAAATAAGTGAATTGCCCGGGGGCAACAGATTTATGAGCGCACGGCAACCGAGCGTTTCCCGATTTCCGTCGCCAGTATCCAGTGCACGTATACGCGCGGTACAAAGCGGGCTGTCGCGGCCAATTACGGCCGCGATCGCGCGCGCTTCCGGATTCCTCGCGGCGAAGTCAAGAGCGCCGTGGCATCTTAATCACCGATAATTGGGCCCCGGCCCAAGCTCGCGATAATCGCAAGATCAACCGGTCCGCCCGGCCGCCTGCACTCGACCGACTCGTTCCCCATTATTTCTGCTTTTTCCTCGATTCCCGCCTCGCGTGGTCGTCGGCCACTCTGTCACGCCAAATTATCATTTTGTCCGTAGACTCCGATCGACGCGGAAAAATGCCGCCGAGCGCGCTTTCGGTTCAGCCTCTCGGTCCCGAACGTCGGGACAAAGGTCAACGAGAGAATTGAAGATAAGATAAAAGTGTCATGGCGCGGAGAAAGCGGCATTAGGGGGAGGGGGCAGTTTGTTTGTTTACGAGGCTGAGACACACGCGCGTGATTATGTAGCGTGCGCGCGCGTGCACGCGGCACAGTGAAAGGGAGATCGGTGTCGCGAGAGCCGCGCGATCCGCGAGATCCCGAGCTCTCTCGCGCGCGCGCCGTGCACCTCGAGCCATCCCGTCCCCGCGGACGCGCGCGGCGCGACAGCGTCGAGCCGAAATGCGCAGGTGGCGCAAGGCGGCGAAAGCGACGAGCGACTGCCGCGGACGCGAGCGTGCCGGCGATCCGCGCACCGCGATATTTATTGCAAAGGCCGACGTCGACGACGACGAGGTCGGCATAACGAATCGCGCGAGAACCGCAGCCGCGGCGGCGCACGCAGTTCGCCCGCACGGACACTCTCGCTCGCCGCTGCGTCGACTGCAGCAGCAGCAGCAGCGAGAGACAGCCAAGAGACTGCTGATGTTTTTTGCTTTTCTTTTCGTTTCCGAGAAGATCGGCGCCAGGCGCGGGACTCTCGTAAAAAAAAAATTGTTTTTACGAGCGCCACGAAAACGAGTCCGACAGGAAAGTTCACTCTCGATTATTCGGTTTTCCTTTCCAAGGTCGGAGCCCGTTTTCCCTCGAGCCGCCGCTGCACCTCCCCGTCTCGCGCTTTCCAATCGCACCTACGCCGCGCCCGAGCTAGCAGTCGCGCGGGTCGCTAGATCGCGCCGAGCGGCTCATCTCGGAACGATCTCTTCGGCGGTGTCGTCTCGCTGCGACCGCCGTTCCCAATGGTTGAGCCTGTCTCGTTTGGCAGCTCGTCTACGTCAGATCCGACGGGATGTTTGTCGAGCTCCTGAACGACTCGTTTCTCGTTGGCGTGGATGACTCGCTCGTAACTGCAGGCTCGTATCGGTGTGTTGGCGAACTGATTGTCATCGTTGGCGTGGATGACTCGCTCGTAACTGCAGGCTCGTATCGGTGTGTTGGCGAACTGATTGTCATCGTTGGCTCGACGATTCGCGAACCCAGCCCGTTACGTAAAGCCCGTTGGTCCGAAAAATTGTCGGAATGCCAAAAAGCCGCAGTATCGCTGATCGCTCGATCTCGCGAACGAATGAGTTTCGCCGTCATTGCCGGAGAGCCAACGTCGGAGGTTAACGAACGGGGCCGGTCCGCACGATCGTCGAGCAATTTAATTACAATCGAAGAGCCGCGCGAGTGCAAGCTCGGTTTCCTCGGCGTTGCGGCGCGCGCGGCTATGCAACGTCGGCAAATTGGCACAGCCGTGCGGATAACATCTGCAGGCGGCTGCGCGGCCGGAGGCGCTTTATTCATTATGGCGCGTGACGGTTGTATCACGCTCGGTAAGCGAGCGGATCGCCGCGCGCTCGATTTCTATTGTATAATCCACTTTGCAATGTCGATAGGTGGTACATCAGCCGGATACAAGCGAGCACGTCGGCGTCGGCGTATCATTCCCAAATTATAGCTCTGCACGGCTTTGGAATGTGAAAGTCTGCAGCGCGCACTCGCGATTTTTAGCAAATCGGAGATAAAATCGCGCCTAAAACGAGAATTTGCGTAGGACAATGAGCGCTCGCTCGAAAGCGGTGAAACCCACGGCGGCGCGATCGAGCGCAGCTCCGAGCCTCTTCGGATCGCCGCGCGTCGCGATGACTGGCAAAGATCTCGGCCGACGAGTGTGAAAAACGGCCCGGATTTACGGCAGTTCGGGTGCACGGCTTGCGCCGCCTCGCGAAAGAGGGAGGGAAGGACAGAAAGAGAGAGAGAGAGAGAGAGAGAGAGAGAGAGAGAGGTTGGCAGCGATAAATCGACGATGCGGCGCTTTCGCGCCGAGCGCATGCCGTCATCTCCGCGTCCGCGCCCGCGCGATCGATGAATGCGACACCGCGAGCGCGGCGCGCGCACGAGTTTGTCCGCTCCCGTTCGAAAGCACGAGTTCGCCGATACACCGGCTGGCTACTCCGACGCGCGCTCGCCCGAACGCGCGGAACCGATAAATCTCTCGCGAACGAAAGTTCTAGGCGGCTTTCCTATGCACTGCCGGATCGCACGAGCCATTGCTTTTTATGGGGCTGCCTGCCGCCGAGTGGCGATGCAGTAATGCTCGCGGTGTATCGGCTCCGCTCCACGCGTCGATCGTTTTCTCCGCGCTGCCTCAAGAGCGCTCGTCGGGGCGCGATTCGCGCATCTCTTTCCGAGTCCGAGCACCTGCCGCTCGAATTATCCGCGAATCGATCCATCGTCGCGTCTCCGTGAGCTATAGACACTTGGTGCCAACGAGGACCACGGACTCGAAAGATAGGATCGAGGAGCCGACGGCGGCTAGTCGAGCGGACGAATCGGCCCGGCTGCCACGCGTCGTTGGTCGTCGCTGCGATAAGGGCATCGGTACGCGGTCGCCTACTTCGCCGCAGCGCATGACACGTAGCGCTGCGTCACGTCCGCCCCACTCGACTACTCGCGCGCTCGAGCAGTCGCGAGCGAGCGATGGCGCGCAGCGGCGGCGGCGGTGGCGCGCGCGATTACGTGAGCCACGAGGAGGCGACGGCGCTCGCCAGAGCGCACTTCCAGGACCAGCAGCTGCGAGTCGTCGACTGGCGCGTGGAGGCGTTCGCCAGCGAGCAGCTCGGTTACCTGGCCGATCACAAACTGCTGAGTCTCGCGGTGCAGCCGCGCGACGACGAGCTCGCGCCTCGGCGCCACTGCAGCTTCTTCGCGAAAGCGCTGGCGGCCGGCTGCGACGCGTACGAGCGGTCGTTCTTCCGGGAGGAGGTGCGCTTCTTCGGCGAGGCGCTGCCGCGGCTGCTGGACGGCTTCGAGGCCGAGCGCTGGGCCCCCGAGTGCTATCTGGCCAAGGGCGAGCTGCTGGTCCTCGAGGACCTGCGCGCGCAGAGCTTCGCGCACGCCGCCGTTAGCGCGATGACGGCCGGGTAGCTGGAGAGCGCCGCGGCGAGCGTCGCGCGCTTCCACGCCTGCTCGATGCTGCTGCGCGGCAGGCTGGGCGCGCGGACCCTGCCGGACGCCTTCCCGGGCCTCTTCCGGGAGAAGGTCTTCGTGGACGACGGCGGCGGCCCGGCCTCGAGGTGGCTGCGCGCCGGCCGCCGGGTGGTCGAGGCCGTGGCGGGCGAGCTGGGCCTCGACGCCCACGGCGCGGCCACCGCCTACGACGTCGCGCTGCGCCGGATCCGTCCCACCGATCCCGCGGGCGCGGACAACGTGCTGGCGCACGCGGATCTGTGGAACAACAACATCGTGTTCAGCGCGGACCAGCGCAGCTGCCGGCTGCTCGATTTCCAGACGCTCACCTACGCGTCGCTCGCCATCGACCTGCTGCAGCTGCTCCACCTGAACGCGGACAAGCGCACGAGGCAGCGCTTGGAGCCCCGAATCGTCCGACACTATCACTCGACGTTGAAGATGACTCTCGTGGACCACGGCGTGAGCGCCGAGCGCGTCTTGTCGCTGGAGCAGGTCCTCGCAGCGATCGAGGAAAAGCGCGTCTGCGGGCTCGTCATGGCGGCGCAGATTAATCCGATTTCACTGCTCGACAAACCGTTCGCCAAGGAATTCGCGGCGCGAACTTCCTACTACTCCTACACCAGTCGAACGGATTTGGTGAACAGAGCGATGCAAGCTGACCAACGTTACCGACGTCGAATTCAAGAGTCAGTCGAAGAACTCGTTGATTTCATGGAGCGATCTCAGAGTACGTAGGTTCTTAGATTAAAATAATATTGTACCTCGAGCTTTTATAACGATCTTCACTTGTGCAACGGTAACGTGTATTTGTCATATGTTGTGTATTGGTACTGAGATCCGAATAAAAACGATACAGAGGACAATTTCATAAATCACGTCTTATAATTACGATCGGGAATGCAAAATCATCGGTTAAACATTTGCGTTCACAGATAAGCTCACGTGATTCGATAAAAAGAACAGAACTTACTCGGGCATTCGTATTCGTAATGCCACTGGTGCGGCTCACTGTATTTATGTGTTTCGCGTGAATATATATGTATTATTGCATTATTGTTGAACGAGGTGCCCGTTAGATTCGCGCAAAAACCGGACAGAGGAGTAAAGAAAACAAAGCCATGGGCGGTTCGTACGAGAGAAATCACGACAGCCCAGGTATAAAGTAGAATATAAAAGCGGAAAAAGCGTGCTACGGCGGAGACGCAGTTGGATTTAGCGCGGCGTCTATTTCCGCAAAATTCGCTTGATTATTTTCGGCTTGTTCCACAATATCGCGCAGCGGAGAGTGAGTTTGGTGTTTGCGCGACCGTCGATCATTAGGACTTGGAATGGATTTTTCGATTATGCGTCGGCATGGTTGCGGTTCGCGCAAAACGGCCGCCGATGAGCCGCTGGCCGTTCACTCCTGTCAAAACCAAACGACTCAGCGCGCAGAGTATACGATGTCTCGCAAGACGCATGTGGCACATGTGCAAGGCACGTAGAAACTTGCAAGCTCTCGCTCGAGCGCGCGCACGAGACAGGTCCGCCAATAATGAGTTTGAGTCGTCGGAAAGAACCAACGGTCTTGGTTACGTAGCCAAGGCAACGTCCTATCTCCAATCTATGCGAACTTTCGAGTGTAAGCGGTTAACGTGATCGTCGTGCGTGGTTGTTCCGCGTGAGGATGCCGTGCGCGCTTCCTGTAACCTCTTATCTAACGTGTCGGAGGTTGGCTACATGGCGGAAGAGCGTTGCATGGCAAATTGCAATCTGGCGCATTACACATTCGCTACTCTCACTCTCGCGCGCCGAAAGTTCTCTCGATATCGACGTGCGCGCGGTCGAGTAGAGAGCGGCGCGACGTGGGAAAGCAGTTGCGCGAGATGAGGCGGCGCACGAGCGGAGAAACCTCCGCTGTGTTTGGCCGAAGGTGCAGATGCATCGTATCGAGCCCCGATTCGACGGGCGCGGGGTGGGGGAAATCATGGGTCGGTGTACGATTGCGGCGGCGATCGATAAATAGGTGCGCAATGCGCGAACCTCGTCAACTGCGATCCCGGCGCGACGCGGGCATCGCGGAGTCGGCGTTCGTTGAAAGTCAGGGCCGGGTTGCGCAAGCCGCGCTGCAGGAATAAACAGAAGTCGAGCGTTATCCGTACGCGCGTTATATAAAGCGACGCCCGTGCGCGCAATTGCGGCCGGCCGATCGACGTCCGTCTGGCTTTGGCTTCGGAACGAAAGTTCGACGCCGATCTCGGCGCTCGCGGGGCCTTGGGTCGCGCGCAAATCAAACGCTCCGCTCGGCGCGCTCGTCGACGCTGCGGATTCGAGTACTCGCGCGCGCCCGTGAACCGCGGGAAAGAGCCGCCAAGTGCAACGTCCTCGCGAGACAATGGATACGCAGAGGCGGCGCGGACGCGTATGACGCGGCAGCTGTGGGAAGTCGTTAAATCAATGCTCGAGCGCCGAGCGCATAAGCAGCGCGGCTTCGGGGCACTTTATTCGCTCGCAGATTTCTAAAGATGATTTAGGCACGTGCGCTCGTTACGCGGGCTGCGCGAGGACGCGGGGCTCCCCGAACTGGAACGAGATTAGAGCGCTATTACCTTGGCTGTCCTCTGCGAGTTAATGAACTTCGCTTTCGTCCCGCCGTGACGCTCGCGATTACCACACGTGGACGCGCGTTGGAACTCAGCAAAGCATCGTAAGCGTAATGAGCAAGTCATGCATATGCATACTATATTGTCTCAATCCGCGAGGAAGTGGATTTTCGTTGACGCAATACAACGTGTCTGACTAGTTGCCCCGGCCGAGCGAAAGTGCGAAAATTTAACAGGAATTATGCTAATCACTCGTTTAGCCAGCTACAACAACATCTCCCCCCCCCCCCCCGCTTCTTCCTCTCCTTTATTAATTCCGCTCTACAAGTGCTATATAAAACAAATATTCCGGACTGCTTTCTCTTATACTTTATGCCAGAGAGCAGTTCTCAGTTGTTTCGATGATACTTCGAGTTGCACAAGTTGCTCTCTCTGAGAAACAATACTTTTCTTCTCTCTTTTTTTACGCACGCGGGAAATGATTTCCCACGACTCATCGTTAACTTCAAGTCTATAACAATGATAATTGCGAGTGTTACCTCAGTTTATGGAAGGAAAGAAAGCAAAATCTTAGTTTTCAATGCAACAAATTGTTTATTCGTCGTACATGATATTTTCACCATTGATTGTTTCCGTCTTTTATCAATCGGTGGCTAACAGTTTCCTGGATGAGCCACCTTGATATCTGCGAAAAGGGAGCAGTTGTATTTCGGCCAAATGTCAATGAAAGAGAACGAGCGCCGGGCGGTCGCAGCTTACCTTTCTTCTGACAACGAGCAGCGCAGTACAAATAAGCTCGGCTTTGGTAAGTTTGGCCGTCGGTGCCACAGACCGGTTCCGCCACTTCCGCCACCGCTGGGCAACGACAGAAGTCCGCCGCGTCACCCCCCGCGAACAGCCAGACCGCTGAAATCACTGCGCAAATTATTACCTCGCGTATTGTTGCCTCAGACGAGCGCGGCGCCGGAAAGCTCGAGATTTGGCAAACCTAGCACAGCGAAACTCGGCAAGTTGAGCATCGCGTCGGCGCGGGTTTGACAATGGAGTTCCAAATCTGCACGGCGCGCTATCTCTTCGCCGCTCGCTGACGTCTGAGCCTGCCCGAGGAAACTTTTCGAGGCGTTTTATTGTTGCGTTCGATTAGCGAGAGAGAGAGATAGAGAGAGAGAGAGAGAGAGAGAGAGAGAGAGAGAGAGCGTCACATGACAAACACAATTGAGACGAATCAAGGCAACACCGAGCTCTCTTATCTCGCGGCATTGTTCGCGGGAACGAGTAGGCGATTTGACTTGCTAACGAACGAGCGGTGCGCAATCAGTCGGGTTAGGCGAGGGGGCGCGAGTGCTCCGAGGAAAGGCGAAAGACGCGTCGATCGCGTCGAAGGAAGCCGCGCGCGGCGAGCCAGTCGGATTGTTCGGCGCCGACAAGATCTGCCCCGACAATGAGACGCCTCGGCGCGGTGTATGCAAGCTTACGTAAGGAGGGCCGCCGGCTTTCTTTATTCGGACTCGGCAGTCGGAGTATTACTGGTAGATCGCTCGCAGCTGCCGTGACTCGTTTGGCCTTCATTCGTGGGCCTACATGCTGCCCCCGGGATCGTGGAATTCGGAGATGCGCGCGACGCTGAATGACAATGGCTCCTCTCTGCTCCGTGTTTCGATTTCCTTTCTCTCCCACTCGACGTGTTGATCGGCTCGGCTTTTATTTGGGATAGTCGACGAGACTGGTTTGAGTGCTTTTAGAAAGGCAGGCCGGGAGGAATCCTCCAAATGATTCGCCGAAGGGCAGTGGCGTGATCGAGCGCCCTTGCTCTCGTGATGCACCGGTTCGGCTCGACGACGCGAGCGTGCCGGCGAAAACGTTTGCCCGTCGCTGCCGGCTCACTCGTAATCGCGCTAATTTCGAGCGCTCTCTCGACTCGCGAGGTGTTTACGGAACGTTCACTTACACTTCCCCCCCCCCCCCCCCTCCCCAGCAGCAAGTTCGCTTCCTTTCCGTAACGCGCACCGTCATTTTAATAATGAGATTCTAAGGCGAATGCAGCGCAACATTACGTGGCCAGCTCCAGCTGGAAACGTTTCGAGATGGGTTTTTTCAGTGCCACGAGGAACAGCTGCTCTTCTCAAGTTTATGTAAAACGTTCGTCACGGCTCTTCTAACGATTCACGCTCGTTGGCACTTCAAGCGCTTGCGTTGCGTCACTCCAAACGGGTCACCCGTTTCAATGAAGCACGCGCCAACAGTTTAAATTATTCTTACGCCTTTTTTTCTTCTTTTTTTCTGCTTTTTGGAAAATAAATCGCGCACATCTCTCCTTGGAGCGTAGGTTTAGTCAAATAATGATAAAACAGGCCACGCGATCGGTCTCAAACAAGCGTATGCTGGAAAAGGATGGCTATAGCGCAAAAAAATGCTTTAGATTTAATCCGCTCAATCTGAATTTCACACTTATATTTCGACGAAACTACTTTAAGCGTTTCGACGCTGTCCGATGATTTTTCTCAATGTCAAGCTCGACAGCCGACATTGACGATATAAACACGTTCGACTAAAAATAATCAAGCTGAAATTGCGCTAATTTGCTATTCGCAGACTAGTTGCAATGCTAATTAGAATTTGAAAGAGCGGTATGACAAAGCGAGAAACTGGCTGTCGATGAAATGCCGAGCGGCAGTTTCCACTTGAAAATAGTCACTCGTACAGATTGGAAAGCTGCTATATTTTCAGCTCAACTACCAAACATATTCAATGCACGCTCATTTCGAATTCCACGCGAATGTATCTCTCGCATTGATTTCTGATGACAGGCGTTGAGGCGTGCGTGCGCCTTTGAGAAAGTCAGCAGATTCACCGGCGAAGATAACAAGTTTGATTTACGAAAAAGCTACCGGGAGAATGAAGACATGAAAGCGGGCTCGCGAGATGTGGTTCCGACCGGAGGTCTCTCATTACCTGACTGTCACTATAATGGACGAGCGGACTTTTCCGGGAATGGATGTAAATTACATACGGAAATCGATATCAATGGTGCTTGTAACTGCGAATTACGTAATTAAGAATTCGTTATTGCCAGCATCATTGCTGTTTCACACTCTCTGACATTGGTCGCAGCGGTGAAGTGCCTCGCTTATGGATTTCCAAAAATACGTTTTTATCTTTTGCGAACGAGTTTGCATAGCCATATCAAAGCGATGTTTATTTTCTTGCGCGAGTTTCCTCCTTCTCGGGCGTTTTCCTCTTGCAATTGGCAGTATAAAAATTACAAACCATTCTGTATTACTCATTCGCAACGATTCGTCGCAGTAACTTTGTACTATTGCTCATTGTAGCTTCTCAAAATGAATTACGGACTTTCGTCGCGAGTCATCGTTAGCACGATCGTCTTCTGTGAGTATGCCGCCTAACGACATTTTTATTCCTCGTCGCTTTGATGCCAACTGTCGAGTGGTATATTTCGTTTTCGTCTCAGTGCTCGTCGTCGGCTCGGCGTTCCTCACCTGCGAGGCTTTTGTCTGCAGCTGTCCGCTGATACCAGCGTCGAACGAAAATGTCTGCGGCACCGACGGCCGAACTTACAAGAACGTACAAATGCTGAATTGCATAAGTCACTGTCAACGAACAGGTCGGATGGAAATTCAAACGCAAATGCAATTATTTTTTCTCGGCCGTAACCTGTATGCGTTTGATTTGCAGGTGTAACGGTGGCGTACAAGGGACCTTGCTAGACGACAGGCAGCCGGTCGACTCGAGACGGCGCGCAATTAGAATTGTCGACAACGCAAATCAAATAAACTACGCCTGTGCGCGTATAAAAAAAAAAATAGATTTGCAGCAGTGGATTCGTTGCGCGCGCAAAATCTCGCGACTGCGGCGATTAGAGAATCAGGCCAGGCCACGAGAAGCACATATAAGCTCATGCGCACTTTCCATTGGGTAACCGGTGGCTGCATATGCGCGAGTCCATACAAATAAGAATATGACGTGCGGCGCGTTCGCGATGCGCGCGCCGTAGCACGCGAGGCACGAATGAGCTTTCGACGGGATATGTACACGTCGAGCGCGGCGCGGCGTAATATTTTTCATATACGCTCGGTACTCCGTGCTCGAAACGACCGCCCAACCCAATTCATTGCCAAATGTACACATAGTTATATATATACATACGCGTGCTCGAATTTCTCCGGCGCCGAGTAATATTTGTCGAGCAGTTGCGTCGAGCGCGGATGACGCGCTGTCGTGCGCGTCTCAATCGACTGTCTCTCCACGATCTTTCGTATCGTCCTTTCGACCTGCCACCGTGGCCGCCTTGTTATAACGACTACTAACGCATTCTCCACTCCCCCTCCCATTAAAAAAAAACATATCGTAACGTTGGCTACGCTGTTGATGACCGCCGGCGTTGAACGCTATTGCCGGAAGCTTCGGCACGCAGTGCCATTGCAATCGCAGATCAACGAGTCACACGGGCGGAGAGAGCCTTTCCCACGCACAAACAGTTTCGCAAGCGCGAATGGCCGACTTTTAAGAACAAGCCACGTCGTTGTTTTTCATTTTCCTTTTTGCCTTGATTTGGCTATCCGCAGATGCTTGGAATGATTTGGTGCACGATTCGCCATATCGTCTCCGATTTTTGACAAATTCGGACGGCAGCGCGATTCGCTGTATTTTCTGATCGACGATCGAGCAAATTGCTGAAAAATAACGGGAAGACGTATATTCTCGATGTAACGAAGGATATGAGACAACACAGTCGGTCGTTATTCGTTGCTTTCAATCGTAAAAGTGCTTTCCCCGCGTGTAAAATGAACTGGACGTAACAATTTTATCGATCGCGTTAATGCGTTAAATTCACGCTCTGTATCCAATAAAATGATCAGCGTTTTTCGATTACATCGAATAACGCAGTCGACGTTTTGCGTATAGAAGCAAAGGCAAAGACATTTTTAGCCGTGCAAGCAAAGAACAGCGTCCGAGATGTCTTATTTTTCGTTCGATAAAAGATATAACGTTAGCCTCGACGTTACCATTAATCACGAATAATCGTTCGGTGATCAGCGCGCTGTCGTCCTGTTGCGTTGAAAATTGGCGAAGGAACACAGCAACCCGGCGCGACGACGGAACGTATTGGGTTCGCCAAGAGAGCCGACTAGCCGTCGAGTCGCGAAGCATCGAGCGCTCGTGGAACTTGAGCGCTTAGTCGGTAGATGTCGGCCTGCGACGGTCTGCCTAAGGAGCTAGGAAAGAGGAACGCGCGGCGTCGAGCTGTTGCGAGCGAAAGAGGCTGCCGAGGGGTAGGGAGCGCCGATGACTTTAAAGCGCCAAGTTCTGGATCTCGGCCTCGACATTCGACGCTCGGGCGTCCGATGCGCGAAGTCGGCCCGCGGCTTCTTCTCTCGCGACAAAGGCGGGAGCACGTTGCGCGGTCGCTTTCGGTTATCGGTCTGGGTCGCGCCAGCGGGAATCGCGCTCCCGGCGCATTCCGAGATCGAGAGGCGAGCGACTACCGCACGCTAACTGCGGCGCGAAGCAAACGCCGCGGGCCGTAGTCCATTAGCGCCGATTCGTAAATCAGGCGCCACGAGCGGCTTGCCCGTTTGCGCCAGCGTTGCCGATCGTAAATTCGCGAATTAAGCGCCGATTCTGATTGACGAACTCGCGCGGCGGTCGCCTTGTGCACCGGCACTCTCCGCTGGACTTTCACTCGCGTGCATCCGTGCCTCCGAAGCTCTCGGGCGAGCGCGGCCGATCGGTCGCGCGTCCGCGAGGAGAAACGAGGAAGAGGCGACGATCCCCGTCTCCGGATGACTCGCGCGCTGTGGCAGATGCCGCGCCGCGGTTCGCTTTCGCGCGAGCCTCGCCGGCGCGTTTGCCGTGCGCAAGCGTGCGTTGCGCGCGCTAATTCAGGCGGACGTCGTTTCGGCCCGCGATGCGTGGTTTTCTTGCGAGAGGAGCCTCCTGCGCGGCGCGCCGCCCGCCCCGAGCAACGTCGCCGGCTCGGTCAGCGGAGTGTGCGAGCCGCGCGGCAGCTGCTCGCAACCTGCAGCGCTCGCTAATTCCTGTCGCCTTTTCGTTCTGGGCGCACGCGAACCGGTGCACCTTTGATCGAGGCTGCCTAACACATAGGCGCGATCGGGCTTCCCTTTGCGAATATTGACGCTCGCAAAATTATCGACTCGCCAACTTTCAGATCTGGAGGAGAAACTCGGTTCGAGTGCGCACTCGAGATCGTTGCCGCGCGGATCCCCGACGTCGCTTTCTTCGACTGCATCGCTCGCAGTTGACTTCCAGTATGCCTACAGCAGCTATCTCCCGCCGCGATGAGCTTGGCAAAAAGTCGTTACGTAAGCCGTGCAAGCGACCGGCGAGCGGCTACATAGCCCTTTCCTTTCTTCCCCATCGGACGAGCAGCAACTCGAGAGGAAGGAAGAAAGAAAGAAAGAAAGAAAAACAAGCGTCTCGTATGACTTATCAACTTTCCCGAGTCGTCGGTCGCGGGAGCGCGCGAAAGCTGACGTCTCCCGGCGAACGAACCGACGTAGAGCGGCAAACTCGAGCAGGGCGCTCGAAATAATTAAGCAGTCGAAAGGACGAGAATAATTAGCCTCGCGTTCGCACGCAGTGCGCCGACGGCGCCCGAGTGTCAGTTCCGTCTGGCGTTCGGCTGGGGGCATTTTGCACTCGCGGATGAGAGACAGAGTAAGAGCGAGTTTGTGTAACGCGCATGTGGCTGCGGCGGCGCGAGCGCTCAGCGACGTACAAGCGCCAGTCGTGCTCGGAGAAAGTGAGCTCGTGGCTTCCTCTGCGAGCCGCAGCTGCATGCACCACCTCACCACTCCGCGCCGTAACCTGCTGCTGGCTCTTTTCTGCCTTGCAAGTACGCTCCTCTGGCGAAAGTCTTTCGTCTGCAGCATTCGCTCGATTTATCCAAATACCTTTCTATTATTCGATCGACGACGATCGCCTCCTCTGGTTAGCGCCTCGGCGTCGAATCTCGCCAATGACGACGCAATGATGACATCCAAATAGCGTGTACACGAATATCCACGCCGCGAGTATCTGCGCTCGTGCGCGCGTTAATACAGTAATTTGAAAATTCAAATTCAATTCGGCTTAGGCGTGCGCAATCGTGCGCGCTCGGGGCTCTCGAGGCTTGTAGGGGAATATGAAAATCCGCGATGCCGACTGGCCGTTGGACACTCGATTAAAATTTCGAGTTCGCGAAGCGAGAACATTTTTACGGAGCACTATTAGCGATGGCGACCCTCGACGTAGTTCGTGGAAAAGGTCGTTCAAGTCGTATGTGCCTCGAGGCTACTGGTAATTGTTTACGGAGCGCGGCAAAACCATCAAACTCGCCGCGTCGAATGCAATAGGCCGCGGCCTTGATACGAACGCATGGGAAGCGGCCGGATGATCGACTCGGCCGCGATGCTCGCGATCGAACGATTGCATTATTCGAATATCGCGCGGCGCGCGCGTCTGTCTGTCTGTCTCTCTCTCTCAGACTTCTCTGCAGTGCCGACTTCGTCATTACGCGATGGCTATCCACGAATGATCGTTTTCTGTTTGATTATGCCGCTCGGTTGAACGGCTAACGAGACGTACGTGCGCGCGCTACCGACAGCGCAATTTTATTATCCTCGGCGAGACAATGCGGTGGCTGTGTAGCATTGATTCCTTATCAAAACTACGCTGCGCGCCACGCAATGCCGTGCGGCTATGTGCGTGCACTCGGCGTTTTATCGGCGCGAATAAGTCAATGTTGCGACCACTCCACGCGCCACTCTGCTTCGAGGTGTCTTCGATACGCGCAATCGCGCGATCACGTATGTTCGACGGCGCGACGTCGTACTACACGTATATACCGCGTAATCACATAAATTACCAGCTACCGAAGCCGCATAATTGATGGAACGTTCTCACACGTCCAGCGCTATCGCGTGAATCTCATTCGGCGTGCAAGGGCGATGCAATTGTCCGTAGTTCATAGAAAAAGTTATTCACTTTATTATCCGTAGAAAAATAATAACTGAGAATCGTACAAAAAAAGCATTAATATTAAGCTTACGTGACTATAAGGGAGGGCGACGTGACACCACTTGACAAAAGTTATTTACAATGGAGGGACAGCACGGTAACATACACGAAGATTCAAACGTTTACATAGGTACAAAGTGTTTGCACTGACGCAATATCTACCGGCTCTGTGTTAGCGCCGATCGATCGAACAAACAACTCGCTTGTTGTACGCGCGTTGTGTGCCAAAAAGTCTCTATCGGTAATTTACAAATCTTAACAATTTTCGTAACGGCGCAGGCCAGAAATCTGGTCGAGAGTTCGAGACAAGTATGTCGAATTTGGTCGAATCGATTAGACAGACCGTACCGTGTAAGAATTGGCCGACAGGCGCACTGAATGCGCTACAGATGCGACGCGCTTCGAGACTTAATCGGCGTGAATTGTTGACTGGGCGCGCTGTGCTATGTATACTGATGGGCATGCACCTTGGCGCCTTTAATACTTGTATCCCTCGTCTTGATTCTGTTGAGGATGCTCCGGCACCCAGACGTTCTCCCAGACCGGCTTCCATACCTTTTTCCACGTAGGTACTTTCACCTCCTTCCACGCGGGCACCCACCTGCAAGATCGTAATGGAACGCGTTGATCGTTTGATTCTGCCCCCTCGATCGCCAGTCGACGTCAGACCTACCTGCTCTTCCACTCGTCTTTCAAAACTTCCTTCTTTTCGGTCACCCACACTTCCTTCTTGTGGTTCTCCCATGCCTGAACGCTTTCCTCCTTCCATACGAGCTTCTTTTCGGTCTTCCATACTTGCTTCTTCTCGGTTTTCCATTCCTGTATCGTTGCGCAGATTCGAGTGAAACATTGTCGAAATGCCGAGGAACTTGACGAAGAAAAGTGGAAAAAGCGCTCACCTGCTTCCACACTGGCACCCAGTCGAGCTTCTTCTCCACCTGCCAAACTTCCTTCTTCTCGGTTCTCCACACCTTCTTCCACACAGGCTTCCAGACCAGCTTCTTCTTCCAAAGGTCGTGGCTGGTGTATTGCCAACCGTTGGCGTCGGTTCCGAGGTGCTTCTCTCCTGGGATGCCGATCTTCACCCACTCGGGAGTCCACACCTAAGTAGTTTAGCGACACGGCTGTTACGATAGGATGCACCGCGCTGCCGCTGCTCGGCAGAGAACCTTTTTCCACAGTACCTTTTTCCAGTCGGCGACCTGCACCTCCTTCCACGCGGGCTTCTTCTGCTCCTTCCACACCGGCTTCCAGATCTGCAAGGTTAATCGTCATTAAGGAAGAGATTCGTCGTGAACGCGACCGATCGCACGGTCCGCCGCTGCTCACCTTCTTCCACGCGGGCGACTGCACCTTCTCCCACGAGGGGGTGGCCACTTCCTTCCAAACCGGTTTCTGCACCTGCAACGCGCGTTTGCACATTGGCCACTGGGCTCTGTCTTATATAAGAAGCCACTCCATAGACTCGCTTTGAATGAGCGCGCCGAGGATGTAAGATTACGCCGAAGCGCGATGTCGGCACGAGAGCGAATCCCGAGAGCATTATCGCGCCTTTCGCCTGCTCGTAAGTGCGCGGATAATCGCGACTTTCTCCTCGATGGTCGTACGGAGAAACGCGAGGTCGAGCTCACCTTCTTCCACACGGCTACGGGCACTTCCTTCCACTTCTTCACTTGGACTTCCTTCCAGGTGGGCACCTGCACCTTCTTCCACTCCTGCTTCCAGGTCATCTTCTTCTCGGTCTTCCACACCTTCTCCCAGGACTCCTTCCACGTGGGCTTCTTCTGCCAGGAGCCCGCGGGCTTGGCGGGTGGTCCGTACTGCGGGGCCGGCTCTGCGACGGGCGGCCCGTACTGCGGGGCCGGCTCTGCGGCAGGCGGCCCGTACTGTGGGGCCGGGGGCCCGTACGAGGCCTGAGGCACGGGCGCGCCGTAGGAGTCGGAGGGTGCGGGCGGCTGCAAGCCGGCGTCGCCGCTATTACCAAAGCTGACCGACGGCCGCCCATACGAGCTGTCGGGCACGCCGTACGACGACGACGGCGGCAGTCCATAGCTCTGCTGCGGTGCCCTGCACACAATCGATCCCACGCGCGGATAAGTATACAGGCTGCCTGGAGCGGCGGCGGCGGCGACTCAATGCAAACTCATCGCAGCGCGAGCGCAAATTGTCACCTCTGATCGTCGCGCGTGTCAGCAGTCTCGCTGCACGTGAGTCAGCAGCTCGGAAAGCGTCGCCGCAGTTCGAGGCAATAAATAATGAATGACTTACTCTTTCTTTGTCCTTATTGGATCCGCCCGGGCGAGCGAGACGGCCAACAGGCACCCAAATACAATCTGCGAACAGAAAGAGGAGAGGGAGAGGATGAGACTCGCTGGTGGACCGGCGGATTGCTCGACTCCCGAGGGGGATGCTTTCGGCGGACGTCGCGCGAGAGCAGGGACAACGGCGCTCTCGTCGCTTATCGCTCTTCGAGACGTCGCGTGGCGATCCCGCGCTTCGTCGTCGTGAAAGCTCGCGTGTAATTGAAGACTCGATCGTTCCCGAGGACGCGTCGCAGTCCGCTGCTTTTAATTGAGACGCTCTCGCATCCGCCGACGCGAGGACAGGGCGGCGTCGCGCTGTTAATCCGGCGGCGTTCTCGTTATCCGCAGCCGTCGCTACGCGCTGAAAATCGCCGGAGCTGCTTTCTAGCTCGGCACCGCGCGGCTCTGTATTGTCCGTTTGGCGTTGCGAAACTCGAGACTATATCGCCATCGGCAGTTTCGGCCGGTCTAACGATTGGTGAGCCGCGCGCCACTTTCGGCCGATTGCGTTTTCGGACGCTTCGCTACTCTATTCGGGTCAGCAGTCCGCGGAAAGAGCCACTCCGCTCTCGACTCTTCGCAAGTCCGAACGTTCTGGTCCGGCCATCTTCGAGATGTTTGTTTGGAGATTGCGACGCAAGTTCACTCCGATTAGAATCTCAATTAATTAACGCTTCTACTGATCTCCAACTTCTCGCTAACGACGTCAAGTAGAAATGTGTTGATGACTGGTTTTGATCGAAAACTTACTCGTATTTTAACTCTTGCGAATTAAAATTTTCTGATAAACCTAATTGAGGCACGACAAGTACTTTCAATGGTCGTTTGCTAATTGAATTTCGAAAGAAAAGTAAACAGTCGTTTTGTGCGCGAGCAACGTGTGAGCTGAAAACGGCACTGTTGAAAAACTTAGAACGTATGTCCGACACTTTTTACGTGTACGAAAGAACGAAATGACCGTGACTTCGCATCGAACGTTCGCTATGAAATAACGTTAACAGGAGCAACTGAGATTGAAAATTTCATTGATAAATCGCGAGAGTAGAGGAGCACGTAGCACTTTCGATTTCGCAGTCGGCAAACAAAAAAACAAATCGGTAAAAAAAGGGCTGGCTCGAAAGGATCGTCACGAAAGCACGAATACGCAGACACTTGACGGCGTCACAAAAGCCTCGAAGCTTGCGCACTGGTGAGACGTGCCACTGCTGTCCGTTCGGCGGACGATTAGCGAGGCGTAGAATCACGGAGACAGAAGGGCTGCACTAACCAGGCTCGAGGTGCGCATGGTCCTGCGACGGGTTGCTCCTCCTCGATCGAACGTCGACGGCACGGTCCTGAGCGTAAAGACTTGTGGCGAATTCCTGGTGACAAGCCTTCACTTTTATACGCGCGAGCTGCTCCAGCTCGACGGAATCCCCGCGAGTCGCGGCTGGCGCGCATGCACGCCAATCGGCCCACCGAGGTGGGGCCAAACTCTTACACGTGTAGCCGCCTCTGCCTCTCTCTCTCTCTCTCTCTCTCTCTGTCTCTCTTCTATCTGTGGCTCCTCTCCTCAACGCTCACGTAATTGTTTCCTTCGCTTCGCTTGGTCGCGGTGAGAGGGACGGTCCACCCTCTCTAGTCCAACGCAGGAGAAAGGGACGCTCCGAGCTTCGCTAATCGCGCCTGTCCATTTTCCTGCTTGCGTCACAAAGGGGGACTTGCGCTGGTCCCGTTGTCACTTTTACCGTGTCAGCTTCGATTCGATTTCCCTGCTTGTACGTTTGACCACGCCAAGCCGGCAGTCGGTCTGCGCTGATCTTGCAGCATCCTCCTTCGACATACGTTTGTGCACTTACAACTTGCATCTACTACTGAGCTAAACGCGCATATTTCGATTCCTTCTCACGAGACCATCTCGCCGAGCGACAAATCGGGAGATCGTCATACCAGCCTGCAAATTTTGCAGGCCGCGTACCATTGGATCTATGTTAGCTATCTACGTTTCTTGGTGTTTACCAAATTGACTTGGTAGGTGAGGCCGGTCGCTCCAATCGGCCGCACGTCCTTAGACTTTGGACAAGGTCGATCGTCCGAAAATCGCGCCAATTGCAATGGAGTGACAGAGCGACGAGCGCGTGAACAATGTCCGCGGAAATCATCGACAGTAGCGAGAGGCGCGACACGTCCGTCGCGGAATCGAGCGCGCGGCGCAAGTTCACGGACGCGACTATGGGCTCCGCGCGCGGCTTTGTCTCGCCGGCGCGAACGATGCGCGGATCTCGGGCCCGATCGGCAGCTCCGCGCTTGGTCCCGAGAGGTCGACGAAGGGAACAGCTGACTCGCTTGCCTGCTCTAGCCGGTCTCGCGCGGTCGAGTGCAGAGTGCAAGCCGCGCAACCGCGACAGTTTCGCATCCGATCGCCGGCATTTTCAGCTCCCGTTCGCTGCCGTTCTCGCGTCCGCTCTCGTTGCGCACGAGATGGAGATGAGAGGCGCGATCGGAACAAGGCAGAGCGGCGGACGGCTTCCGTCAGTGTGAGCAATGCCGATTAGCGAGGCGACGTAACGCCAAGGCAAGACAGCCGGCGCGCGCGGAGAAAGTAGCGTCGAGGACGCGCACGCGCGACTTTGTCTTTGCCGCTGTCTCGGCGTGCGGCCGTTCTACGAGCAGCAGCAGCCTCCGTCGCGAAGCACAGCGCGCCTCCGCGCTTCTCTGCGACTGGCCGCACCGAGAGGCGTCGCGACAACGATGCTCGAATATCGGACCCCCTGTATCTCGGCAAAGCGTCTGCTCGTTTCGGTCGGGTCGCTCGCCATGCCTTAGCCGATTACTCGTCCGACATTGATCAATCGAAACTATCGTCGAACTTTCTTCTCGGAGAATTCAAGCTCGCGGCAGTCGAGCAACGTCGAGAGCCGAATTTTCCGCGAATTGCCCGAGACTTTCGACTGTTGTCTTTTACGGCTCACCTTTATAATTAACCACCGTGTAGCGTATCCCGCGAGAAACTCGACTCGTTAATGTGACATCCGAACGGAGCTTCGCTGCATCGTAAATAGCGCGCAACGCGATGTGCTTTGGCAGTCGGGCTGGAAAGTTTCGCGAGCTCTCGCTCGCGTTATCGTAAATGGCGACGTATATGGCCGGCGAAGAGAGCTGAAATTGAAAAGTTTCTACGTCTCCGCGCTCGGCAGCCTTCAATTAACGCGCCCGTTATCGGCTGTAACCGCGCGCAGTTGCGTCAGGTGCGTCGGCGCGGCTCGGATAAGCGCGGTGCTTGCGAAAGCTCGCGACTCTTTTTTTTTTCTTTTTTCACGCGCGCCAATTAATTCGGACTTGGTCCGAAGTGAAGCACGGTGCGGTTGCACTACAGCGCGCTCACTCGCGGCTAATTAAACGCACCGTTCACCAGTCGGCGAACAATTATTCCGAGGAGCCCCTTGAATCGCGCTTCACTCTCTCTTTCTCTCTTGCAAAGGGTAGATTTCGCCGATTTTGTATTACTCGTACACCAGCCGCATCTCGACAAGGTGCCCCGAAGATTTCTGATTCTCGATAGATTGCTGTTGTTTTTTTTTCACTTTCCGTGGTGATTGGTCACGCGATTGCGGCGATTGCACGGATAATTGACGCTGACATCGCGTGCTTTCAACTACATTACGGTCTTCGAATTCGCGACAAACATCTCTCAGGCAAATTTATCGGCGCAAGTTGCGCAAACTGACGGGATAGATTGATTTCTACTGCCGCGTTCCTGGCTTATCTTTCCCGTTCGACGAGAGATGCGATACGGAGTTCGTAGATCCAGATCATCGCCCAAAGGTGCGGAGCGCGAGTGACTGCGTAAAATTCTGGAGTGCAGGCGGCAAATCGACGTCGATCTATACCGAAGCGGAACTTGCGCGTTGCGGTAGAAATATGGTTCTCGGCGAGGCGAAACTTAACGGATCGCGGGTATTATCGTATCGGAGACAAATCTGCCGTGAATAAAAAACAAAACAAAAAAAACAAAATGAGAGAGCGCGTATGGTGCGAGATAGCCGGCCGGAGTAAAACGGACTCCCGTATCGGCGCACGCGACCGGTTGCGTCAGCGCAATAGTCACAACTACGACCGCGTGGCAGAGTAGCGCGCGCGTTTTGAAAGCAACCGGCTCATTACGCGCGCGGCGCTGTGCGTGAACGAGAGCGCCGCTTGAAATGCAGGGCGACGCGTCCGGCGCCACGACCGTCACGTACCCGCAAGCTCCCTGCCGTACGGGCGTTCCGCTCGCTTGTAATTAGCAAATTCCAAAGCAGTCGGCATGCGAATCCTCGGCGCTGAGATACGAGAGCGCGGCGCCCATTGGGAATGCGAGGCGTGCGCGCGATCCGCATCTCCGCCGATTCGACGCGTCTCTCCGAGCGAACGGTCGCAGGTGCTTATTAAGCCGATCGGCCCGTATATCCATTTAATTCGGAGCTCTCTCGTTTTCTACGGCTACCGTGCCACGCACTTTGCATATTTTCTCTCTGCTTATATACGAGCCGTTTTTACACTCCGGCAAATCGCCGTGTAATCGTAGCTTAATGGCACTGTGGATCTTTGCCTCGAGGCAGCATCGGTTTGGATCGATCGCTTTTAACGCCCGACTCGAAATCATATCCCGGATACGTGGCCGCGTCAGCCGAAGAGCTTCCGAGAGATCCGCACTTCTGGAGCCCGAGACTACGAGTGTCCTCGCGGACATTATCCGAGTGACGTCTTGCGCGGCTAATTTATGCCGCGACGGTCGCTCCGAACGATCGCGCCGCGGCACGCAGACAGGCGGACGAGTACAACCGAGATCGCGGCAATTGGCATTCCTCGCCGGCCGTCCGCCGAAAAATGCGTCGTGGCGCGCGAGGAGCGACGACCCGCCAGCTGCGCTTTTGTTTTGGCTCCGCCGAAAGGCCAGTCCTTAATCCGTCACTTCATTGAAATTCAGCCGAGCGAGAGTCTGGTTGCCTCGCACCCAGGAACGTCCGCGCCTCGCCGACAGCATCGAGTTTCGTCTCGTTACTCGATTAAAATGGAAATTCGCAGGGCGACAAGCTCCCGTTATTAAAGCTCGTAAATAGAGTTAAGCGGGCCGACAAGAGGCTCGAGGCGACGTAACTCTTCCGTCTTTCGTTTGTTCGGGTGCGCGACTTTCGCAAGCGACGCGCTAACCGCCGACAGGCGAGCTTGAAGGAGGGGGGGGGGGGGTTGTTCTCGCGGACCGAGTTACGCGGCGAGCGTGCCGCGGTTCGGTTGCCGCTGTCGGCGCGAATTTCGCCAGGACTCCGTAATTACGGAAGCGCGCGCCGCCCACCTACGTCCAGCAGCCCGGACGCGCTGCCTTTATCCAAGTTCCATCGCCGGCATGGACAGGCGCCACTTTGGATCCACGCGACAGCCCCGGCTGCGGAGCGACGAAAGCTATATCTCGTCGAGATCGCGTGGCATTTAAATAACTGATTGATTCCATTTGTCGTACGCCCGGAGAGCAGTCATTAATCACGCACTGCTCACCGGCTTTCGGGATTTTACGCGGCGCACCGGCAAACGAGCCACTTGTCACCCAACGAAAGCGTCCTCGCATGTAATTATATCGTCCTTATTAATTCAATTTCGTGCGAGCGATCGCTGCGAGAAAGCCGCGCGCGGCGAACGACGTCGCTCCTCGCTGACAAAATATGGCCGCGCGCTCGAAATAACGAACGCACCTCCGGCAAACTTTATCGGCGACGAGGGTAACCGTTGATCGCGCGTAAAGTGTCATGTATTCCGTGCAAACTTTAATTGATCGCCGCGGTAAAATGAAGCGCTGTGGTTAATATTTCATTTACTTTCACCAAACGCACACGTATGATATACGTTTAAATTACTGCAGTTTACTGGGCAATTCAATTTTTCGCCAGTTGAGTTATCGTCGGCGCGGCACTCGTGCAAATAATCGTACGTCAGGCTCTTTCCGCCGAGACATCATATCGTTTATATTGCAACATTCTGCAACATTGCTCGGTTCGAAAGAACACGGAGAAAGAGAAAAAAAAAAAGAAACAACAGCGTTGTAAATTTTGCGAAATTGCATAATACAATTGCCAGTCGCATGTAAAATAAAAAGGAGATCTCGGTGCATCATACATATTTATGAGCGCGCAGCAGCAGACTCGCAAACGTGAAGAAATAATTTTGCTTTAATTGCCGGGTTACACGCCTGGTCGGATTGTCAAAGGAAACGCTCTTATTTTTACACGCTACTTTAGCGTCTCGTTTCGCGTTGATTAAGCCAACGATTTCCAGAACTGAGGCATACGCAAGTTTCTTGCGCTTCTCGAAGGATAAGGCGTACGAGTCGAAGCCCCCTTGCGAAACGCTGGCGCGCGGATGAAGAGACAATCGAGAGAACGAAGGCGCCGCGCGAGCACGTTTACGACAATGAAACGCGCGAACCAAGTACCGGTGTCCCAAATGCCATTGCTCTAGCAAACGCGCGCGCCACGAGTAACAAAAATGGCTTTGACGATCGCGTTGCAAAAGCATGTAACCCGACTAACGAGACGCGAGTGCAGGTCGAGTACAGGTGAGCGAGCCATCGATCGACCGTGAGGGACGTCGCTCGTTTGACGCCAAGCTCGAGCGACGCCGAAGTCCGCGGAATCGCTGGCGGTACGCGCGTGCGACACAGTGGGCGTGACGATCGCAAGCTTTGGCCGCGAATCGTCGGCAAGCTCTAGCAGCGCGGGGGCGGTTCGCAAGCTCGACCTCGCTGGATTTGGCGCCGAGCTTTCGATCGTCGCGACCGTGCCGGTGGAGAGCGAGGGGAATGCCAATGCGGGCCCACGAGTTCGCAACCGACGCCAGACGTGCGAAACTGGAATCAGGACCGAGCGCTAGTACCAATCCACGGCTCGTCGCGCGGATCTACGCTCGCGGCCGAGCCGCAAGGACGATCAATCGAGCCGACGAGCGAGCAGGGGAGGGGGCAGATCTACGTGGCTGATTTCGTGACAGACGAATTCATATCACATCGGCGGGGCGCATTCCCGCGCGCGGCGACGCCGGGCGCAAGTGGGAGAAAGCTTAGGAACGGACGACCTTGAGAACGACGTTTTTATAGAAACGACGAGAATTGGGACGCGGCGCCCGGCGGTCGCGCTCTGATGCAATGCCCACGCGTCACCGAGCCTAGTCGTATCGCAAGAGGCGACGCGCCACATTTGTATGGGCGTTCGGCCGTCGCGACGCGCGGTCCTCTTCTGCCTCGTCTTCGGGGCAAAGACCTTCGGCGATTGGTGTCGCGCGTCGGGCTATCGGCAGCCCTTGGCACGCTCGCGCACCTCCAGCGCCAGATATATAGATAGGCGATAGCCTAGATCGGAGCGGCCCGCATCGGCCGACGAATCGTCGACCTCGACACCAAAGCGCCCAACGCAGGCAGTGGCCGTTGTTTGTTTACAGGAGATTTCGATAGGCCGTCGGCCTCTGGGAAAAGTTGTCGAGCCACGTCTCGCCGCGCGAGAAGACTGCATAGTCGATGGCATTAGCCATCGAAGTGAAAGCCGTTTTCGCGAGAGACGCACGGAGGTGTTGCAGTCGTGAAACGCCGCGTTTCCATCCAAACGAATTATTCGCGGACGTTCGATCCGAGGATCCGAGGATCCGCGGCATCGTGCCCGCGCGCGGCCACGCTCGATTGTTCGTCGCCTCGAGAACAGTCCTCGCGCCCCCGGCGCGTCGTAAGCCCCGAGGCGAGCGCCGTCGTGGCCAGCGATCCAGCGCTCGCCGCCGACAGGCTCGGGGCCACGAGTAGCCAGATGCGGACGCGCCGCGTGTCTCACCGAAACAATACAAAGTGATGCGCGAAATTGCAGAGAAAGCGAGCGACGAAGACACTCGTCGCGCGGCGGCGCTTTCTAACGAAAAATAATGGACCACTCCCTAAATTGGCAGGCAGCCTCGATTTGCTGTCGGCCATTGTGAGTTTCGCGTTAGAGCCCGCGGCGTCGATTTCCATCGGGCTGTACGGTGAGACGCAGCCGCGTCATTGATCTCGAAACCACGCGACGCGAGGGATCGACCGTGTCGGTGTTAATTCGGATGTTATTCCAATTGTAAGTAGCGGGAATGGGGCCTAATCGCGCGACGCTCTCCTGCCGAGTCACGCTTTGTCGGGATTCGTTAGACCGAGACTTTCTAAGCACGAGCGCGCGTACGTACGCGTACATATTACGATCCTCTGATTAATCGGTCGACGTAAGAATCGCCGCGGGACGCTCGTTATCGCGCGGTCGAGAAAGTACACGGAGCGTGCGTTCGCGCGGTCGCGCGCAAGGGAAGCCTCTGGAACGTGGGCACGTCGAGGGCGCGCGACCGACGGCCGCGCCTCCGGAGATTCTCCGCCGAGGCTTCTGCCTCGCTCTCGCGCGCGAGAAAGCTGCCGTCGTCGCTCGCTTCTGACTCGCGCGCGATCGCGATGTCTCCGCGGCGTTTTTCACTTTTCTCGAGCGAGCGATCGATGTCCACTTCCCGAGTCGCCGCCAGCCTCGACCAAACAAGCGCGCCGTACGCCGGAACGTCTCGACAACCGAGAGCCTCCGTCGGAAATGAAGCCTTCAAAGTCGGACTGCCGAGAGATGGATTGGATTTCACGTGGCTATAATTATTTGCCGAGCGATACAGCGATCACGACTGGGTTGGACCCCTGCAGGCATTCGCCAAATAAGTGATTCGGGGCTACTTGAAAATTCAGCGCTAAATGCTCGAGTGACAATATTTAAGATAAATTCATCAGGAGGCTCACTTTCACTTTCCCCTTCCGTTCTCTTATTCTCGCTCCTCGAAATTGTATGGCAAACACTCGTACATCCGCGTGCCGACCGCTCGACGGCCTTTTCATTACCAGACTCATACGTCTCAGACGTATTCCATGTACGTAACGGTTTTCCCGTGCTTCTGACGAGTCTAACGTTTCCCATCCGAAAGATCTTGCCCTATCGTTCTCATCTACGAGACGGGGCGACACCTCCGATATTATCCAATTCGATTTTCGTAAGATAACTAATGATCACCTAAGCTGGAAATACTCGCGCGCAAGTGTTCGTTATTTACGCGCCGAGACCGCAGCGACGCTCGTTCGTCTCCAGATCAGCGCGCGCGCGACATCGAACAACCGATGGAAATGCTTTCGCCGCGCGCCGGGCTCTACGGATTCGGTACAAGTGTGCCGTTTCGATCTCGCACGAAAGCCAATACCGAATAGAATCGCGCGCGGCGCGCGTTAATTGCCAAGTCATCGGCGCCCATCGCCCATTAATTATTCGCGGGCGCGCGGCCCCCCGAGAAACTCCGCTCCGTACGATGGCGCTCTAACGGAACGGACGCCAGGAGGAACTTTTACCGGTTGCGAAAGCGGAGTTAGAAGCGCGCGCGTCCGCGCAATCGATCGAGAGCCAAGCAAATTAGAATAGGACACACTTCCGCGCGCGCGAAACGGACCCGCCCGTTCGCGGACGGCTGAACTTGACATTTTATGGTAATCCGGCGGAAAACTTTCGCTGGTTCTTCCGAAACGCGGCTCGCCAGTTGGATTGCATAATCAGCGGTGAAGAATTAGACGCAAGGCGACGGCGATCGGCGCCGACGCGGGGACAAAGCTCTTGCTGGGCCGCGCGCGTTGGCCGCTCGTCGGCTTGCCTTTCCGTCGCGCCGCCACCACTCGTATCGATGCAGCGCAGCTCCTTCTTGCGTCTGCTCTGTACTGCTTCCGCTCTGGGCCCCCTCCTCCCGTGACAGCCGCAGACGGGTCGCTCGACCGACCAAAGTCGCTACTCGATCGCTTTTCGACTCGCTGTTTTCCTCGCGTTGCGCGCGTGACACCCGCATATTGGATAACATCGCTCGATCCGAATAGATAACCTTCATCGACACCTGTAACGGTGCTGCGACGCTCGATTGTCCGCGATGTTGCGCGGCGAGTTTACGACCGCGCCATGGTTTGTCCGGACTATTATTAGTTGCGATAAAAATGCGAGCGTTAGCTCCCATATCCGAATAGGCAATTATGTCTACGGAATTGCGATGTGCGTAACGGCCGAGCCACCGTCGAATACATTTCCAATAAGTCGCTCGCTAAGTGGCTCATCGAAAATCATCCCAAACGACTGCGTATTTCACCACTGACTCAATACAACCCGCACTGGAGAAAAACGAAAGCCATTAAATTAAATTTTACTATTTCAACTTGTCGCTACTTTCACTTTCGCTAAAAGCAGCCGTATTTTAGAAACGTCAGGGCTTATCTATGTAATATTCTATACTCATTATGTTTATTCCATATTTCCTCGGCTACACTTCGATTACGTTGTAGCCTTTTTGTCATTGCAAGTTGTAAATGCTCGACAAAAAGGAGCAAACGAATACTCCGGGTCGTCGATTGCCCAATGGAAAAAAACAACCAGCAAAGCGGGCAACAAATGTGCCGAGGAACGAATCGTGCTGAACTCAACGGCAACGTTAATATCGAAAAATCGAGAGCGAGTAAAAGTAAAATGTTTGCGTGACGAAAGCATTTTGACAAGTCGCGATTCAATTTTGCATGTCGGCCGTTACTCGCCGCTGGTCGAGCTCGAGGGCGACCGAAACTGCACGGGAGAAATAAATAAATAAAAAGGTGAAAACGCGAATGTAACAGCGCACCGGGCGCAGCGCGAGAAGATCAAAAGAGGCGTAGGAAGCCTTCGCGAGCTTTCTTTATACGAGAAATACTCGCAGGCGGATTCAGCTCTATTTTCGAGCTTGACCTTCGTCGGACTGGCTGTCGCCTCCTCGAAATCTCTCTCGGTGAGATTTTCACCAGGGATGTCCCAATTCCGGCGAGAGCGTCGCGTCATTTGAATAAACTTACCTTTTGCGTCTAATTTACTCGCGCAACGATTTCTCTGGTATTCCAAAGCTACGAAAAGTAGAGAGAGAAAAAAAAGAATTTAAGATTAGCATGTAGAAGCAAACGCCGGTTGGTGGACATTAACGTCTCCCGTAAATAAATGAAAAGAGCTGGCGAGGGGTTTATTTGACCAGGAATGAAGTTTTTATTAGAAATCAATGAATCACGACTGGCAATTGGTTGGTAAACAAGCGTTCGTATCGACATCCGATGATCGGCGATGATCAATAACCGAGGTTATCGAGTTGTCGCAATTCGTTCGAACATCTCGGACCGAACGTCGGACCGATAGCATCTCGGTCGACGAGCACGGCAGGAACTCGAGCTGCGCGGGCACGGCGGCGCCTCGGCACCTGGGCGCCGATCAATTCGACGAGCAGCGACCGATAAGCGAGCGAGATAGGGGTACGCCGCGCGCACCGGCGGGCCGCACAGGGGCCGCTCGCGGCCGCAGTCGTCGACCGGCCGTCGCGACGATGACAGGTCCACGCGGCGTCGTCGCCTTCGTCGGGCTGTGCTGGCTGCTGCGCGCCGACCCCGGTAAGAGCGACGTCGCGCGCGACCGGCGAGCCGCGCGTGACGGAGCGAGGCCTCGGTGTGCTTGCAGCGCGAGCGCGCCACGGGGTGTGCGCAGGCGACCAGGACTGGGGCTACGTGGCGGTGAGGCCGCGGGCGCACGTGTTCTGGTGGCTGTACTCGAGCACGGGCGAGCGGCCGGTCGGGCAGGGGCCGCGGCCGCTGGTGATCTGGCTGCAGGGCGGCCCCGGCGCCTCGTCCACCGGCTACGGCAACTTCGAGGAGCTCGGACCCTGCGACGTCCGGCTCCGCCACCGCGATCACACCTGGGTTGGTTGGCGCGATCGCAGCGGCGCCGCCAGCCCGTGATGCCGCCACGCGTTGACGTTGCAGGTGAAGGACTACAACGTGCTGTTCGTCGACAACCCGGTGGGCGCGGGCTTCAGCTACGCGGAGGCGGGCGACGCGTTCGCGCGCGACAACGCCCAGATCGCGGAGGACCTGCTGCGGCTGATGCGCGGCTTCTACGAGCGGCTGCCGCGGTTCCGCGAGGTGCCGGTCTACATCACCTCCGAGTCGTACGGCGGCAAGATGGCCGCGGAGTTCGCGCTCGTCTGGCAGCGCGCCCAGCGCTCCGGCGCCATCCGCAGCAACCTGCGCGGCGTCGGCCTCGGCGACGCCTGGATCTCGCCCGTCGACAGCGTGCTCGGCTGGGCGCCCTTCCTGCTGCAGACGGTAACTATGCGGCCCGCGGGCGCTCGCCGACCGCGCTCACTGCCGGCGCTGCGCGCAGGGCATGGTGGACACGGACGGCTTCGAGCGGATCCGGGCGATGGCCAATCGCACCAGGCGAGCCGTGGAGGCGGCCCAGTGGTCGCTGGCCACCAGCCTCTGGGCCCGGACGGAGGCCGTGGTGCTGCAGGCCACCGGCAACGTCGACTTCTACAACGTGCTGCGCAAGGTGCCCGGGGACCCGCGGCGCACGCGCGGCTCCCGTCCGGGGCCGGCTCGGCCCGGGCTCGACGACCGCTTGCTCGACGCCCTGATGAACGGCCTGGTGCGGCGCACCCTCGGGCTCAACGCCACCTGGGGCAGCCAGAGCGACACCGTCTTCGGTCTGCTCCGCGGCGACTTCATGAGGCCCGTCACCCACATCGGTACGACTGTCGGCCGCCCGCCCTCGCCCGGGGTCGCCCAAGCTAATGACGCGCGCCCTCGTTCTTCGTTGCAGTGGAGAGGCTGCTGGACGAGACGGACCTGCGCGTGTTCGTCTACAGCGGCCAGCTGGACCTGATCGTCGACACGCCGGGTGAGCGATCGCCAGCCGCCGTATGCGCGCCATTTTTCATTTCAGCACGAGCTGCGCGGACGCGTCGGGACGATTGGGAAAATTGGGGGGACACACGGGCGCGCGAGAGCAGCTTTCGCGAAACGAAGCTCGCGGGGGGAACGTCGAAATCTAACGAAGCCCGTTGGCGAGTTACCCAGGAACGTGGCTGTGGGTTGAGAACATGAAGTGGTCCTACTCGAAGCAGTGGCGCGCGAGCCCCAGGACGCCGCTGCTGGCCGACGGCATAATCGAGGGATACCGCAAGAGCTACAAGAACTTCGGCTTCTACTGGATCAATCGCGCCGGACACATGGTAAGCTCGAGCGACGCGCGCCGGCTGTACGGTAATGCGAATGTTTCGTGCGCCAGGTGCCGGCCGACAACCCCGTGGCAACCGCTGTCGTGCTCCGAGAGCTGACGAAGAATTAGGAGATGCGCGCGGCGCGGCCGTGCCTGACTGCGTTGCCAAGGCGGCTCCTCGTCGACCAGGCTGGCTTTTATGGCGGTGGGAAGCCGCGAATTTTAAGCAGAGCCGACGACCGCTCCGTCCCGCACCTACACCTGTACAAGTCTAGCCGCGCTGAAATACACGTTTGTCGAGCAAACCCGTCCGTTTCGCTTGCATCCTGTCATCCGTCCTCGCGAATACCCTTGCTCCTTACGTTATCGCAGTGACGCTGTAGCTTTTCCGCGCATTCCACCGAGCTTCCATTCGCGAGGAAAGTTGACGCCGACGAAGACAGCTACGCCGAGCGATCGCGCGCATTTTTAACTCCGTTGGCTCGACAAGAGCGAAGACGAAAAAGCGAAGAGGACGAGGCGTCGCTGTAAAAAGAAGTTGAAGCCAGCTCGGATTCGAGGATCCGCGAGAGTGCAGTATATAAATATTTGAGCGAGCTTTGGCCGCGAGAATACCAATTGGTCCGGCGAATAAAGTTAAAAACAGGCCCGGCATCAATCCTGGAATTTCAATGCCCAACACTGATTCAACTCGGTTTTTTTTTCTTCTTTCTTTTTTATTTTCTTTTTCTTTTTCTTTCGGATTTTTTGCTCTTTTGCGATGCAAACACAAATTTCAACGTTGCGCCAAGAGCGTACGTCAACGTGATGGTTTACCATAACAGCTGGCGCATAACAATCACCTTCCGTGACTACATTTTTATCGTTTCAATATTTCACAACGTTGTACAAAAAAAAAAATAAATAACGTAACACAGAAGAAAAACCCGAAGATATTTTTGTACAAAATCTTTTTCCTGGCATTTTTCCGAGCATCTGTCCCATTATTTTCACTGGCGATCCTGCATATTGGGGATGCGCGTTAAACGGAAAAACAAAAGAAAACATTAGAGACCGGATAAATTCGTTGCTGGCTGCTCCTCGAAGCCGACTATCACGAACGCGTTAATCGGGCGTCGAGAGCGAGAATAGCGCGTAAACAATTCGAGTCGAAAAGCAATGAAAACCATAGGTAAGTTGGACAAGGTGGTGCTCGCGTGTGCAGCAAGCAACAAGCAGCAGCAGTAACGCGAGGTGTGATTATTATTAGGGCGCGGCGCGCAGCACGTGCACAAACAGCGGATGGATAGGAGACACGTCGACGCGGAGCTTGCGACGACCAGTCGACTCGGCTGATCTCCGAGGGCGGAGCTTGCGGTCAGCTGGCGGGCCGCTTCTCGGCGGCTTCGAATTAGTCGTTGCGGGCGAGCCGCGTCGATCTATCGCCCGAAGGATGCACTTCTGAGAGCTTGGTCGGAGCAATGGAGCCGATGTTCGCGAGCGACAGTCCAGTGTCGACGCTGGCGAGCGGCTGCTGCCTACAGAATTACCTGGACGCTTGGCAGCGAGACTCTGCCTCGAAACTGCAGGCGAATCAGCTTGCTTCGCAGATCTACCTGGGCGCCGCGCTGCAGTGCTGGTGAGTTGTCGCACGGCCTGTCACGGTGAGGTCGCAAGCGAGATATCGAGCTTGAGAACTGCGCAGGCAACCGCTGGGCTACGGCTGCGGTGAGCAACAGGCCGAGCGGCTGCGGCTCTCGCGAGTAGCTTGCGCGCGGCAGGAGAAGCCCCCTTACTCCTACATCGCCCTCATCACCATGGCGATCAACTCGTCGCCGAGGGGCCGACTGACTCTGTCGGCCATCTACAAGTACATAATGGACCGATTTCCTTACTACCGGGAGAACCGACAGGGCTGGCAGAACAGCATCCGACACAACCTTAGCCTGAACGAGTGCTTCGTGAAGGTGGCTCGTGACAAGCTCGCGGAAGTGGACCAAGCGGACCAGGGCGGCAAGGGCAGCTTTTGGACTCTCAGCCCGTCGGCCAACGGCATGTTCCAGCACGGCAACTATAGGCGGAGAAAGCCCAGGCGCCAGCCAGCTCCGCAAGCTGTTGGTATACCCGTAGCCTCTCTTTCGCAGCAGGCCGTGCGACGGTTAACATTGTCGACAATTGTTGCAAGGATACCCGAGTCGGGCAGAGCAGCCAAGGCCCGGCTAAGTGCAGCCTCTTCACCATCGAGAGCATCCTTAAGGAATCCACGTCGGGACAGTGATCCCTGGGTGGAGCGACGCGTGCTGCGCCGTTGCAAGCCTGGGCCGCGCTGTTTGTTGCTTCAAAGAGAGAGAGAGAGAGAGAGAGAGAGAGAGCGAGAGAGAGAGAGAGAGAGAGAGAGAGAGAGAGGCGCGCGCTACACGGTGGCATCGGCAGCAGTTTTCTCAGAAGCCCGATAAATCAGCGCGCGTCTACTGCGCAAACAGCCGATGGATCTGTTGCTGTTACTTAATTTTAGACACGCGCAAATGTGTACTTCGGCGGTATTTATTATTTACACGCGCGCGCAGTTAAAATAGCTCGATCGCGGCGATGCGACGAGCGCTCGACTCCGCCGAACGCATTTCCCCGGCAGCTTCGCCCCTCGTTACACTGCGCGCCGCAACTTCTGCGAATCGCCGTGGGAAAAGCTCAAAGTTAAAATGTGCCAGTCGTGCGATTATCAACAATTATTGTCGCGTTTATTCCTTTTTAAGTCGAGACGAGGCCTCGAGGAAATGCTTTCCACAGAGTGGCGCATCTTCGTAATAATGTCTCGATTGCAGGCGCCTGTGCCCGCACACATTCACACACGCACGTTTTCTCAGCTATTCGCTTAAGCAAACACGTATTGTCCGTATGAGTCTCTCTTTTTTTTTTCACAGCACTGTCACTGAGCGTGGTTATTTGCGCGTATTCACTCAAAATCACACTTGTCTTGTAAATAACAATTATAATAAAAAGAAATACTTTATGGCTCCTTCAGTCAATAATTATGCCATTGGATTTTTCTTCATTAATTCCAAATCAGCAGTCATCATGTCCAGTACCAGCTCCTGCAACGACAATGATCACCATACAAAAATATGTAACGCGTCATATTATTGTCAGCTATGCTTATTTGACTCGCTAGTTCCCACCTGGAATGAAATAGTAGGCTTCCAGCCGAGTTTTGCTTTGGCTTTGCTTGCATCTCCCAATAGAAGGTCCTTTTTGTCGTGCCAAACAAAACGTTCACTTGAATTCGCCATTTCATATCGGTATTTTTTTATCAACTTATTTTGCAACTTACGACTTCGGTTGGACGGAAATATCGTGGGTTTACTTTTACAAGTACCCGACCATTTTTTGCATCTTTACCAACTTCATCTACACCTTTTCCTTCCCACACGATACTCGTTCCTATTATTTGGAATGCAGCTTCAATAAACTCTCTAACACTGTGCGTTTCACCTGTAGCTATAACATAATCGTCTGGAATTTCTTGTTGAAGCATAAGCCACATTGCCTGCATAAAAATATATTGTTCTATTTAAAAGATCATCCTAATGATATAATTATATCGGCAAAATATACCAACTTGAACATAATCTTTGGCATGACCCCAGTCTCTTTTAGCATCTAAATTTCCCAACTCCAGTACTTCCTGCAGTCCTAAATGAATTTTAGCTATGGATCTTGTTATTTTTCTTGTAACAAAGTTTTCACCTCGTCTAGGACTTTCATGATTGAAGAGTATACCATTGCAAGCATACATACTATAAGCTTCTCTGTAGTTAACAACTATCCAAAAACTGTACATTTTGGCACAAGCTGCAAAACATATTGTAATGAGAATAGTAGATACGTGTAATGAAATATATTTACCGTAAGGAGATCGAGGATAAAATGGAGTCTTTTCATTTTGAGGTGTTTCTAAAACCTTTCCATAAAGCTCAGAAGTAGAAGCTTGGTAAAATTTTACAGATTTTTCTAATTTACAGGTTTGTATAGCATCCAACATTCTGACTGTGCCAACAGCATCAACTTCTGCAGTATATTCACTCAATTCAAAGCTCACCTGTAAAGTTAATTGAATATTAGTAAAAATACTCCCACAATAATGTACCTAGTTAAAATAAATGTGATTACCTTAACATGACTTTGTGCAGCTAGATTATATATTTCTGTAGGCTGAACTTTATTAATTACTTTAACAAGACTGCTAGAATCTGTCATATCTCCATAATGAAGTTTCATCTTCCCCTGTCTATGACACCTTGGATCTTCGTATAAATGTTGGATTCTTGTCGTATTGAAAGAGCTTGCTCTTCTAATAATTCCATGGACTTCATAACCTTTGTCGATAAGAAACTCTGCCAGATAGGAACCATCCTGATCAAAAAAATAAAACAAAGATATAGTTTCTTTGGAAGCAGCCACAATTAAGTACATTTACATAAAATAATTCAAATCTAATTCAACACATTGATATTACAAATTGATGTATTTATAAAGTCAAACAATATGGAATAAAATATAAAACACATGAAAAATCAAAGTTCAACTATTATATACAATTAATACCTGGCCGGTAATGCCGGTGATAAGAGCAACGCGTCTTTGATCTTCTGTAGATGCCATATTCCTACGTATGCAAGCACGCGTTGGAATTATTCTTCCAATTAATCTGATTAAAAATTGTAGAAAAATTTGTCACTTAAAAATATGTGGGTGTAGCCAGCCATGAATCTGTCAAAGCTGTCAATCTGTCACAGCGTGCCACGCATTCATAGTACTAAGTTCCTCTTGCGCATTGTAGTTTATGTTAACAGCTGATTTTACATTGGTTATGTTCACGTAAAAGTAAGTTTACAATAGATATCAAATTTCATGTACAAAAAATATTGTTTGATTCTTCATAATACTATTATTATAAATATTTTTTATATTGGTAATTCTAAATTAAAAGAAACCGGACAGTTATTTCCTAATTAATTTCGTAACATCAGAGAAATGACATTTATATAGAATGGGTATAAGTGTAAACAATTTCAAAGCTTTGCGAGCAATCGTCGAAGTTTAATATTTTATTGAAAAACAGTCTTATCTGACGATATTCCGATTAATGTTTTTTTTATACTAGAGTTTCATATAGCGCATTACGCGTGTGACTAACCCTATTGGATTTATTGTATAGTACACCGGTCCATACGAAAGTTGTGTATATAGTGTCATGTTGAAATAGTACACGCAAAATTCTATTTCACCAAGATTTTTTGTTTCCTACAAGATCAAATAAGTAGTTCTTTTTACATTCCAAAACACTCGCCACCTAATCTGGTCTATCACAAAAGTTTGTTGATTAGGTAGAAGATTTTCTTTAATTTCACACCAGTTTGGGTTCCATGTCATCGTGAGAAAAATGTCTACTTTTCCGTATTCATCAACATGCTTATGCATAGCAATATTTCTGTAAAATTGAAATATACTTTTGAACAAATTATTAACATTAACCTTTTATTCTTTTGTTAACCACAAAACTGTTAGTAAACACAAAACTATCAGCAACGCTACAGTTATCGTATGATGTTATTAAATGCTTCATAACATTGCAACCAATTTTTTTACAGGGGGAAACTGTAACAAATGAGTTTCAAGCAAATATTACAAGTGAGATTAATAAGCAGACAGTGCTCAATTCGTCAAAGTCATAATTATGCAACAGTATATGAATCAAATGATTCAAAAAATGTTGGCAAACATGCTAAGGTGCAGGTTAGTCTATCTAAATAATCAGTGCTATTTCTTATTAAAATACGCAGATTGTTTGATTCATTCATTAAATTGTCAACTTTTCTATAAAATTATAGGGATGGGTGCAAGCATTCCGAAAGATAAAGGACAAGATTTTTCTTGATGTTAATGATGGCACATCTAGTCAAGCACTTCAAGTTGTTTTAGAAAAAGATGCAAAACCAGAAAATTTGAGTTATGGCTGCAGTGTTGCCGTTGAAGGTGGTATTGCTCTTGCTCCAAATGGCAGACCAGAACTGCAAGCTGAGAAGATTACTGTTATTGGTAAACTTGATCTTGAAGGATATCCTTTCTTACCAAGAAAGCAGTATTCACCAGATTACATTCGTCAGTATTTACACTTCAGACCAAGAACAAGATCTTTTGCAAGCATTATACGCCTTCGTGATCAGGCTTCAAATGCTATAAGAGATCATATGAGAAATCGTAACTTTATCAATATTCATACTCCAATATTGACTTCAAATGACTGTGAAGGAGCAGGAGAAATTTTTAATGTTGAACCAAGCTCAAAAAAACTCATGGAAGAGATGAAGAAAGAGAATATAAATGATTTAGATGCAGCTTATTTCAATACAAAAACATTTTTGACTGTATCAGGACAGTTACAACTTGAAGTTTGTGCAAGGTATTTATGACTGTTTTACATCTTTGATCTTAATTATTTAAAATAAAAGAGAACATTTCCCTTTACATAGAGCACTGGCAAAAGTTTACAACTTCAGTCCAGCATTTCGTGCTGAAAATTCAAAGTCAAGACTGCATCTTTCAGAATTTTATATGATTGAGACAGAAATAGCTTTTATGTCAAGTCTTAAAGAACTTGCTGCTGAAGCAGAACTACTTATCAAAGCAACTACCATGAACCTTTTAGAAAAGGGAGCAAAAGATCTCCAAGCTGTGAATGCTCCAGAACCAACCTGGATAGGAAAAGATTTTGGATACATAACATACAATGAAGCTGTTGACATTCTAGAAAAACATTCAGACAAGTTGAATTTTCCAGTCAAACGTGGCGAGGTTTTAGTAAGAGAACATGAATTCTTCTTAGTAAAACATTATGGTAATATTCCTCTTTTTGTTGCTGAATGGCCTAAACATAACAAACCATTTTATATGAAAGAATGCGAAAATGATTCTTCAAAAGTTAGTATAACTATTTTTTCTATTCTCTGCACTTTGGTTCTTAATCAGCAAATAAATATTATTCATCGTATTTTTATTTAAAATAAGGTCAAAGCTCTAGATCTTTTGGCACCAATGGTTGGTGAATTGGTTGGAGGAAGTGTAAGGGAAGATAACTATGACAAATTAAAGTCAAAACTACCAGAAAATGCTAATCTTGACTGGTATCTTGAATTGAGAAAATATGGAAATGTCCCAACAGCTGGTTTTGGAATGGGATTCGAAAGATATCTGCAGTTTGTTTTAGGAGTACCAAATATCAAAGACGTGATTCCTTTCCCTAGGTGGCCACATAACTGCTGTTTCTAAAGTAAAGATTATTCTAATGTAGATATATACCTATTATATAAAAATCTTCACGATTTTTAAAAATAATGTGATGTTTTTAACATTCAGTAGACAATTTCAATTTATTTAAAAAATTTGTAGATTTGTTTTTTAAATAAAGTTGTTTAATTTTTCTCATAAATTTTAGGAAGTGTGAATAAAATGACAATTTTTGGTATAGTTTATCAATAGTAATTTATTGATTTTTGAAAAAATGTACTTACATATAATTATCATAACGTTTTCTTTTGAAACGTTGCTAAAAATAAAAATGTTTAGAAACCTATTAATTGAAAAATTAAATTCAAAGTAACATGGGAAAAATATAAAGTTGTAATATAAGTTCATACTAAGCTGCGATTGATAAGATTCATAAAAAATAATTTATTGCAATAACTGAATGAATAATAAAGTGGGATAAGGGTTTTAACAAAAACTTTTTTGTAGTAAAAAAATAAAGCTTATACTGATATTTTTTCGTACAATAAAGTGAAATCGCAGTTGTAAACATTGGGTGGTATTTACAAAACATCACAGTACTTGGAAAATATTTACAAGTATTTTTAAATTACTATCGCATATAATATTTTCACGAACACACAAAAAACCACACTTGATCACTAAACAATACAAAAAATTTCATTCTCTTGCATTATAACTTGAATGCGTTCGTGCATGTTTCATCAAAATAAATATGTACACTATTTATTTATTTTATATAATCTACTTTACATAATTAAACATAGTCCTGAAAGTTCTTCGCCTTTTTGTATTGGCGGTAAAACTGATAAATTCCTGTCTTGCAGACCAGGTTTTATCGATGCTGGCTGTAAAGGTTCAGGTTCTGGTTCTAGTTCCTCTTCAGCACTAACTTTTTCTTCCTTAACCTCGGTAGATTCTTTAGGAGAATTTAGAGGCTTTGTTATATTTATAATAATTTTCGACTGGGCCGATGGAATCGACGGTAAACTAGTTTCAAGTTCTACGTTTCCATCAATTGTACTTTTGACTTCCACCTGCGTAGAATCAACGATCGAAGATTCTGCCGGGCATTCTTCTGGTTCTAATATTTATTTTTTTAAATTAACGAGTTTATATTATCATTGATTTAAGATAAAATGTTGATTTTACCTGGTTCTAATTCGACATCTTCGGTTTCTTCGCAAACCGTTAATTCATTGTTTACTTCCACATCTACCTGCATATCTTCAACAAAACCAGATTTTAAATCTGGTTCTTCAGTTTTTATATCATCGTTTTCAAGTATTTCTAAACTGTTTTTAGACTCTTCATTAAATACTTCTGTTTTTGTTTCTTCTTGCTCAACAGGTGTTTCAGGTGCACTTTCTTCTGTAATAAAGTTAATAATTCAAGTCACAAAAGTAACGTAAATTATAAAAGACCAAATATATACCGATTTGAGAAGAATCTACAGCTGGCGACTCCATTAAAACTGCTTCCGACTCATTCAAAGATTCTGAAGTATCTATTTCATGTAACTTTTCTTGTTCACTTTCATGGCTTTCTGATAGAGGCTCTTTATTTTCAACACTTACAGAATCAGTATTATTTTCTTTATTCTCGTCTAGAACTTCGGATACGTCGACCAACTTAGTAGTTGCTTCTGTGAGTCTCTGTAATTTTTTAAATGTCTGTCAACCAAATAATTAAATGAAAATCCTCTAACATAAATACAGCTATTTACTCCATTCACGTGAATACTTAATGCAAAAGTAAAATATGACTAATAAAAGGTATAAAATACAACTAATATAAAAATGCAGTATCATTTCTACACTAATAAATTAACAATATGCACTATCGATTATTTTTTAAAAACGTACCGCATATATTTTTTCCTTTCAATAATAAGAAATGTAATTAGTTAGATTTTTATAATATAATAGTTAAAAATATTCGATAGGAAAAAAAGATTGGAATTACCTTATGATCTTCCAAGCATACAGGATGAAAATTTTTATCGTCAAAACTGATAGTCGGTCTCAAGTGCCATTCTTCTTTTTCATCATTATAAAATTGTTCAAAAGCTTCATGACATACTTGACAGAAAGCATCCTCGTCCGAACCTGTTGGCACGCTTGGCTGCATTGTCTCGGCAAACAGTTCTTCTGCTGCCGCATTTTCCGTTTCTATTGTTTGCTTTTCAGTTTCGAACCAGCTTTGCGCTAAAAAAAGTACACACAATTTCAGTGAATTTCAATAAAAACAATCGATTCAATGTATTTTGAATAACATACCTCTATCTTCAAGATCTTCGATTTCTTCGAATTGAATCCAGTCACTAACATCATAATACCAAAGTCTTGAATGTGCTTTTCTAGATGAGTCTCGCTCTTTGCGATTCTGTCTAAAATGCCAGTCTAAATGATGACTGTATCGAGTAGCCATTTCTGGTGCAAATCTCGCACCGCAAGAACTACATTGTATTCCACTATACAGTGCGGTAACCATCACTGGTTGTTTTCTAAAACGTTTAATTAATTATGATTAATATGAAAATGCCTACAACATTTTATAAAGAAAAGTTAAAAAATTTTACATTTTTAATGTCTCTGGCTTATCAAATGAGGCTGAAGTAACTTCTGGCTCTTTCTTCTCTTCCTCTTCTTTTTCTTTCTTCACCTCTCCTAAATTTGTAACTATGCCCGTTTCCACTAATCTTTGGAATAACTCATTCAAATTTAATGGTAAAGTGAAAGACGCAGAAGCCGCCAGATTCTCGACTGGCTCCGCTTGATACGACAAGCCAGAAGATGGTGCCATTGCAGAAGGTACGACGGAAGAGAGTACATCTAATTGAAGGTCTAGCAAAGACAATTCAAAAATATTAAAAATTTCAATATTAAAAGTAAGTTAAAAGTTATAACAATGGTAAACCTGATTTAACGTTGTAAGATATTTCCATAGCATCTTGAGAAGTAGAATCAGGCTCCACTGATGAAGATATAATTGCAGACGTAGTCGAACTAACTTCCATTTGATCTTTTTTAAGATTGTCTGGTGGTGATTCTTTTGACTTTTCCCCTTTCATATTCGTAATATTCACATATCCAGCACGGAATCCGCGAGGCAGTACCGAAAATCTAATAAAGTGTTTCTTCCCATAAATCATAACTGGCATAGGCAAACCACCAAATTCAACGTCGAACGGTCTTCCATTCAAGAGAACCGTCAATAAGGCATCCATAAATTCAATGGTGCATGGTTTTCCTTCAATATTAAACCTATCAACGAACAAAAATTTAAAAGATTTTTGAATAATTAATCATAAAAATTAAGCAACAATAATTAAGCTTACATTTGTGGTTTGGCATCAAGAAATACAGGTACCATACTTCGGGCGTTGATAATTACATTAATCTTTCCTAGGACCAGGTCAGTCCTTTTCACGTTTCCAACTTTGACTTGCGGAGGAGGCCCTTCCAATTTGACGCTAACTTTTTTGGTCCCAAAATCGACCGTTACTGGTTGTCCGCCAAAGTAACACTGATACCACTTTCCGTCTATAAATAATTCTCGAGTAGGCGCACCAAGTTTTATCCTAAAAAATAAAGTAAAAGTTGAAGTATGATTAAAATAGAAATGTGAATTGATGATGATTAAATAACTCACTTATGAATCTCTCCATCGTAAGTAAACTCTCTGTAATCGTCATTAAAAGAACATACAACGGCTTCTTTACCGTCAATGTAAACCCGTCTGGCGCCGTTTTGAAAACCAATGTCTCGCGGATCATCCCAATGCATGAATATCACTCCTGTATCTTCATAGTACCTGATCTCCCTAGGTATGTTGTCGATATTGATGGATCTCATAGTATCTTTTGATATCTCTTCGAGTAACTTTAGGTCCACCGGTGGTAGGTCGTCGTTAGAACTGGATGAAACTTCAGCGTCCGACTTTCCATCGTTGAATGATGAGTTAGACCAGATTGAATTATCGGGGCTGCCACTATCACCAGAACTAAGCCTCTTAGAGAGAGAAGGTCCTGCATTGGACATCATTATGTTTGGCGACATGTGACCTGGCCCTATCGGACCCTTCAGCGGATTCATTCCACCAGACATGGGATTCATTGGTCCGTTCGGTAACATCATTGGTCCGTTCGGACCAATCGGTGGATGGCCTACACGAGGACTGAAGCAACCAGCGTGGAACTGATGAAAATCAGGTCTGACTGGGCTGCCAAACATCCGCGGGTGGTTTTGCCAGGGTGCAATCGGTCGAAATTCCGGACGAAAGGGTCCTTGGAAAGGCCCGGGCGGATGAGCCCAGGGTTGATGCCACAGTTGCTGCCAGCGTGGACCTAAAGTCATTAAAGTAACGTGAATTGAAAATTTGTTCTTCAACGACATCATTACGTTGTTTAATCCGAAGGCTGACCTGGTATTCGCGGATGCATGCCATGATCTTTGCTCCTCAAACCCTTGTCGCCTCTGTCCCAGATTTTACTTTCTCGTTCCTTTCTCTGGGCAGCACGAAGTTTCTGGTCCTCGCTCATATGAAATACTTCCTGTATCAGCTTATTGTACTGCGATTTAGTGATTGTGCCCTGATTCAATTGTTCGGCAGCCTGTTTCATAATGATTTCGATGTTCCGGTCAGGATTGCGATCGTAATCCCTGTTACCGCTGCGCCTACGATCTTTCTGCTCGCTCGATTCCGATGACTGTTTGTTGTAGAACTTATTGCGACTTGGTCTTACGCGACCGCTGCGCTCGGACGTGGATCTCTCAGAATTTCGAGAATCGGAGCGGGACGAGTCGGATTTCGATGGGGTTTTGAATTTTGCCCAGCCGTCTTTGGTGTCGGATATGACCGGCGGCGGAGGTGTTGGCGGTTGCGTCAAAGATTTTGGTGGTGGATTTAAGATTCGCAAATCAACGTCCTCCTTACCAAAAAGCCTGCAATGGAAATATGCGCTCATTGCTTTCCGACGATCAGATACGCTGATTTGTGTACATATTAACTGCCAACTCACACATCAAAATCGTCGTTTTTGCTCTTCTTGATCGAAGGCGACAATATGCGTTCGGATGAGGCTCTCTTATTAGCTGGTATAGGGAGAACGCGCAGATCTAAATCTTCTTCTAAAAAACATTCATTAAAGGGTTTTCAAACACAGATCAAATTGCTGACACTTATTAACAGAATGAGATATGAGTAATATACAAAATAGTGAAATAAAGTAAAACATTCATGTATAAGTATATATACATGACAGATTTGCCTTAAAGTAACATTTACTTACAGAAATGTTATGGCATGATTTCCAATACATTAAGTTCGTATTTGAGGTAAAAAAAACAAAAAGATCCTTGAAATTGTCAATTAGAAAAATTAAAAGAAATGGTGCAGTCAAGTTGGTGACGCGATATAATAGGAAGAGTCTGACATAGGCTTACAAAATGCAGTCTGGTTCGAAAAACAAAATGATAAGAGAAACTCACTGGGGTCGAGTTTGGTGGCACTGGTGATGCAGCTCGGCGTCGAGGCGGTCAGCGCGGCCCTCAGATCCTCGTCCCGGTTATTGGCACTATCTCGCCGGAGGCTCTTACTGCGATTCTCACTGGCTGGGTTTGGACTGCAGCTCTTACTCTTCTCTTTGCGACTCCTAGTGACCCCTCGAGCCCCGCCGCCGGCACCCCCGAGACTGCTTCTGCGTGACGATTGCTGCTGCTGTTGCTGCTGCTGAGTCGATTGATTAGGTTTAACATTGGCCTGAGGTTGAGGTGGTGAGACGATGAGCGATCCGCCGAGCTGCTCTTCCTCGTCAAGGCCAAGCTTGGGTGGCGTCGTGTGATGACGCTCGCGGTGGCGTGGCGCGTGATGACGGTGGTGGCGACGCCCGCGATGGTGGTGATGAGAGGAATGGTGATGGGGACTCCGGCTACGCTTGCGCGACGACGACTTGGACGATTTTTTGCGGCGGGAGGACGAGGACGAGGATTTACTGCGAGAGGTACGCGATGACGACGACGTTGGTATCGATTCTGACTGTTGCTGTTGCTGTTGCTGCTGCTGGTGCTGGTGCTGCTGCTGGTGCTGCTGCTGCTGCTGCTGATGCTGCTGGTGCTGCTGATGTTGCTGGTGCTGCTGCTGGTGGTGGTGTTGCTGCTGCTGCTGCTGCTGCTGGTGCTGCTGCTGCTGGTGTTGCTGCTGGTGCTGCTGCTGGTGCTGCTGCTGCTTCTTCGACGAAGAGGAGGAAGAGGCGCGAGCCGAAGAACTCTTGCTCGGCGAGCGCTCCGAAGAATTCTTCGACCGCGCCTCATCTGGAGGCTTGTTTGTTTTTTGGCTACTACTACTAGATCTTTGGCTACGCTCATTATCATGGACTTTATTGTCGTTTATAATTAGTGATAATTCCATCTCTAAATCGAGAATTTCGTCGCGACTTTTCACCGAACTAGCATTAACTAACGAGCTCTCGTCGACAAGCTCTGAGCTTTCAAAAGGTTCGGATGTTTTCTGATGTTGTTCCGGCATAACCGGCACTACAGTTGCTGTTGCTACTGTTAATGTCGATGCCGGCTTGTCCGGCACTTCGTCGCCAAACTTGCCTCCATTTTGTATCGCCATCAAATCGCGTTCCAATGTATCGTCCGTCAAAGTCATTTGATTCTCATTTTCGCTAGGAGTTGGCGACGCTTCCTACAGATTTGTATCATCATTATTATCATTATTATTCGATTACTAAAATTAAGCTTTTTCTATTCAAACGCTTTACCGCCTTTTCCGAAGATCCAAAGGCGTCTGAAGGCACAGTAGTCGACTCCAGACTGTCATCGACCATCATCTGAAAAAATTATTACTTATCAATACACTTTTAAGGAGAACATTTAACTGTACTGTCCGAAAAAATGAATTACCAATTCAGGCTTTATTTGAGCTTCTAATTTTTCACTTTTCATTTGCTGCTGCTGTAGCATTGCTAATTTTATCTTTTGCCTCTTCAAATTATTAAGTTCTTCTTGCTTTTTTAAGAGTTCTTCTCTCATTTGCTCTTCAGTCATAGCATTAGCATCAGATTCAGCTGTTTTATTTTGTACAACAGGTTGTAGTGGCTTTTGTTGCTAAAATTAATAATATTTCTTTAATGATACATTTAAAATTACAAAATGCATCAGTAAAAATATGCTTTACCCGTGAGAGAAATTTTGGATTTACATGGATAATAGATTTTGCTGCAGTAGCATTTTGATGCAAGTCTATAACTGGCCAGTTTCGATCAATGTTTTGCACTTTCACATCCAAAGAATGTAATTTACTAGCAGGAAAAATTTCTTTCCATGTTTGTCTTAATTTATACATTTTTTGTCTTGTGTTATCGTCCACCTATATCATTTTTAAAATTCATTATAATTGTAAGAGCAACATTACTCATACATTGATATCTTTAAGACATACCTTTCGAAATACATCACAAAATAGATTCTCAATGTTTTGTGAAAAAAGGTTGACATAAGATTTCTTCACATTCTTCATGATGGAATCAATGAGATAAAGAACAGGAAGCTTCACATCGCTTTGAACCTAGCAAAAATATAATACTCACTCTACCCCCTACTGCTTTTTCTTCTGTCGTTCTTATATTTTTCGACATTGTATTTTTAATTAATCGCGATTTTTAAGAATTATTCTGAATTTTGATAAAATCGATGAACTCCTCAGTCATTTCATGCTAAAAATATTTACTCAAAGTATACTTTAATCTTTTCTTTGTATGTTATGTTAAAAAATGGAACTAAAAACGTGGATCAAGTTGTTGATTGAAATTATTATGGATATTTCCTCAAAACAAACACTTTACCTCTATTTATAATACTTTTGGGGATATCACTTTATTTTTTATTTACAAAAATGTATAAATTTATGTAGCGCATCACGAAAAATCACAATACTGACTTATAAAATCTAAATTTTATTTACTAGTAGACATCACCATTATATCCAGTATTACAGAAGCATATTATGCCTTACTATCTAACAATTTCATTGCTTGTTTTTCAAAATTATTTAACTTAAATACAGAAATATTCTTTATTAAACTTGTCCCATTTTAAATAATTTCTCCCCAATTTACTATTCTTCAAAAAACTATTAAATAAATATCATAAAATCAAAATTTTTAGTTTTTATTCCAAGACAAATATTCTTAAACAAATTTCTTATTTTAATAATATTTTTACTAATTAGGTTATAAAAATGATTGAATAGTTGCAATTATAAAAAATTGACAATTTTAGAAATAAAGATCTAAATAAAAATAAGTTCTCTTTGCATTTAATTCTTGTAAAATTTTTATCAACATTAACTAAAATCAATCTGTGTATAATGGTAACATACTACAGAATATGAATTTTTTATACTTTAATATCTTGCAACGATCACACAATAATCAAAAGGATCTACAGAAAATTGACTGTGAATAACATTTTATATTGATATTCATAATCAATATGTTTCTAAATTGAACGTTAAAATTGCAACATCTGTAGTTGTAGGAGTTAAAAAATAAAGAATAATGTAGCTTAAAATGCTTAACAGTTATGAAAAATATTAACCTTTTTTAAATGGGCTTCTACTGCTTGAACGATGGCAGGTGCATAAATCATGTTATCTTCAGCTAACAATGTTAAAAAGTTTATGTGAGGTTTGCTGTTAGCTTTGAGATCCTCCAGAGATGAAATATATTCCTCCACTATCTCTTGTTGATTTAACAATCCTCTGCTGGTAGGATTCATATCGGATATCATTTTTAACTCCAAGTTGCCATTAACCTATTCCGATATGTATCTGTTGATTGAGTGAATATATAATATATAAGTTTTATTTAAACTTGACAGCAATAATTATAAAATCAACAACGCAGTCTTATTTATCTGAACAATGTATTGAAATATATTAATTTCAATTAATACAAGTTTCAAAAATTTCTTCAGAGCATATATTTCAATATAAATTTCAATAAAACAATGATTTTTGTCTATATATGATAATAGCATTCAATTTTTTTTCTTGATAAAAGAGAAAAACGAGAAAAAAAAATATTTTAAGGTTTTCTAACCTCTAATTTTGAAGAAATGAAAATGGAATGAATTGATTGAACGAAAAAGAAATGATGTGGGATTGACAGAAACATTTACCTGTAATTACACACTAATTGGTCGCTCGCACAACAGCCAGCAAGAACTACGCATTGTTCCCTTACATCAGACTGACATTTAGCTGATTCGGCAAGATAAATGACGCTGATTATTTTCATGCGTTTGCTTCTAAACGAGGAATAAGTAGTTCTTCAATCTGGAGATTTAACTGAAGAATAAAATTACACAAGTAGATAGATAAAAACCGAAAGATTCATCTAAAAACACTCGCATAATACAGTACCTAATCCTAAAAGCTCGCTGGCGATAGACGATCGAGGATGCGAGAGAGACAGAGGAAGAGCGACGAGAGCGACCTTGTTTGCGCTGATCTATAGCTACGATTGTATTCTAAATACTCTTCGCTTTATTAGTAGTTAGTACAAACGCAGTTTCACCTGTATACTTTTGATCATTTTTCCTCGACAGATAAATGTTTAGTTTTTGATTAAGAAAATGGTACAATCAATATAGTTATGGCAATACTCTTCCTAGGAAGTGTTAAAGATCAGCTTTCGCACGCCCCCTTTGTTGACCTAACCCTAACTGTTCTACTGAATCAACTGAATTGTACTAAAATCTGAAATGTGATCAAATCATATTGCACTCAACTCGAAACCTATCCTAAATCGAAAGCTCGAATGTGTTGTCTACTGTTGGCAAAGTCTTGCAAGCATCGAGCACACTAACTACAATAGCACTGATCGATCTGCTATTATAGGAAAATAGTTTTGAATATTGCTGTAATTGATAAATGTTCAGTGTCGCAGCTAATATAACACATTTATATTCATCATACTTGATATTTCAAATTACCTGTACTATTAATTCATTTTTGTCAGCATAATATGTAATATATAATAATATAATTTTATCAACAAGATGTCAGTAAAAATATACGGCTAAATTTTTGCTTCGGGCAGTTATATAATTTAGCAGAGTATTCAAGTTGTTGATTAATTAAGCGTTTATTTCGGATAGCTTTTCAATTTTACCGCCGAATATCGGACTTCTTTCCGGCCACGTCGTTCAAGGCGTGTCTTCATCGAGCGAGGCCAAACTGAACTATAGCATATAACTCGCCTTCAAAACTTTCACGCGGCTAGGTTGGATTAGTCCATTTCTCGTCTACCACTATCGAGTATCGACTCGAGTCGCTCGTGTATGTGTTCAGTTCCCGTTCATTTTAGAACTTGGATGCATATTACAACATTACAAGTGTGCTTTGCTTTCACTTTGTGATTTCGACATGAAAATGGCCTCTCTTGTTTAAGAACGCGGACGCGCTGTAATATTTATTTTTTGTCTTAAAATAGTTTTGCCAAGTAATGCAACTATTTACCTCGGATAAATTCAGCTTTCCAGAGGTTTATCAGCGAGAGAATGCATGAAGAAAATAAACGCCGAAGCCAGGTCAGATGTATTACCGCTTTAACCACTCAAACGCCATTTTCTTTTTCTATTTCATACCCGCGCGACGCTCTGATCTTTTTCATCGTGAAATTAATAAGAATAATCAATTTTTCGTGATTCGTTGATCGGTTACATGGAAAGTCCTTTCACAGAGTATTTTATCTCTTATAGAAGTTCGTGGACAATGCGAAATTGAATACTGACGATGTCGTCGACGCTGGATCTTACTGCTATATTATATTGCATCTGCGTCCGTCTATGGATAGGAGAAAAGCTAATTTACGATCCACTGCTATAAGATATTTATTTATTTATTGAGAAATACTGTCTATGCCTCTAGCAATGATATTGTCCAGCCAAAGGTATCTCTAAAATTGCTACAGAAGGTATAGCCTGTTATGATCAATAAAGCTTAGAAATGCTTGATGAAAAAACTAGTATTGTACAACAGTTTCCTGAGTGATTGTATAATCTGTAATCACCATTCAATATTTTTCAATCATAGTTTTATCGATCCAACCAATCATTACTTAGAAAACTCATCAAGTTATTTTAAAGCAATAAGTTTTTATTATTCTTCTGTTGTTACATTAAACTAAATATAAAAATGTTTTTCAGATGCATGACTAAAGGAGAAATAGGAATTGAGATAAATCTAAGTATTGTTGAAAGCATAAATTCTACAACTGATACAGCACATTAAAGAAGGGGTAATATTATCTTTTTATTCAACAAAATTATATAAATAAATTGTTATACAAACTTTTTAAACTTATATTTTTTAGAATTTTAGGTTCTTTAATGTATGAAAACTTGTGAAATTAAATTGGCTATAGAAGAATATTAAAAATAGCAAATTTTGGCAATGGAAAAAATAAGTGTCTAAGAAAAAAACAAGTGCCTTAAACGTTTTGATTACCAAAGAAATACTCAATTTTGTCAATAGTTTGCCAAATGTTGACTATAGCTTGGCCACTGCACTGCTGATGGCTATGGCTATGATATGCTGTTATGCAATAAAACATTCTTGTCCTTTTCCTTTTTCCTAAACACTTTTCAGGTTACCGGAAAAATTAATTAATGTTGTCTCCAAATAGAGATGACTAGGAATATCAAATGATGCTTTCAGGTTTTCTTCAATGTTGGTTTTCATCGTTGGGTTGAAATTCAATAATTTTTCAGATACTATGATATTGATACATTTTTAATTTAGTTGTTGAGACTGCTAGATTTTTAAATTTAAACTAATGTCAATGAAAATTCCATTAAAAATTAATTCTTATGGTGATGAATAGGGTTCAATAGGATAAACACTATTTTCACGTTATTTTATTTTTATTAATCTTGGTTCAAGAATCAAGTACAACTAGTATTAAGAGACTAACAAAAATTTATTCATATTTTTGTTTTTTTTCATCATCAGTATTTATAAACCAAAACGTATACTTTCTCAACAAAAGTTAGTTGCATACATTATGAACGCGTATACTTTCGAAAATAAACCATTTATTTAGGTATGTAACTAGTTACATAATAACATGGTCACAAAACTGTAACTAGGTAATATTGATCCATGATGAAACAAAAAATTATTCCAATTGGAATCAAATGTAAGTTAAATTGACGTTCTTTCATTTTATACGTTTAGCTCGATAGAGCATTAATGTCCAAATTAATATTTACAAAACTCGTATAGTTCGACGAATAAAAATTTATGTACAAGAGTTTAAAAAAATCAGTGATCTGATGCGTATTCTACGTCGAAAATACAAATCGATTCTCTCATTCTCAGCATTTATACAAAATTCTTGTTCAGTCGCGATTCGGTTCGGAATGATTCTATTTACATTGCATAAATCATAGGAATTATTTACATCACCGAACACAAGCCCGAAAGCTCATGACCTTTCTCGACCGTTGGCAGTATTGCAAGTTTTTTGCCCTGTAACGCGGGTTTGATAGCGGCGGGTATCAATGGCTTTGCAGGCGCATTATCTACTAGGCTTTCAGCTGGTTTCTTTTCTTTTACCTTCGTGTCATTAGGCTCTTTATTGGGATTGTTCAACGGTTTACTGATATTGATTTTGATCTTTGACGGTGCAGTAGGTATCGTCGGAGCTGTAGATTCAAGCTCGACGTTCCCGTCGATGGAGCTCTTCACCTCCACTTGAGTTGTGTCGACTCCTTTTGCTTCTGCTATACTTTCTTCGGGTACTAAAGATTTAATCAATTTAGTTTCTTTAGACTTCAAGACTTTCTAAAGTAAGATAAAAGTTTATTAATTTCTTACCTCGTTCATCGTCATCGACAGGTTCTTCTTTCACTTTAACGTTCTCGAATACTAAGGGTACATCATCTGGAATTTTCTCTTCGGGTTCACGCTTTTTCACAATCAGTTCCTTACTTTCCGCTTCGTCACTTGACGAATCTTCAATTTCTTCGAGTTCTGAAAACGAATTTAAACATTTAAAATATCTTACGAAGTTTTCAAACGAGTGCGTGTTATTGTTGAATGAAATTCGCAAATTTTACCTATTTTTCTTGGAAGTGGTTCAATGATCTCAATAGGTTCTGAATCATCCATATCCATAGGTAATGCCAGCTCAATTTTTTCTTCTTCTATGTCTACTTTTTCTTCTTTGACCGTAATATTTTCTAAGATTTCCATTGATTCTTGTTCAACATTAATATCACTTTTCTCCATTTTTATCACTATTTTTTCCTCATCTATGTCCATATCAGCATCTTGATTTTCTTCCATGTTTTCATCATCTGCAGTTTCGTCATTGCCGTCATTGGTCTGGCCAACCATTTCAGCCATCGTTTCCTCAAGTTCCAGAGCAGATTTTTCCAAAGCTCTCTGAAAACATGACATGATAAAAATCGTGATATCTTCGTAATTTAAATACCCGAAAAAACTAGTCTGATTTAAAAAATATTTAAATTTAACTTTTGTCAAGTGCACTAGATAATTTGCTATATACATTTTTTTTTCCTGAAAATAACGTACCACGAGCAGTTTTTCCTTTGTTGCGAAAAGTAAAACAGACCAATAATCAAAGGTTAATTAAGTTCGACAGATTAATAGTTTATGAATATTTTACCTTATGATCTTCAAGGCAAAGAGGATGGTAATTTTTATTCTCAAAGCAAACTGTCGGCCGTAAATGCCATTCCTCTTTTTCTTCGTTATAAAACTGTTCAAAGGCTTCATGACAAACTTCACAAACCGAGTCATCAGTACCCGTCGGTACACTTGGTTGTTGAGTTTCTGACGGAGACTCGTCGCCAGCTCCACCTTCCATTTCAGCAGTTTGTTTTTCCGTTTCAAACCAACTTTGCGCTACGAAAAAATACAGATTAAATATTCAATAAAAAATTCTATATAAAAAATAAATAAAAATTATAACCATAAAATATAGTAAATAACTCACCTCTATCTTCCAAGTCTTCAATTTCTTCAAATTGAATCCAGTCACTAACATCGTAATACCACGACCTTGAGTGTGCTTTTCGTGCTGAATCTCGTTCTTTTCGATTTTGTCTAAAATGCCAGTCTAAATGATGACTGTAACGAGTTGCCATTTCCGGAGCGAACCTCGCACCACAAGAGCTGCATTGCATTCCGCTGTAGAGTGTTGCTACTATGGCAGGTTGTTTTCTATAATATCAAATCAAATATAATACTGAATACAAAATGATTATTGCAGGTGAGAAATGGATAGTGTCAATAACAAGATACTCACGTTTTCAATGTATCTGGTTTATCGAATGACACGGGAATGATTTCTGGCTCCTTTCTAGTTTCTTCTTCTTGCTGTTTCTTTGATTCTAAATTCGCTAAAGCCGGTACAATACCAGTTTCAACCAGCCTTTGGAATAATTCGTTCAAATTTAGAGGCACGTTTAACGCTGGCACTGGAGCAGGTGCGTTTTCAACAGGCTCAGCTTGATAAGACAGCCCAGAAGAAGGTGCCATTGCCGATGGCACAACCGAGGACAACACGTCTAGTTGCATATCTAGAAATAAATATACACGTTTAGTAACTTTCCTAATAACAAAATGTTCAAGAAAAATGGACTCTGGCATAAAAAGGCGCGTACCTGGCCTTGAACTGGTAGCAACATCCATTCCATCTTGCGATGTAGAATCGAGATCAAGACCTGGTGGGATGCTGAGCGTCGACGTGGTGGTGGTTGAGGTTGATAAAGCTCCAGGTGTACTTAAACTTGTTCCAGGCATGCAAGATTTATCTGTCGGATGTTCTTTTGCTTGTTCACCTCGCATACCCGTGATCTTAACGTAACCGGCACGGAAGCCACGGGGTAATACCGAAAATCTTATAAAATGTTTCTTATTTTGAACGATGATGGGTTTGGGCAATCCACCAAACTCGACTTTGAAAGGCCGGCCGTTTAACAGCACAGTCTGCAGAGCATCGGTAAACTCTAACGTGCATGGTTTACTGTCAATTTCAAACCTGTTAACAACAAATACACATTATTAACGCAAGGTGGTCTCGATCAGTTGAATGCAACAACTAGTTAATAAGAAACTTACATTTGCGGTTTGGCATCCAAAAAGACAGGCACCATATTTCGAGCGTTGATAATGAGATTAATTTTTCCCAAAACAATATCAGTACGCTTAACGGTGCCAATTTTCACTTGAGGCGGAGGTCCATCTAAGCTAATACTAACTTTTTTGTTGCCAAGTTCAACGGTGATGGGTCGGGTACCAAAATAGCATTCAAACCATTTGTCATCTATATACAATTCGCGCGTGGGGGTGCCCAGTTTGATTCTAAAAAATTACAAAAAGGCAATCGGATATAAAAATGAAGATCAGGAGAGCAAGAAAGAACAACGGAGTAGGAATATAAACTACCTGTGAATTTCTCCGTCATAAGTGAACTCCTTGTAGTCGTCATTGAATTTGCAGAGTATCGAATCCTTGCCGTCGATAAATATCCTTCGGACACCATCTTGGAAGCCAATATCCCTGGGGTCATCCCACCTCATAAAAACAACACCTACGTTTCCGTAGTACCTAATTTCTCTCGGCACGCTATCGATATTGATTGACTTCATAGTATCCTTGGAAATTTCCTCCAAGAGCTTTGGATCAGCGGGTGGCAGCTCACCGCTAGTTTGAGCAATATTCACACTATTGGAGACGTCGTCGGCCAGTGAAGCTTCGGGTGTGGAGACCGGGACCGTGGCACTGGTTAAAGCCTGGTTAAGCTGTGGCGGTAGATTCGGCGATGTCCTCTTGGAGGCAGTATCGACCCGCAGGGGTCCGTTGCTCGCACCGATGGCTTGCTGCGGAGATGAACCGCCGGTCGACATAGCGCTCATTGGGAGAGAATTTACAGGCCCATTGGACATCATCATGGGACCATTAACCGGGCCCATAGTCGGCGGCGGGCCTATCCTCGGGTTGAAGAAGGGCAGTGGCGGCGGCGGTGGTGGAAAGTCCGACCTCATCGGGCCACCGAACATCCGTGGATGGTTCTGCCAAGGTCCCATTGGGCGGAACCCATCAGGGAAGCCCGGTGGCCCGCTGGGGAAACCAGGCGGCGGGTGAACCCAGGGCTGGTGCCAGGGTCCCTGCCATCTCGACCCCCGCGGATGCATTCCAGCCGATGGGTAGTCCTTGCGGATATTCTCCTCGTTGCCGTCCATGCCCTTCTCCCAAACCATCATGCCCATCTCCTGCTCCTTACGCTGAGCTGCTCTGAGCTTCTGGTCCTCGCTCATGTGCAGCACTTCCTGGATGAGGTTGTTGTACTGGGCTTTGGTGATGGATCCAGCGTTCAGCTGCTCAGCCGCTTGCTTCATAATGATCTCTATATTGCGATCAGCATTACGCTCCGACTGTTTGTCGAACTCGAAGCTCTGGCCACTCCTCAACCTGCGGTCCTTGGCCTCCTTGGGTGACGCCTTGTATAGCTGGCCACGACCGCGGTTTCGATCGGACAGCGGTTTGCTCGGTTGCTCCCGATCCGTCTTCTGATGAGTCTTTAACTTCGCCCATGAGCCATCTTTGCTACTTTTGTCGCTCGTTTGCGTGCCACTCGGCGGCGTTGATGTTCGACCAGCTTTCGGATTCGTTAAGGTACGCAGATCCACATCTTCGTTGCCAAACAAGCTGCGGAGAAAATTTTATTTTTAGAGTTTTATCCCGTTCTCTTCAGCGCAAATCGGCAATAGGTCAGCTCTATCAATATTGCAATAAATGATTGTCACGACAACTTACGCATCAAATTTGTCAGCCTTGCTCTTCTTTGAACTACCTTCCATCAGATCCGTGGGTCGCTTAGCACCTGGCACCGTGAGTACCCGCAGATCTAAATCTTCTTCTGCAAAAAAGTGTTTATTACGGTAAAAATAAAATAAAATAAATGGACCAATTTGCAATCCCGTTTTGTTTTACACGAGAAACCTAATAAAAATAAATCCGAGTAAACTGAACATGAAACTCATCTTATTTTTAAAATACGTTCGTCAGTAATAAATCTTCGCGCTTACATTATGTGTACCGAATATTTAATTTAGTTAAATTGTTTATCGCACACATGATAGTACAGTTACAAAAATGCGAGGAAGTGGAATAGTTGGTAAACGTTTAAATCTCCTTGTCGATTTAATTCCCCGTAAAGTAAAGCGCAAAATGAAAGGTAAAGCATCCCATACCCATAGATAATTTATGCAAGATATTCTGATGAATCAGTAAGTTCTTTAATCATAAAATTACTAAATACAATAATTCGAACATGAAAGCAGTTGAATCGTGACTAGAGTTGCATCTTAAAGGTATAGAAATATTAACAATCAGGGTTGGGTTTACAATAATACGAATACTTGTAAATATCACAGCAGAAAAGTATAACAATAATATTGTCAAAAATTAAAAATTGATGAGTGATGAGTGATGGATTTATCGTATAAACTAGATGCAAATGAACACACCGCGAACACAAAAATTCTTCGCAAACTGTGACGTAGTCGAGCTGGGAAATAAACAAAAGCACTCGCGTTCTTGTAATCGCGCTGTAAACTCCACTTCCTCTGTGACTGAATAATAAACTCACTGGGCTCTAGAGATGAAGCGAGAACTATCGGTCCTCTTGCCCTCAAGTCTTCGTCTTTACTGGCATCGTTGATTGATGGCGGTGAGCCTTTCCTGACCTCGACCACTTCGGGACTACCCTCTTTGTTCCTCCTCACATAGTTTCTCAGTCTTGCGTTCGATGTGATCTCTTTGAAGCTAACGCTCTGTTGCTGCTGCTCTGTTACGTTGGAGCGATTCTGCCAGAAAGAACTCGGCGAGGCAGGCTTATTCTCGTCGAGGGTCTTGGTCAACGATGCGATCGAGTTCTTGCTCTGATCCTGAGGAACGATACGCCGGGGTATCCGGAAGTTGTTAATACTGTTACCGTTGCTCGTCGCCGCCGTCGCAGGAGTTGGACTGGGGCTGCGGGCTTTGCGCGACTTCGAGGATCTTTTCGAGGACGATCGCTTCTCCGGTGAGTTTGTTGGACTGTCGTCGAGCTTGATAACTTTCGAAGGCGACGCATTGGATGACGATTTTGAGCGAGACTTGCTTCCTGTTTTACGGCTGGAGGATGAGGACGAGGACGAGCTTTTTGAAGAGGAGGAACTACTACTACTACGACTGGAAGAGCTTTTAGAAGAGGATGAACTCTTGGATTGGTCTTTGACGGAGGTGGTGGTGGCACTACTGCTATTACTACTAGTACTACTACGTTGAGAGGTTGTGGCGTTTATGGTATTGGTAGTGGAAAGAGGTTCTTTCTTTTGGCTATCGATTGCTCTTTTATTGTTGTGACTCGACTCGCTCACCCCCTTAATCGTATCGTTTAACAAGGAACTACTTTTAGCCTGCATATGAAACTTCAATTGCTGCATAAGTTGCTGTCGCTTTACTAAATCGTCACTGACATTATTTACTAATGCGGTGCCTTCAGCTGGCGTGCCCGGAAGAGGCTGCTTCAGTCGGGGATCCCTCGATACGGTCGATTTAACTGCTTGCACCGCGATACTGCTTGCTGGAGCTATTTTCACTCCACCCTTGTTCCCATCGGCTTTGAACAGTGCCGAAGTTGCTCCAGGAAACTGTACAACAGTCAATCGAATTTATATCAATTAATTTTATTCATCAAAATCCAGTCAATTAATTTCTTAAAAAATTAAACAGTTAACTCACCGTTTTTTCCATTTGTTTTGGAATGGTAGGAATGCTTGCTGCTACAAGTTGTTCTAAGGCATTCTCTGGTAAAATTGGCTGAACGACATTATAAATCATTAATTATTGTTATACTATAATACTGCAACCAGTAAAATATACAATGAAAAAGTGAAAAAGTGTATTTACCAATTCAGATTTAAGTTGTGGACTATCTAGCTGTCGGCGCTGCTGCTCAAGACTGGCTTTAGCCTGCAGAAGTTCCAACTCAACTTTCTGTTTCTGGAGCTCAATCAATTCTTTTTGCTTTTTCAACAAAAGATCACGCATTTCGGCTTCAGAACTGGACTTGGGTTTGCTCGCAGATGAAAGTTTTGTGCTTGTTGTCGTTGTCGCCACCACTGGTGTTACTGCTACCGTTGGAGCCGGTTGTGTTCGTTCCGTCTGACCCGTTGGCTATATCAATGCATCAATATTTAGTATTAACATTATCAGAAATAAAGTATTAAAATTTTTTTGGACGTACTAAAAATATATGTTATATGAGTATGTATTAAATTACTGAGTTCAGATATTTATAACACCGTATAGTAGTGTTTTTAAAAATAAAATATTGTACTAGCAAAAGCATTAATATCCAAGTAAGTAAAAATGATTAGATGACAAATTAAGCGAATTACTGCTATTTCTTACCACAGTTATATTTTTGGAATTCACAAGTGTTGGTTTTCCAGAAATATTTTTCGGAAGCGGTATTACCGGCCAGGCAGGATCAATGTTATGAACTCGCAAGTCAAGTGCGTACAATTTTTTCAGCGGGAATACTTCAGCCCAAGTCTGTCTCATCTTCCACATGCTCGATCTTGTGGTCTCGTCCACCTAAATTTAATCAAAAGATTAATTAAAAATCACTTACAAATTGTATTCCATTGTTCAAAGAAACTATCCGACATTACAATCTACGCTTATTTTATAAAAAAAGTAGTTTTTATTTATATATAATTTGTTAAAAAAAATATTTCTAATGAAAAACCAAAAATTTTCTTATACAATATACATTTTGTACAGGTATATTACCTTTTCAAATACGCAGCAGAACATATTGACTATGTTTTTCGTGAAGAGGGCAAGATATGGTTTGTTAACATTCTTGACAATCGAGTCGATGAGATACAGTACTGGTAGTTTACTTTCAGAGCTCACCTAATAAAAACACAATACTTACACTATTCTCCTGTTTCTTATATTTTAAATTTATTTGACATATTTCAAATCAAGTAAATTTTATCACTTTTGTGCATAAGCGTATTTATGTTCAAATATCACAACATTTAAGAACAAACATTAATTATATCAGATATTATAATTAAATTAAAGAAGTGGCTTAAGTATTACTAGGACAGATTTTAAAATTCAATACTCAATGACAGTAACAATTATTAAGTAATCAAGTCACTTCTTTAATAAACTTAAATACATAATTTAACAAAATAAAAGATAAGTTGAGAAACAAATGACAGCAGTGTGGATGTTTTGAGTTAACAAAATAACACTTTATTTCCACATTAAATTTCTTCAATATTATTTATAAATATAGGTATATCATAAATGTATATAAAACGAAAATTCATATCACAGATAAACGAAGTTTCAATGATGTGAGTATTTGACTGGAGTCCCTTGAGTTAAAAAAATCTTTTTTTGTAAAATACGCATGTTGATAAATAAATAGAAATACACAATAGTTTTTGATCGAAACGTGAATTACAAACGTCATTCATGATAGAATTACATTATGTATTTTTTAGAAAGAATATGTTAAAGCAACTTTATATTAGAAAATGTGGTTATGAATCAACATTTTATAATATTATTTATATGAAAATATCATTTCATATTGAAATTTAAGAATAACATATTTTATCAACATAAGAACTTGCCATAGCATCCATAGTGACATACTCGCATGTGCACTCAAACTTTATAGTACCCAAGTATGATCTACATGAAATGCTAATTCTGATGATTTTGTCACTGAAACTATTATTACTTATCATTAAATGTAGTTTTCAATGTAATTTCAATAAAACAACATAAAAGTTTAACAAAGAAAGCTTATTGATTATTGTTTTAAACATTCAAGAATGAAATACTAATTTAATGTAGTTTTTAAGTTTTTAAATTAAGTATGTTATCTTCATAAAAAAATATTTTAAACAATTCAATCTAAAGACTTATATAGTATGAAATTAAATAATTTAATAAACTTGATTAAACAGTAATTATATATATGTATATATATATATGTATATTATGTACACATACATACATATACACATAATTTAGAATCAGCAAAAAACCATCAGCATTATATTACTATAGTAATTGACACTCTTCAGTGTTTTAATCACAAAAGATATTAACCTTTTGCAAATGGTCTTCGATTACTTCAACAATGTAACAAGCATGTGCAGCATTTTCTTCAGCTAAAGTAGTGAGCATACAAATCAATGGTTTACTGTTGATGGTCAGATCTCGTAAAGATGAGTAATACTCTTCCTTCACTTCCTCCGGATTTACAGCAATATCTTCCGACATCTTGCACTGGTAGATCTTTTGGACTATCAACTAATTGAATTATTTAAACCTGTAACACGAGTAATTTGTATTTTAATTATTTTACTTATTGAGAATTCAATTAATAGACTACTTTATGATGTATCTACATTAGCTGTTGCAGAACTTAATTCTGATTAATTTAACCAAGATGCAATGATTACAACAGGTATATTTTTGAACATAATCACAAATCAATATACTTTACATCTATTTAACAATTGATATATTGCATAAGGAACCATATGATAAATCAAAGTAAATATTATATATGTATATATGTATATATGTGATATATATATAATATTTAAATAATATATAGTACTTATATATTATCAATAAAAGTAATATCTATATTTATTTATTAATGTATTTTATAGTGATACAAGCTAAATGCTAAGTTATATAAAATATAACATTAATATTACGTATAACATGATAAATGTATGCATAATGATACACACGTCTTCTTATTGCTGATTTGAATAGATTTATAATTAATAATAGTATTCTGTGATAATTTATTCTATGCTGTAATGATTCTATTTCAAGAAGAAAAGAAATCGTGATTGACAGTAGATATTTGCTCCATAACGGATTGATACTGTCTTAAGTAACAGCTTTTTGGTCTAATTTTCAAGCTTATTCTTTATTGTAGTATATTTAATTAAATCATTATTTATCTTATGATGGTAACCATCATGCCTAGACTATTGGTTGGTAATTTGAATTACGAAGATATATGCTTATAATTATGAGAGAATTTATCAAAATAGATTTTATATTTAAATGAAAGAAATTTAAAAAAAATGATTACTAATTTCAATTTTGGACATAATACTTTTGTAAAATGTTCATGATACATAAAAATTATTTTATGATAAAGAAAAGTAGGAAGAACTAAAATTTTATATAATATAATTAGAGTATCTATATTTATAAACAAATATGTATTTGTTTTTCAGAATTCAAGAGTTCTTACAATACATGTAGTAACTTTTTCAATATGTAAATTGGATTCTAAACGCACATTTGACGAGATGCCCAGGTCTTTAATTATATTGACTTTACCTAAGGGGAACATATTGCAGCAAAATATTTATTTGGAGATAAGAAACAAAACAAAAATATGTTCAGTTATTATGTTTATCAAGTCCTTTCACATCATTCAGAGCCAACTTTATCCAACTCAGATTACTAACATCATACTAATAGTTAAATTGGATTAATACATTGAAAAACAATGATAATGGAGTAAAGATAGAACCAAGAAAATATTATTTTTGAGACATTTTCAAATAACTTATGCCAGCCTGAACAGTGACTAATTTTCATCCTTTACTGTTTCAAGTATGAAAAACATGTAAATTCTGAAAGAAATTAATATTTAAAAGAAATGTCCTATACATTGATTAATATAATTTAAATACAATACAAAAAAGTAGCAGTTTCATTCAATGGGCCTGAAGGAAAAAACATGACCTAATTACAAACTATACTAGAGGCTGTTTCAAATATCAATTAGCTGATTACAGTTTCATAAATACCCTCATAGAATAGCTATCCCAGTTGACTGATAAGAAAATCAATAGAGCCATCCAAGCAACAATGTGTCATCAAGTGTCAGACGCATTTCGAGCGAATTACATCTTACATACAGCAATATAACAAATTATTTATGGAGAAGCCAATAACAATGAGCAACAAATCGAAGGCAAACACTTGAGCAGAGATATGAATCCCCATTGCGTCACGTGCGTGTGCAAATGAAAGAAATTTGAAAAGAGAAGATGAAATCCAAGGGACGGGCGGAGGATAAAAGAAACGCAAGGAAATAAAGATAGAGAGCGAATTACACATGTATCTTCTTGAACTGTCAAGAAAAGCGTGTTCCGGTGCTTCGTTAGCTATCACCAATTACGTAAGCAAAAAGGTAGCTAGGCAACTCGGGAAACATGAAAAGCGCCTAGCAGCTGGTTGCCATACAGAGCATGCATTCTATTTTCTTGAGATGGGAAGACAGGGAAACCCAAAACAAAAGTAGCAGAAAAGCAATCAAGAACTTACCGCTTTTTCATGGAGTCGCGTCTCTCTGTATCAGCTTGCATGCATCAACAAAACAGTTGTGCGCCTCATACGTGCGAAAGAAACTAATTTTTTCTCGTTTGCTACGTGTATGTGGACACAGGCAGCTGGTCGACCGAGCAGGCACTCGACGATTGACACTTGGCACTGCCGTGGTCGAACGAGGACGTGCCTGTACTCGCAGGCTCTTCTGTCAATTTTCCGTTGAGGCTGCCGTTGGCTGGTCGACGGAAAATTCGAGCGCAGCACTCTATGCAACCACGCCACTACGCTACGCGTACATACAGCTTGCGTATTTAGCGATGTACTCGTTCAAAATGGCGTCTCACTCTCTCCCGCTGATGCTCGATCTGAGCGCTCCTCTTTCGTCCTCTGCCCAGATCTTACATGCACTGACTCTAAAATCTAGACTATAACTGTGAGTTTGTGACTCGCGTCAGTCTCGTCTTGTCTCTCTACCGTATCTCGACCACCAGGTGGCGACATCGGTGACGGTGCATAGAATCCTGCGCATGCGCTGCCTAGAATTCTATAATCATTAATCTTCGCTCCGTCTCTAATCTAACTAAGCACGATGCACAACTTTCATAGCTCTATACATATTTACACATTTTGAACATGTAAATATTAGTATAATAATAATAATAATACTCATATGCTAAAGATGCAATGTCGTCACCTGTAGGGGCCAAAACACCGGTCTGCCGCCTGCGGCTACCGGACGTCCGATGTCCGAACACTGGATCTGAATACAGGAACAGTGGCTCCGCTCTTGTAATCCTATATGTATATGTATCTCTATCGAAAGCGCTTGTTTCGAAGTATTATATCTTTTCTCACTTCCTGTTCTCAATACAATTCTTATCACAAGAGGGCCGCAAATCGATGACGTGCTTACTTTAGCATTTATGTAGGAAAAAACAAATTACTTTTTTCCATCGAACAAATATTAATTCTTTGTAATAATATTTCTTAAATTATTGGTCGATAAAAATATCAATAATTTTAATAAATTACATATTTATTCTATTATAATGCTATTATTATATGCTATTATCTTATAATGCTATCGAAATCTTATGTTATGGTGAAATTTGTATTTTATTATTATCAAAAAGTGGCGCAATTCATTTCTACAAAAAATTTGCAAGTAGACATAAAACATTAATTCAACATCGGTGTAGTTCTAAAACGAATCATTTTTGTAAATTATGAAAATGTTAACTACTGACATAGAGTCCATAGGTATTTGTTTCTGCCGTTGTAACAATAACGCGAGTCAATATATTGCGCTGCATTGTAAAAATGTTGTAAAAATGTTGCATGAATGATGGTGTCTAATAAAAAATGCCTTGTCTAACGTTGAAAAAATACTGTAGCAAGATTGGTTTAATGTTTGATGAAATTATCGAAATGTACAAAGAATGCCTCAAAAAGCGAGAAATTACAACTAGCATTCTAAAAACGTTTTTTTCTTTGTAACATTATTTTGTAAACAAAGCCGGACATTATGTACTGCAAGATTTTCTTCGGTTAAGGGAAAGATTTGGCAATGTTATGAAAAAGCGTGGTTGAAGCAACATTTTGAAAACAACTCTTGCTGCTTGGTACTTTGACCGTTATAACTTAAAAATTGTACAATTTATTACAACCTATATGCATATATATATATATACATACATAAAATTTTATTGTTCTGAAGAGCTAAAACGTTTTCTTCTAACTTCCGAAAACGATTTCAGTATTACGAATTCTCTCCCAATCAACAAATGAAATTACATTAATCTAATATTCCTCATTCCCGGACTCAGGCGCTATAATAATCAAGTTTTTTTCCAATTTTATCACAAAATATTGTTTGATTTTTTAATTTTTCATCATATGCCCGTTTAAATGAGATGAGCATAAGATCATTAATATATAGATCACCCTATATAAATTGCTATTTATAAATCTACTGTTATGCTACGCCTGCTTTATCGTTACACATGTACTATAATCTGATCTCAAATAAAAATACAAATAAATTTATTAAGTCATTTTAGACTTGTAATAACATTTTTAATTTTGTATATTTAAAATCGATGAGTTGTTTAATGGAATTTGTTTTACACCTCATTGATTTTGGTTGGTTTTAAAGATATTATTATATTGATCGGGTCGAGCCTTTAAAATGACTAGTCTTGATAAAACTTTGCAAATTGGTTATTCATGTAAAGGCCAATATCTCTACCAAATTTCAAGTCAATAGAATAATTCTTTTGACGGTTATTAATATTTAAAAAAATGAGGTTTTTTCATTCGCATGACTCAGCAAATATCGATGGTAACTTTATGAAAATTGAGTAATATGTACTTTGAGAATATAATCAGTGCATATGAAAATAATTATTAATAAATATTTTATCGACTTTATTTAAACAATTGCTTGTAATCTCCAAAAATCCATCTTCTTTTTCAAAGTCTTATTTCTGTGTTTCTAGATCTTTTCCTTTCAAAAATGATAATAAAAAATGTTGATCTACTGCAGAAGACACATCTTTATCTGCAAGAAAAATAGAAAACAGTGTACAGGAAAAATAAATGTCAAATAACTGTTCCATAATTATGTCTTCATAAGGTTTATAAAGAATTACACATGAATTTTTCAAAATCAATAAAAACTATTTTATTATTATTTTTTTGAGTGAAAATGCTCTAGTTTTATTATATATGATAGCATTTGAAATATATGACGATACTTTTTTTATAATAACAGATGACAAATAGACAGAATAGATGTGATTGATGTGCATATTGATAATTTCAGCAGTTATGAATAATTTATTTTCAATACATATATTAACTTTAACTAGCTTCTTGACTTTGTCGTTTTTGAACCATTTCTCTGATATTATTTTCACTTTCTCTTAAGTTACGTTGCAAATATGTCTTATTATTTTCAAGAGTTTTTATTTTTTCATCTGCTGTTTTTGTGCGTACATCCAAATCTTTCTTGATTGTATTTCTATCTTGAAGAATAAACATTCGACCAACTGCTTCAAAGGTCTTTGTTTTATCAGGTAACGTTCTAAGCTCAACTTGTGTTAACTCAGCTCGTTGTTTATTACGACGAAGTGTATCAATTTGTATATCTGCTAGCTTGAGTTTTTGCCTAGTATCAATAACTTTTTCATGCAATTCTGCAAATGCTTTCTTCAATTCTTCATCAGCAATACGAGCCATGTTCAGCTTACTATTTTCAATTAAATACCTACAACAGATGATTCTAAAATAATTTGTGAGCACAATAATATATTTTTTAATTTATGTAAGTTTGGTATCTTTTATTCATATCCATGTTGATTTTTATTAAAAATGACTTTTAATTATTGTTTAAGTTTCTAATATGTTATTGGCAAGTATTTAAAGTAATTAACATTTTACTACTACTTAAAACAAATAATTACCTAATAAATTGTCGTGTAAATATGTTACAACTCTATAAAAGGCAATTTCGTGATTGTATGATACTGTGGTTAAACAGAATAGTAAGGTTAGGGTACGTTGCCATATATATATATATAGCGGTGGTTCGCTTGCTCAAAAATCAACTGCGTCCAATGGGAATTCATTATGTCGGAACGGTAAATTTTGAAGTAGCTAAAAAGTGAAAAAGTACAACTAGGTAATCGATTAAGATATGTGGTAACATTACCTAATTTGTGTAGTGCGAAAAGCACATGGAACGGTAATTTAATTTCGTAACAACGAGAAAATACTGTACGATACAAGTTCGGAAAAGAGTTTTTCGATACTCCATGCGCAAAGTGCGTCTTTCCCGTACGTAATGTACTATTTCGATACGACGTGTGGAAAGTGCGATTTTCAACGCACATTTTTCGTCGAGCGTGCAGGAAAGACACACTTTGCGCACGAAGTATAGAAAAAGCTATTATTTATGAAAATATAAGAATGTCGAGTATCATTTAGGTGGCAATGTAGAATAAACGATATTACGAGTTTTAAATTACTTGAACTCAAAATTGAATGGAATTCAAAACTAACAAGTGTAGATTGAAAATAACGAAAGCTATGTAAAGTTATATATTCGTTAAGGAGGAAAAAGTTCAGTAACTGCATCTTATCTACTTTTTCTAGGCAAGATTTTTTAAAAATACCTCGAGAAGTTGTATTAGTACTTTCATTGCTAGAATTCTATCTAATTAATATAAACTTTCGTGGCTAATATATATTCTATTGTTTTGATATATAGGAGTTGTAAATATTAAATAAATAAATTGAGTTGACAAGGGATCGATGAGCTTGTCTAACACTGAAATAAACAAACAAATATTTGTTTGCAATATTTTAATGACTAATTTTTTTAAGTTTCTGAGTATAATTAAACGTGGTTCTTTTATTGAAAATTCATGCCTTTGTTGGCAGATCTATTCGTGCAGTCAGTATGTAACTTTCACGAACAAACTTCATTTTTAACTTCAAAATCGTATAACTATTGTAAAGTTTGTATCAAAAGATTAGGCATTCTGAAAATAATTTTTATGCGTGTATTATTGAGCTAATATTATTTATTTGCAGTAATTAAATAAAGAATTCAAACCATAAAAATAAACATCATTATGTTTTTTATCTGAAACAAAATCATATCTATTTTCTTTATACTGTATTTTTGAATATCGTAATCAATACTACTTATTTACATTTTCTCGTCGTTCTTTTTCATCTCTCCTTTTATTATAATTTAAAGATTTATGTGGAAAATGACGCTCAAATTTTAGTTGTATGAGAAAATATGCTTCGTCGCTCCCATTTTATGCATTGATAAAGGCAGACTTTTCCTACGTTTACTAATGGAACTAATGCTAGTTAAAAACTATGTAGATTATTCTTTCGATTAGAAATATGAACATTCTCAATTTCCGTAGAGGGTGAGATTCTATATAGGTATTTAATTAATTATTTTTTTGTGTCGCTGCTCTAAACATTATTCAAAGTAAATTTTCTATCCCATTATACGAAAATGTGTGTATATTTTATAAATATTTGATGTACGTGTAAAAAATAAGCTTGATATTTGCAACATTTTATATATATTTTTTTAAAATAAAAAACCCATCATTATGTAACTTTTTTAATCTTGTTCACGAAATAACTGCCAAATGATGTTGACCTACAAAGGCAACAGGTTCTTCACTATTGATATTTTTTATTATATTATATATTTTTTTTTCTAAAGCATATTTGCTGTAGTTGATGTAAGTTCAGTTAACTGAAGGAGCTTCTTCTAAGTTTTCAAACATGGAAAAATAAACTCGCTTTAATTAATATCTGAGAAATATTGAAAATTCACACATGAAACAGGAATAGCATAAAAAAACAAGTATTATAACGAAGTCATTTCTTGTAATTAGAAATATATTGAAAAGTGTATTTATTAATTGATATGAAATTGCACTGGCCAAATAGATTGATTATTATTAGATTGATATTAGATGATTTATCAACTTTTCAATTGTATCGAAATTCAAAAGTTTTGTTAAAATATATTTGATATAATGGTGGGGAATAAATAGTTATTATTAGAGAATATTGAGAGATAATTTTGTTATGCCAAGTAAAGATGATATGTATATATTATGACACGATTGTGATTTCAACAATGTGATGGTACGTACAACGGATTGTAATGACAGCGAATGCAATGCATCATGTACGCAGCACATAACGGTGAAGATGTACAGACAATGCGAGTATCACGGGTACCATTGTGAATGCAATATGATTTTGAAAACCCCTTTCTCGTGAGACCACTATCAACAAAACCATAAATATCGATTTCAAAGTCTACACAGAATCAATAAAAATGTCCAGAGATACAACCATTTGTAACATTTTGCATAAAACATCATTGCACGTTTTATTGAGATTATTTATAGATGTTATAACAGCTGTTGGCCAAATTAGTGGGTCTACGCGGTATACCTGTACGCATAATGTTTGATAATTAATTGTCAAGCTGACAACAGAAGACAATGGCAAAAGATGTACAAATATAATTTTGTCATTATACCCTACTTGGTTGACGCAATCAGAGAAAAAATCAAGTCAGAAATAGACGCAGTAGTCACTGATGCGAATTATCGATATCGTAGGAAAAATAACTAAATGAAAAGGAAATGTAAAATAGCTCCGTAGATGATCAATCATTATTATGGAAGCGATTGTTTGGTCAAAAAATAAATGATACTTTTGTATTTTTAGAAACTTGATTAAAAATTAGAACTCGGCACGTAGTAGATAATTCAGATGCGACGACGCAATATAATTTACGAAAGGTCGAGTTAATTATGATTGACAAGCAGCTGCCGACAAACGTCAGAACGTCACAAGAAGAAGAAAATCCGTGATATGAATTCAGATGAAACAATCAGCAGTGATGACATCACAAACTTATAGCCTATTAGACGCAAAAAGGCTGGTGTTTCATGCGCGACATAATTGTGTGAGCAACCCCTTACAGAATAGCTTCTTCCGGCTCTTGGATTGTACGCGCTGCAAATTGGCGCAGCCTCCTATTGCAGTAGTATAGCAAGACACGTTGCCGCGGACTCGCATTGCTATAACGATTCTTGTATACTGTCAAGTCGTTGAGAGATCGTTGAGTTGAATTCCTTGGATTAGAAATTCGTTGATGAAAAAAATGACAACATTGGGATTGAAATTTTGATAATCAAGTCTGGAAGTGAATGTGACATTATAAATTGAGCAAATCGTAATAACAACAGTGCAAAAGTTACTCAAAGCGAAAGTTTATGGTTTATTGATTTCGCAAGGTGTAGGAAGTAATAGTGTGACTTCGTCTTGCATATTCAAAATGATAAAAGCTATTGCTGATAAAATTAACGGGATGATACATCATTAGCAGTCTCGTTTCCACTTCAAATGAGTTGGATTCCTGATTAATATCCCCTCCTCGCGATCGTAATTGCTATTGATTTTTTGCCTTACATTTTTGTTACGCAAGTGACAACACTTCGATTACAAGTATCGTTTGGTTTGGTTTGAATATTTCCGTCTGTCATCAAATGGTATGTGCACACTCGTTGAATTCATTTAATACACTTTGAAGTTATTATCAAACAAAATTATTAATGTCTTTGACGCTGTGGCCAAAATCGACCGATCTATTTTTAATTGAACGTTTACAAACATTAAATTTATAAAGTAATTAGGACAACGGAATAGGAGGACGCGTATTAGTACAGAGAAAAATGTTACTCTACAAAATGAGTCCAAGGTAAGGCGATTCGTATTCTTTGTGTAATGACATTATATTATCGCAATTGCACATACTACCTGCTTGCAGAAACGCAGTAAGCCAGTCTTCAACAACGGTTCATCTTCTTTTAACGATATTATCCTTGAGTTCATTTACAGATGTTATAATAGCTGTAAACCGAATTAGTAGGTATATAGCATATACGTATGATGTTTAACAATTCTAAATCTGTAACTTTTGTAGTTGGCGATGAAAGGCAATGCCAAAAATTGTGCACAACAAGCAGCTGCCTATTTCAAAGTATTGCTATAAGAAATCAAGATATTTTCTAAAATTTCATTTCTCAATTATCAATAATGTTAATTAACATTTTTCAGCTTTGGAATTTTGGAAAATAATGAACAGAGAGGCTGACCCGTGCACAAATTTTTACGAATTCGCGTGTGGTCGTTTCATAAGAGATACGTCCATCATTGATGAAGAAAGTGTAGTAAGTACGTTTAGTCTGGCGCAGACTCAGATATCAACTGAACTACTTCACGAATTAAACAAGTCGGTGAAAGAAAATGATTTAGATGCGATCAAAAAAACGAAAACTTATTATCAAAATTGCATGAATGAAGGTATGTCTACGGCACACGCTGCAGGTCACGTACTTTAACTCTCATATGAGCAAAATTGATTAAACTTTAAAGTTTTATATCTTTGGTGAAAATCAATTTACAGGGACGATCGGGGTAGCGTCTGGAAGCTCTTCTTAAGACTAAAAATTTTAAGATGGTCCGCACCACGAATTCAATTAAATATTTTTTTAATAATTTCAAACAAAAATTCAAAATTTAAAAATCTACAAATTTTTAACTACCTTTAATCTCTTGTAGATTCTCAACAAAAAATTTTAAGTACGTAACTTTAAAGTTCCTTTCAAGCCCTTTCTAAATCACTCATCAAAACATTAGTTTCATCAATTTTGACGAGCATACGAGCATTTTTTTCGGAAATAAAATTTTTTTCCTAACTTTTCATATTTTCGAAAATTCAAATAATACATAAAAATAAGCATTTTAACGAATTAGATTTCTTCGAAAAAAAACATGTTCAATTTTCTTTCTCTACAACTGGTGCGCTAAAAAAGATTTTTTTTTAATTATCTGACAATTAAAATATTTTCTTTTACTCCTCGAATACATGCAAAATAGAAATTATAATTTTTGGAACAATTTTTTTTCTTTTGTTTTTTGTGTTACAAAAATTAATTTGTAAATAAAAATAATAATATTGTCAGAATTTAAATGCGAACACATGGTTTATCGGTAAGCTTGTTTACTTCGCATGAAAAAATAACTAGGCCTTATAAATTCAAATAAGATATTTTATTTAAAAATTCCCATTACCAACATTCTTTTTATCACACTTTACATTTGATTAACACATTAATTGGGATAAATTAATTTTCGTAATACAGAAAGAATAGAGAAAAGAATTTTTTCAATTTGTATTGCATTGTAATTTTTATTTCGTATCATTATTTTACAAGTAAAAAAGAACATTTCTAAAAAGGAACATCTTGTGTCACAGACATGCATTTTTTAATTTATTTAACGCATCAGTTATAGGGGAAAAAGTTAATTTTTTTTCAAACAAAATTTGAAAAAATTCCACTGTATTCTACGTAGAAAAATGAACATTTTCTCCAATACAATTTTTTATATTTAAATTTACGTAGATATGAAAAGTTGGAAGAAAGTGTTAATTTCCGGAAAAAATGCTTGCATACCATTCAAATTTAATGATACTAATTTTTGATGAGTGATGCAGAGAGGACTTGAAAAAAAGCTTAAAAATTATGCACTTAAAATGTTTTTTGAGAACCTACGAGAAATCAAAGATGGTCAAGAATTTTTAGATTTTTCAATTTTGAATTTTTGTTTCAAACAATTAAAAAACATTTGACTGCTTCCATAATTCATATCCTTTAAAAATTTTTACAAAAAGCTTTTAAACGCACACTTGCCCGTCTTGGTACATTGATTTTCATCAAAGATATAACATTTTTAAATTTATCTAATTTGGCTTGTAGGGGGGGGGGGGGTCAAGTACGTAACTGGCAGTGTACGTATAATTAAGAATGAATATAGATGTAGTATTTTTATATTGTAAAACTTTTAGATAGAATTGAAGTGGCAGGGAATAAGCCTCTCATTGATATCTTGAAAAATGTTGGAGGATGGCCAGTGTTACTTGGTGACAAATGGGACAACAGTCAGTTTGACTGGGTGGAAAGCATTTACAAAATTAGGGAACATAATTTGCCGATGTTTTTTCCAATAATCATAAGCGTTTATTTTGATAATACAAACTCAACCATGCGCAGTATCAAAGTAAAGAAATACTCTTCTAATCAATATTATAATAATTGAAATACTAATGAAATTATCTAAGTGTACTTTTTGTGGCTTTTAGGTGCGTAATGCTTTTTCAATGATTAATCGAGCATTTTTGATAAATGGAGTTCACAATCCACAAATGACAGCTTATTTCAATTATATGATGAACGTCATAACTATATTAGGTGCAAAAAGAAACAGTGCTACAATAAATGAAATGAAAGAGTTATTAAAATTTGAAATTCAACTTTACAACGTAAGTATAGATATTATGTATTATAAAAATATAGTACGAAAAATAATCTAAATACTTTTCAATCGAGTCGATATGCATGGATGATTCTAGAAGTTTAAAATTGTCTGCGCAGGAGGGTCAGCTAATTTTACTGGTGGTATTTTCTATGATAGAGTATGTCAAAAGAAGCCGTTTAGCTATCTCAGATATGTATATGTGTTCATGTGTATTTTTTCACAGCCCGAAAAATGTCTTTTATAGTTATTTTTGAAAAATTATTGCTCAGCGAATTTTTAATATTTTTTTAAATAAAAAAAATTTTTTTTTCGACGTCTCATTATACAACAATAGCTTTTATCGTTTTGAATATGCAATCTGACAATTTTTATAATTTTAAGAAAACTTTAATTATCCATATGCAAAAAGTAGCTTAAGACAACTGAGCACTATTAGGGTCAAATCGTCGGCCATACGTATTCCGAGTATCGTAACTTGATCAATTTTCAATATTTTTGAACACGCTAGGTGTAATTATTTTAGTTTTATTTTTTTTTGTCTTTTTAAGACCTTTTATCCAGAACTTCGTGCGCCTTAATCAATGCATTAGAATGGTTTTTTCGCAAAATCAAAAATTCTAATATCTAAAGCCGTTTATCTACAAACAAAAAATATGCATATCATAAAAATTTCAGAATATATTCTACTCGGTTTGAACTAACTAAAACCGTATTAAAATAGAACAAAAGTAATGCGTTTTTTTCACTTTCAAAATTTTTATTTTTGTAAAAATTGCAAACTTTAATCCACTCTATTTATGGCCCTATTACATCGTTAGAAACATGTGTCACACCAAATCAAAGATCTTGAAAAGACATAAAAATGACGCCCGGCTGGTTAAAAAATATCAATAATAGATTAAGTTACGATATTTGGAATATGACCGGTAACTTAACCCAAATAGTGCTCAGTTATCTTAAGGGTATTCGTTACATGGTATTTTTTGCATAAACATAATTAATTTTTCTGAACATTAGAAGAATTGATAAATCGAATGAGAAGTAAAAAAATATCGAAAATTTGCTAAGGTACAATTATTTAAACATAGCCAAAAAAGTCAAATTATATACACACACATACACTTTTGGGAAAATCTAAGATAGCCAAACAGATCCTTTTGATGTACTCTATTATAGAATAAATTGCCAGCGAGATTGACTGATCTTTCTACACAGCCAATTTTAAAAAACTGTATATATATTTAATAGATTACAACATCTGAGGAAAAATTAATTGATATACCAGAAGCAGAAGCTCCAATTAGTATTAGAGAGCTATCTTTCAAGTTTCCAAGTATCCCGTGGCTAGAATTATTAAATAAAATTCTTAATCCGAGTGGTATATTCATCAACGACACGGAAGAAGTTTACCTTGAAGATCCAAATTTCATTGTACAGATTGTAAAATTGATAGATATAACTCCGAAACGAGTGCTAGCTAACTTTTTATCATGGAGGATTACTCAAATTACTCTCATGTACATGCCTAAAAAGTTGAAAAAGGTTGCTACTGACTTTAGGAGCATCATAGATGGAACAAAAAAAACTATGAGCAGAATGTACTGGTGTCTAAATGAAATAATGGAGGCGTTTCCGGTTAGTTTGAGTGCCATGTTTGTCAGGAAAAATTTCAATCAACGTATTAAATATACTATCAATGAAATAGTTGAAAATATCAGAAACGAAACAAGAAAAAATTTTCTGATGGTAACGTGCACGATAAAGCTAACGAGTGAGCGATGAAAGTAAGCGAATAAAATTTTTTTTTATAGGTGGATTGGATGGACGAAAAAACCCGAAAAGCTGCTATAGAAAAATTAGATGCAATGACCGTTTCAATTGGTTACGCTGAAGAATTAATGGATGATCAAAAAGTAAACGATTACTACAATGAGTTACAAATCAACCCAGGGTTATACATCACCAGTGCATTCAACGTAACTTCATTCTTGGAAAAACAAAACTATAGAGCACTAAGGAGATCGTCAAACGAATATCTGTGGACGCAGAATCAAAATGTTGCGCTTGTTAATGCTTATTACACTTCATCGACAAATAATATTGGTAATTGATAAATCAATGAATACTGGTATAAATTATAAATACTCATAGTAAATTGTGATTTAACGACAAAACAAATGTTACTTTCAGAAATACCTACTGGATTTTTAAAAACATTCTTTCAATCAGACAGACCTCAATACATAAATTACGGCACAATAGGTACCATGATTGGACATGAAATCATTCATGGCTTCGATAACCAGGGTCGAAAATACGATAAATATGGGAATCGAAAGAACTGGTGGGAATCGAATACTGAAAAGAACTTTATAAAAAAGGCGAAATGCATTGTAGAGCAATACAATAATTACACTGTACCTGAAGTCGGCCTAAATGTATGCAAATTATATTTTCGTATTAGCAATATGTATTAGCTAATGTCATATTAGTAAGATATGAATTAAAACTTAACGTGTTTGGATCATTTAAGGTAAATGGACAGTTGACGCAAGGTGAAAATATTGCTGACAACGGAGGTTTCAAATTAGCTTATTATGCATACAATGAATGGACGAAACGTCACAATATTGTCGAAGGTTGCCTTCCGTATCTTCCATACACTCCTCAACAGATGTTCTGGATTAGTGCAGCTAGTAATTGGTGTAGTAAACAGCGACCAGAATTTCTAAGAGATATTATTGCTACAGATCCGCATAGTCCTTATGACTCAAGAGTAATATTGTCGTTTTCCAACATTAAAGAATTTGCTAAAGATTTTAATTGTAAACTTGGCTCTAAAATGAATCCTGAAAAGAAATGTCTGATTTGGTAGGTCTTATATGTTTTCTTCCAAGCTTGTTACGTAATGTACTATGATACATTTTTCAAATCGCAATTTATGTTTTTAAATTGATCAACATTGTTCGATGCAATTTTAAAACTGTTCAAAAGTTTGTTCTGTAATAATGTCATCCTCATCAATAGCATCATTCTTGTAAAAAACTCTTTCAATAAAATATTTTTAAGATGTACTAAAAACTATTAGTCAAAATAAATTGTTAGTTTACTTCGAATAAAATCAAACATATAAAATGTAATCAATAATTCAAAAATTCAAAAAAAGACGATTCAATACCGTTTGTAATATTTGTTAAAATCGAAGTTAATTCTATAAAATTTATCTTTAAAATATTTCAAATTATAAATTAATTTTAATGGTCGTTATAATATAGAAATAACATTTTTTTATAATTTCATAATCTTATGTATTATCAGTGTCCCTTTACATTCTATTGTATTGTTGTTAATAAATTTTTTTAATAAAGTAATACAAATAAAACACTAATTATCATTTTTATTATTCAGGCCCATCATGCTTCTTGATCATTACAATATTTTTGATTTTCTTATTCAAAATAATCGTGATGAGGTTAATTCTAATAATTTTATTTTTTTAACATGTAAGATTGCATATAGAATTAGTTAAATTTTTATATAAGCAGCTCAATGTAAAACTAATTAATCAATATAAACAATCTACATCTTGAAAAAGTTTTTAAAATATTTAAAAGAGATAAATTATGTTGAATATAAAATAAAAAAATACCAAGCTTGAAGAAATTATCATTCGATCGTTATTTAACAGACTACATAGGTTGTGGCATTGAACTCGTCATAGAAAATGCTCATGTAATATTTTTCATTGTGTATAAAGTTACTATGTTGCATATTTGATGTCTCCGGGTCAAATAACGTGATTCCGATATAGCTGTGTTGTACTTGAACATGTTTATTTATTTGAAAAACGTTTCGCCGATCACATTCTAGCTTTGGGTCGTTAGTATAATTTGCTGAGACGATTGATGATAGACATATCAAGATAGTTATTCCTAGTTTCTTTACTACCTTTTGTATCTTCTATTTGTTCAAACTCGTATAATATAATAATTGAAATATATTTCTTTACGTCTCAAATATCTCTGACAAAAAGAAACAAGTTATCTTTTTTCAGCTGTTCAAATCAATGTCATGTTACAAGTATAATTCAGAGTAAAACTAGTTTCTTTAAATTTTAATCAATTATATAATTATCAATTATTTTATTTCCAGAAGCACACCTAAAATATTGTTGAGAATTTCTTAAAGTATATTATCGCTTAGCTCCTTACGTCAATTGGGATGCGATGTTGTAGGTCTTGCTCCAGTAATACCATTACGTAAGTCTTGAACACCTGCAATGTTATTATTATTTCATAATAGCGTATGGTTTGATATTTAATTTACATGATTACCGATGGCGACCTACGATGCCTTAATCAGTATGGGCATACATGCCACACCAAAGCTTGTGCAAATGAAGGTATGAGAGATCAAGTGTTTTCTGATATCTTGAATGACATATTTCTCAGCAATATGATCGCAATAAATTACAGCTTTACGCCTAATAAAACTTATGGATGAAGAAACTGATCCATGTACAAATTTTTATAAATTCGCACGTGGCAATTTCATAAAAAGTGCTTCATTAGACGAGGGAGACAATACCATTACGGATAATGCAAATAGTGAATTATCAGATTACACTAATGCTGAAATAACTGCTGATGTGGAATATACTGATTTAGAAGCATTCAAGAAAACCAAAATTTATTATCAAAACTGTATTAATGAGGGTGAGTTTGAAAAGATCGTTTCTGAAGGAAAATATAAATTCGGTCTTTTTAGCTCGAACAGAACAAGTTGGTAGCAGACATCTTTTAAAAATTTTAAATAACATTGGGGGATGGCCGGTGCTGCTTGGTAACAGATGGAATGGACGCCGATATAACTGGATGGAAACTGTTTATAAAATTGCGGATGAATAATTTGTGGAATATTACTTTCCAGCAAGTATAGCTGTTCAATCCGACAATGAAGATACTTCAAAAAACGCCATAAAAGTAAATGGAAATTCAGAGCAAATATATTTTCATTGACGAGAAATTATTATAATAATTTGTTAATCTTATAGATAAGTGGCGTGTCTTTGAATATTGGTCCAAATTATTTTGTAGATGGACAAAGTAGCAATGAAATATTGAAATTGAAATTTTTTTTCACTTTCCTTCAGATATGAATTCGTCCATTTTGTAGAATTGCCAACTGGATTTTTGAAATATTTGTTCATAGTACCCGAAGATAATATGAACGTAAGTGTACAGGAAATTTTTAAATTGAATGAAATATTGAAACGCCGTAACTGCGAGTATCGTATTTTTATAGGTAAATGGAGAACTGTCGCAGGGTGAAAATATTGCTGACAACGGGGGTTTCAGAGCTGCTTATCTTGCGTATAACGAATATACGAGATATCACCATATCGTGGAAGGCTGCCTTCCGTCCCTCAATTATACACCTGAACAAATGTTTTAGATTAGTTTGGCAAGTGTATGGTGTGCACAAGAACGTCCAGAGTTCATCAAATCAACAATGCTCACAGATACACACAGTCCAAATGTAGCTAAAGTGAATGTTGTTCTATCTAATATTAAAGAGTTTGCGGATGATTTCAAGTGCAAGCTTGGATCCAAAATGAATCCTCGTGAAAAATGCATGGTATGGTAAACTAGAATTGCCGAAGACATTTTTGTGTAAATGTACTAGCAATTGATGTCTGATCAGCACTTAAAAAAATTATCGTCTTTCGATTCTTTCAAAAAATACTTAATTATATAGCACAAAACTATATAAGTCGATGTAAATTCTATAACTGTAATTATAAATGAAATTTTTAATGAAAAATCATTTTAGCGCAATTATATTGTAATCTGATTAGTATACATATCAGAAAAAAATAGAAATACACTACAGTTCTTTAAGTAGAAATAAAACTATGTAATGGCGTGATAAATTTGTATTGTTATAATATAAATAATAAAGATTCTTCCTACTGAGCAATATTATTTTGGTAATTTTAATATCAATCAAATCTTTGATGAATTGTAAGAACTATACCCAGTTTGAAGATTTACAAATAAACTTATAAACTTCTTTTCAATAAAGAGCACTTTTATGATATATACTTGATATTTATTCAAATAAAAAGTTAACTGCATATTTGTTCTCATTTGACTTCATTTATTAAAGCAATAATAATCACTTTAATGTTTATATAGATTTATAGATTAATATTCTTTATAGGCCAGTCAGACTGTCAGCAGAAAAAAATAACAAACTGTAACTTTCATTAGGTGTATATTTGCAAAATAAAAATACTCAATGAAAGAATTCAGAAAGTTATTCTTTACATAATTACAGTAACGTATAGGTGAAGAAGAAAGTAGATCAGACATTCAATTTTCTGGTACAATAACGAATAAAATATTACATCCTATTGTAAACAGTGCTGACTATATTAATCAAAGAAACCAATGCAATGCTTAATGACATTCAAAACCGAGAACTAATAATAAATGACATTCTTATTTTAATAAACAAAAACTTCTTACTTACGTCATTCTTACAGATCATTACTTGTGCAATTAGATGCAACGATTATTTTCAAGTTTTAGACACTTCTTTTTAATGTAACTAAACCATTATTTAGTTATGTTTATCTTCGTTAATTAGTGAGTTGTTTTAAATATTACTAAAATCTATTTAAATTAAAGACAGTGAAAAATGACACTCTCATAACAATAAGCTCACAGAACAATTTAACACGAATTCATTTTTGGAAACATAATTATTAAATAATTAAAATCTTTGATAAACAAAATAATATTTCCAATCCCTCCTCCTAAAAATAATCAGTTTTAAATGTGATGAATATATAAATGGAATTCACCAACCATAGGCACATTCGATTTCCTCTATCAAGCGCATAAATGCGATAATAACACAGGCCGACAGAATTTGACAAAAATATTTTACCAAGAACCCGAGTATAGTTTTCCGAAGGTTTTTTGCGCGCTGAATCCGAATCCGAGGTCAGAATTACTCTGGTGGCTCCGGTTTTCGAGATATCCTAACCTTAAAGTGCAAAAAACGCGATTTTTGCCTATATTTGAGGTTATGTAGCAAAGAAAAGAAATTTTTTTTCAAAAAACTGTATACATCAAATTAAAGTATGAGTTTTCTTCTTTCAAATGCCGTTGAGTATGCTCGGATATCTTTTTTTTTCACGAAGTTACACAAATTTGAAAATTTCAAATTTTATGAATTTAAAAAGCACCACATCATTCAACCCAAGCTATCTAACAAGTAACCATATTAAAGAGCCACTCACCAATTTAAGCCAAACTTGGAAATATGACAAAACACTAAAAAATATTGTGAGCATCGTGCTTCTATTTACAAAATGCTCTCTTACGGGTAGAAACCACCCCTGCCAACCTCTAAACAGGCTCACCCACATAACCCTGGGTAGAGCAAGTTTAATTAACTGCTTTTTGATAAAAAAACTCATTTTCTAATCACAGGTATGTGTACTAATATGATCTAGATAGGCCTCATCCCCAAATACCTCCTCAACCCTTTAAAACCAGCCCTCCCAACCCCTAAGCAGGCACACCCACATGACGCTGGGTAGAGCAAGTTAGCCAAGTGCTTTTTATTTCAAATTTGTGTAACTTCGTGAAAAAAAAAGATATCCGAGCATACTCAACGGCATTTGAAAGAAGAAAACTCATACTTTAATTTGATGTATACAGTTATTTGAAAAAAACTTTCTTTTCTTTGCTACATAACCTCAAATATAGGCAAAAATCGCGTTTTTTGCACTTTAAGGTTAGGATATCTCGAAAACCGGAGCCACCAGAGTAATTCTGACCTCGGATTCGGATTCAGCGCTCAAAAAACCTTCGGAAAACTATACTCGGGTTCTTGGTAAAATTTTTTGTCGGCCTGTGTAATTCTTGAAAATGAAATTCTATTTGCTTGCTTTGCTTATCGTGGCATTGGTATTTACCCAATGTAATTAGTGTATACGATTATATACATTTTGCAAATTAGTTTTTTTCCCCTGTTATGTCAATGTAAAGTCTGCAGCTTTCCTTTTCTACGAATTTTTTTGGTACGTAATGTTATTTTGTAAGCGAAGATCAAATGCAAATATTAACATTTTTTTAATTTAAAGAAGAATTTTTAGTTTTGGTAAAAATAAACACATTATTACATTATAATTTTGTGTGTGTGTGTGTGTGTGTGTGTGTGTGTGTGTGTGTGTGTGTGTGTGTGTGTGTGTGTGTGTGTGTGTGTGTGTGTGTAATTATACAGTTGTCCAATATTTAGCAATATATTTTAAATATTTATTGAATTTCGTTTAATTGGTACTAAGATTGACTAAACCTATTACGAGATATGAAAACTTAATTGATAACGATTACCATTTAACCGATAAGCTTTCATGAACATGATTATGCTTTTGTATTTTATGCCTGATAAATCATTTATTGCATAATCTTCCATATTTGACTTCATTTATTTCTGCAATAATAATTGCATCAATGCTCTTTGTAGGCCAGGCAAATTGTGATCTGGTAGAATGCAAAAAAATATGCAAACGTCAAGGAGGCGTTCAAAGTTGCCAACCTACTGGTCTTTATGCATGAACTGGGCTAGACGTTAATAAGAACGACACACATAGAATAAGAAACTGATATCTATTTCTTAGAAATTATTATAATTCTAATAAAAGAACGTTAAAATTATTTTCTTCTCACGGCATCATTTTTGCCAATTCTAATTTCTTTGAAATCCTGGTTCCTTAGAATATCACGGTCGCATATCGTTCAATTTTCGAATAAGTGGCATGGCGAATAATTTCTTGCATTTAGCCTTTTTTAGTTCGGCATCAGAAAAATCGATCAGTCGGAAGCAGTTTGGAAATCTTTGGAAAAAGTAAAATAGTTGTGTTTATTTAGTTAACATTACAATGGTTATCGAAGAAATCATAAATATTTTTTGTTCTGTAATGTCTGTTAAATTCTTATAATAAACATGAACAATCACAATTTACATTACAAGTTGATCTACTGATGAAAATCCGTCTTCGTAGTCAATAACATTGTAAACACCAAGATCTTCGTAATCGTTTGAACAATTTTTCTCTACATGTCAAGATCATTCCGGCTGACAGCCAGTAGTTTGTAAGTTACATTCCAATTGACATATCACGAGTAACGATAATCGAAGATATATTATTGTAATTGCCCATCTGTGGAAGCAAGCATAAACGAAATGCTAATAAAAAAATGGAATTTAAGGTAGAATTGAAAAATTATTGAATTTCACAATATTTTTAAGTATTTTAAAATGTATAAATTGATACATGAACTCAATCACCAATATTTTCGAAACACTTAAAATCTTCCTTATAAGCTTGAACTTTTTTTTTCACTCCGACGTTGCGGACAGGTGGGTATAATTTATTATTCAATATTCTTGGAAATTTTTTCAAATCTACCGGTATACGAAAAATCTATTACAGCCTTGCGTTTCGCCAAATATATGAACGACCGAATGGACCCCTGTGCAAATTTTTACTATTTCAAATGTGAATTTTACATAAACAATTCATCAATGAACGATACAGATAATATTGTTGCAATAACAAAATGACATTAATCATATGGCAATGCTTGACCTGAGTGAACGAGTGAAAGCATTCAGAAAGACTAAAATTTATTATTAAAACTGCATGATGGAAGGAATTTTTCATAGTTTGAGAGGTTCAGTCTTTGTTAAAGATTATAACGATTTTACACATTCATTGGTACTGGACCTCTAATAGAAATTTGGGATTTGATCGGCGGATGGCTCATAATTAATGGTAGCCGATGGGATATGAACGTAATCTAATGTATTGGAAAGCATTCACAAGATACGAAAAAGTAAATTCATAGAATTCTTTCCTGTAACGGTGATAATTGATTTTGATAACCTAGACTCTGCAAAGTACACTATCAAAGTAATTGAGGAACCATATGAAAGCGATAAGAAAGATGTAGCTAATATTTGATTGTGTGACTATTTCTAGGTTTAAAATGCTAAGCTAAACGTTGATCGAGCATTTTTCACAGATAATGATCACAACAAGATGTTGAAACCATTTTTTAATTTGATCATTAGTATATCAACAATTTTAGGTGCAAATAATGATGACAATACATGGAGAGTGATGCCACAGGTTGTTGATTTCGAATTTAAGCTATATAATGTAAGTACCGACAGAGTATGTGTTTGTGTTAGGGAATGTATGATTTAACTAAAAACTGATTTACCGGAGTACGAATGAAAATGTGAATAGGTGTTCGGTTTTCGTAATTATATAAAGCAGGTTACACGTTGATAAAAATTGCACTACTATTGACAAATAAAATAATTTAAACAAAACAGTGCAAATTATAATTTTCATTAATTGTGAACTTCATTATTTTCTCGAGATCCTAATTGCACAAAATATTATGCACTCGAATTTATATAGTATAACCAAATCAATTTAATTGATTATTGTATTTTCGTACTGCAATATTTTCGGTCATCATTACACACGAGAAAATACTGTAATTATTGCTCCCATAAAAAAATACCAGGCTGAATTATACGCTTTACTATTGTATGATAATACTATATTTTTAAAATACTTACAAAACTATAATATGATTAATACCGTAATTTTTCATAAGGTACAAAACTCATATCACATATCGCTAATAAACCTTAAAATTATCCTAATTTTTTTTTTTTTTTATTGAATTCGAATAGCTTATGTACTTCGGAAAGATTTATTTAGAAACTTGAATATGATTTAAAATAAGAATTAAATGTAAAATGAATAAATTAAAGATGTTAGAAGTGCTTCTACAAAAGTTATTGACATGAACCTTTCAATTTTTATAATTTGAGAGATGATGTTTCTAAAGGGCTATCGGAATCATTAAACAAAAAAATAAAAATTTTTATCTTTGAATAATTTGTTTTGTTAAAAATCTGCTGAAGTATAAGTAATAAGCATTTTTATTGTGTTAATTAGGTGCATTATTTATTACGTTGATATAAAAAACACATATTAGATTAGATTACATTAATTGCTCCGTATTATGTACAATGTAGTGTGTATCTTTCACATTCAGTTCTGCCTTTTAAAGTCAATAAATAATAAATTAAATTATAAGTAATGCCTGATAAATACATAGTACATAAATGGGTAAATGAATAAATTAATAATAGATGCCATAAGTAATGACAGTTCTAATTATTCATCTTTCATAAAATATTAAGTAATTAGATATCTTTTTCTAATTTAAAAACTGTCTTCAGTATTTCTTGATTTCTATTAGATCCTTGCATTTTCCTCTGCCTATTCCTTGTTTGTTTCTGTCTTGTTACTTGATACCTCAAATTATCTTCACATTGCTCCGCATATACTTCGGTTAAAATCTTCGTTAAGAGACTTCGTTATCATTTTGATCATACTTTAAAAGGTAAGTATTGTCTCAAATGTCTAATAACTTATTCTTTGATGAAAAAATTTAATCATAAAGAATCAATAAACACAGCCCAAAACAGGCGTTATTCAAATTCTGCGCATCAGACTCAGTTGGTAATCATGGCATTTCGAGCGACAATATATATATATATATATATATATATATATATATATATATATATATATATATATATATAGTATCTCATGTACTCAAATAAACACATACACCAACAAAGCTTTCGATCATCTGATACGAAATGCGTATTGGCTAAATCAATCCAGACACAGAGTTCGCTTCATATAATATATATATAGATAACGAATACATGGATTTATAACTTCGGTCGAGCTGACGATGCTATAGTCGGCGTTGACCCCATTCTTTTACGGTCGATCCGTCGAATTGTAATAAACGTGGTGCTGGCGCGGTCGTCATCATATCATCGTCAGTTGTTCCACTAATGGAAAGGAAAAAAAGGAGAGTCGTCCGTGAGTTAAAGAGACACGAAGACAGGTGCGCGTGAAAAAGTAAAAACGAAAGCAGTCAGCGCCGGGCACTTAACGCGCGTAATCGCTTGTCGACGCTCTCTCGCGATAAACAAGCGCGAACGCGCGTTCATACTTTTTTTTCTCCTTATCAAAAAATTGTGTTGGACGAGTTTTTTCGCATTTGCTGCTCTGGAACTTCGAGTTACTGAGCAAAGTGTTGTTGAGAAAAGAAAAACAGATACTAAGGATGGACGAGAAAATTATCGAATTACGTGAGACTTTCTTCAAAAAATTGGAGGATTCACCTAATACATGTAAGTAATTGGATTGCTCGATGTGGTATCGTTATCGCAAGGTCCACTTGATTAGCAACATACCGCTTAATTTTTATTAAAGGTGCTTCGACATTGACTTGTTTGTCTTTCTAAAATTTGATATTTTAATTATATATTTGAATTACTAAATTGTAAAAACGATTCATTTAGTGATCATTAATGATTTTGAATGGTATTACTTGATTAATGAGTTTTCCAAACATCTAGTAAATATTTCAAAAACATGACTCAAAATGTTGTTCGCTATTTTTTTTTATTTGGGGTTATTGTTTAATTATAATTAAGGTCTATAAAAGATTTGTCAATTTTTAAGATACATATTTCAAAATGAGTTACTCATATCAAATCATCAGTAAAAAAGATTAGAAGCAGTGTACTAATAGCTTAATATTATCATATCATTAAGTTTTTTAGCTATTGGTTTATATAATCGTGTTATAAAATCAATTATATTAATCTGCTCAAATCTATAAGATCATTCCTTACACGTTCATTTTAAAGTTTATAAAACTGAATACGATTTTTCACTTGACCAACTCCCATCTACAAGATTTCAGTTTAAGATATTTTGAAATAATCACATCAGATGACTTTTAAAAAGTGAATGCTAATGCTTAGTAGTTTTGTCAGTTTCAAGGATAACAAGAAATTTTTTTAAGTACTATGACAAGATGACAGAGGTCAATGTAGAATCATATAAATATTTATTAGACACTATGGCTATTTATGAGTGGTTGAAAATACTGCATGAGAAGCAAGTTTGAATTGTTATTTTTTTTCAGCATTGTATATCTTGAAATAATTTTTTGTTTTCAATGATAATATTATATTTTCATAGATTTCCATCCAGCAGACATAAACAGAATAAACTCTGGAAATGATTGGCTTAGACGGTTTTTGGAGCATACAGAATCTAATCTTCAAGATGCCCTTAAAATGTTATGGGAAACTTGTAAATGGAGAAGAGACTTTGGTACTAATGGTATGTATAAAATAAGGTTTAAAAAAACTTAGCACATAATACTAAACTATATTATTTTTAGATATTAATGAAAATTTAGTCAAAAGAGAATATTTAGAGGATGGAGTTTGTTTTGCGTACGGCCATGATAAAGATGGAAAAAAGTTATTTATTATCAAATCAAAATTACATACAAAAGGTTCAAGAGATTTTTCAGAATTGCAAAGATGTATTGTATACTGGTTTGAGAGGCTCGAAAGGTAAACTAAATAACTATTCACACAAATTAATTAACAAAGTAAGCAATGAAACAAAATTATTTTTGTCTTAGGGAAGGAAATGGAAATCAAATATCATTATTTTTTGACATGATCGATTCAGGTCTTTCAAACCTAGATATGGAATTAACAAAGTATTTGATAGGCTTGTTCAAAAATTATTACCCAAATTTTCTGAACAACATACTTATACTTGAGATGCCATGGGTTTTAAATGCTGCCTTCAATATGATCAAGTCATGGTTGCCAGCAAAAGCATTACCAAAAATTAAATTTCTCAAAAAATCCACTCTGCAGGAGTTTGTTGATCCTGATGTAGGCTTAAAATGCTGGGGAGGAAATAGTGATTACATATTTACATTTGTTTCTGAATCACAGACTGGAAAACTAATTAATGGAGAATTAGATAATAAAAAAGTACATTTTGCTGGAAATTCACCAATAACTGAACAAGCTAGTTCTGGCTTTAGTGACCAAGAATCAAGTAAAAATCCTATTTTTTTTTAAATTCTGAAAATATAATTTTAATAAATCAGTACTATTATTTTAGCGTTGATTGTGGAACCCGAAATTTTAAATTTCAGTATTTCTGGAAATGAAATTGTTGGAACTGTGATGTTGAAAAATATAATGTCAGATCAAAATTTAACTTACAAGGTTAGTATTTTACACTACATAAACATTGCATAAATATAATGATTAAATTGTTTTGCAGATAAAAACAACATCGCCAGAAAAATTTAAAGTTCGCCCCAATACTGGAATTATACAAGCATCGCAAAAGATTTCAATAACAATCACATTACAGGGAGGTTATACTTTGCTAAGTCTTTTACCACATGATAGATTTCTTATTATGTGTCTTCCAATAAATGAAACAATGGCACCTCAAGAATTAACAGAATTTTGGAAGGTGATTCTATATTTTTTAAAGATAATGATTAGTAATGTTTCAAAAATTTCATTTTCTTATTATATTTTAGCTTAATATTGGATCTGCAAAACAACATAGATTGATGTGTCGTGTTATAAATGAAAATGCTGATAATTTAAAATCTAGTATAGCCTATTCAAATAGTTCTTCTGGAAATCACTCAATGAGCTCATTATTTTCAAAGGTTCATATAATTTAATTATTTATAAATTGTATTTATTTTCCTTTGTAAAGTCATTGAAATATATATTTGTTACAGATTTCCCGTATCGAAGAAACGAGTATAAATCTTCAAAAAGAGATTTCTTTGATAAAGCATTTGCTGTTACTCTCTGCAATATTAATAGTTGTTCTTTTATTATGGATTATTTATATATCAAATAAGAACTTTCAAAATACTGTTGTAAAAGAAAGTTGTACAATTGTAGAGTCAATCATGCCAAAACATGACGAAGTCTAGTCTCACAAAGTAACTTTAAGCATTTCTGTAGCAATTGCAATTATTTAAAATTGATAAGAAATGGAGGGCATATAGTCTTAATTAAGGTTTAATTATTTAGAGTGTTGGGTTTTACTATTGAATAATAAATTAAAATCTATTTTTGGGTACTTTATACGATCATGAAACGATTATGTCAAATTGAAAAACAGACGGTAATTCACGTCCTATTTAAATTTATTAAATGTATTATAATTAACGGAATAATCTTATTTTTGTTTTTTTTTTTTTTTTGAAAATTCTATTATTTAATTTTCAAGAAAATTTATATTGAGCTTCAAATAAAATTTTTCTTATTATAAGATACCTGTAAAAGTTGAAAAATATTTCTGGTATCATTTTTGTACTGTTATACAATGCGTGTTTGCAAGATGTTTATAATGGATGTGTGAATTCTTTATATTAAGAAGAGAAAAATATGTGATGCAAGATTGAATATAGTAGAAGTATTTTTATAACTCTTGTTTGAATTGCATTTTTGCAACCAAATCTATCAATCTACTGATTTCTGGTAAAGCAATTGTTTATATTTAATTACATTCCATTCATGTGAAAAACTGATTTCTATTATAAATAAGAATGCACAGCTTCTAGATTAATACGATTATAATAGGAATCAATGGTACAAAACATCAAAATTAGGAATGTTTTTGAGTAACCAATTTTGTAGTTTGTTGGTGCATTTGTTATGTATTCTATGGACTAAAAATATAGATAACTGCTTCAAATTTATAAAGTTTCTACGTCAATTTGTAATAAAAAGAATATTTACAATCGCACAGTTGTTATTATTTAACAGACTACAGCTATAAGTGTATAAAACACAACGCAAAGGTGTAGGATTACAAGGAACAAAATTCAGTAAAACATGGATTTCATACTTGAAAAACTGTATAATATATTAAATATTAACAATATAGGTGAATTAATTAATATAAAAACGTTATGACTTTATCTGTAGTAATACAAAATTCCAATCGAACGTTTCTACATATATTTTACAGTACAATTTTTCATTTGCATTATAATTTTTACAAACTTAAAAGTGCAGTGTAGTTAGCATAGTTTTAATAAGATTAAAACTATATATCTTTAAGGAGTAATCCGTTTAGGATCACGTGGGAACATAGAAGTTTTTCTAATGTTATCCAATCCAAGATACAACATAACAACTCTTTCCATTCCAATTCCACCTCCAGCATGGGGTGGACAACCATATCTGAATGCATCAATGTAAGATTTGATCTTCTCAATGTCAATTCCATGATGTTTTGCTCTCTCAGTCAAGAAATTAGGGTCATGAATTCTCTGTGCACCGGAAATGATTTCTTCTCCACGAATAAACATGTCATATGAGTTGGAAACTCTGGGATTCTTGGGATCTGGCATTGTGTAAAATGGTCTCAGAGCCAAAGGAAATTTGTCCAAAATATAAAAATCAGTGTCATACTTGGCTTTGACAATTTTGCCTAGAAGCTTTTCATTTGGTGTTGATAAGTCATCTTCATCCCCCATCTCAACTCCAACTTCTCTTAAAAGTTTAACTGCCTGTGGAAATTCAAGCTTCAATGGAGGGACTAAGAATTTGAATGGCTCAACTTTATACTGCTGATTAATAATCTCTATTTCCGTTTTGTAAGAATTTTCTAGAGCTATGAATATCTCTGTGAACATCTCTCCGATGGTGTTCATCACTTCATGATAATGATATTTAAAAGCCATTTCTAAATCAAGACCAACAAACTCAGTCAGATGTCTATGGGTGTTTGAATCTTCTGCTCTAAAAACAGCTCCAACAGTGTACACTTTCTCAAAATCAGCTGCAATAGCCATTTGTTTATAAAGTTGTGGAGACTGTGCCAAATATGCAGACCCTTTGAAGTAGGATACTGTAAAAACATTAGCTCCACCTTCACTGGCAGCAGAAATAATTTTAGGAGTATGTATTTCAACAAATCCTTTGCCATCCAAAATGTCTCTGAATAATTTGCAAACACCAGCTTCAAGCCTGAAAATAGCTTGATTTGCTGGTGTTCTCAAATCTAAAATCCTGTTATCTAGCCTTGTGTCTTGATTCACTTTAATATTTAAAGTTGAATCATTTTCATTGATTGGTCTAGCAGCATCTTCAATTTGTAGTGGTAGTTGTGCTTCAGAAGCACTCACAACAAAGAATTGTTCAATATGAATCTCAAAATGTTTTTGAGTACAAGATTCTATTGACTTGGATACGAACTTTACTCTGGCTTGTACATCTATAATAGATTCCTTAGTTACTGACGATATGAATTTGACCATCTGCTTACTTATTTGATCACTGACAGCAGCCAGCCCTTGAATCGAATGGGTCTGCTCTCGAATTACAATGAAGCATTGCTTCCCTTTTGCTCTGCTTGTATGCAGTCTACCTCTGATCCATATTGTCTTCTCCATATCATCATTGTTTATATCCCGAATATGGATAAATTGTCTCTCTTCTTGAAACTGCTCACTTTGAATCATCTTGACTTGACCGTACTTTCCTATTGACACATCTTCCTGATCGTTCACAGCTTCAGTCTCAACAGAATTCTTCTTTGATTGTTTTTCCTCCTTTTTCTGCTGTTTTTTTAATGCCTTTTTTGAAATAGTTTCTCCTTCTGAGACGATAATTTCTGTTTCTTCTTTTCCTGACATTTTCTGAAATACAAAGAGAAAAATCCATGTATAGTAAAAAAATATATTTTCTTACTCAACTTTGACTACACATTACACTAAAACCATTATGTTGAAATAAATAAATATTGCTCACAGAAATTAATAAACGTGGACGATGGTTTTATCTGTCGTGCTTCTTATGTTGTTTTCTTGTATTTTTTCAGCTGCTTTCGATTAGGGTTAGGCTATCACCCGCGACACTTCTCGTCTCACTCGCTAGAATTAATTAATTGTCCACTGCCGTTTCGAACCACTGCATCCCGATAAAACAGCTCTTTTTGTTATCTTACGTGCCGGCAGCCGGCTTATGTAAAACGTTTTTTCATAAACCCATTCAATTGATGTAGTATAGTGCAAACTGAAATATTATTTAATGACAATCGTTGCAGTTGACGCAATGACAATAAGTTTAGCTTATTCAATATAATTACACTGAAAGCAAGCTTATTTGAAAAATAATATCAACTATGTAAATTATGATACAAAATTGGTGAAAAGTTGAAATTTTATTATACATTAAAAAATTTAACAATTTTCAATGCAGATATATATTGTTATTTTGTCTATAAAAAGTTTTAATGATTTTTAAATAATTATTGTCCATTTTAAATACATTTTAGACAGTTAACTAATGATTTACTGAATTTTTAGAAATGTACATTTCGTAAATATATTGCGTTATTTTAAAAGAGTATTATAAAAATACGACGCAAATATATCTAGAAATTATAGTAATTAAAATAAATATTGTATAATTAAACAGTTGGTTTTATTTTAAAACAAAAATCCGGTAAAAAAAATAGTTTTCTATACGTTCGATGCTTGATTGAATGGCCTATAATTGAGTTATGAATTAATGAACTTACTTTTGAACAAGTAGTGTACAGTTCTTTTTACAATTTGTAAATTATTCGTTTCAGACTACTTTAATAATAAAGTCATACAAACTCATAGTTCCGCGCCAAAGATAATCAACCACGTTACTCAAAATACAATTGGTAAAATTTGCAACCTATGTCTAAGAATCTCGATGCATTACTATCTGTTAGGTAAAATATTTAATTGATTATAAGTCGTCAATAATAAATAAATTCGCTATATGAAATCGTCATGTTCCTAAAAATACAAGTCAAACAATTGTAGCCGGAAAAAGGATCCATTCGCCATTTTGCATGCACAGAATGAGTGCGCGTCATTCAAACATTCTAGACATAATATATATTATACTTCCGGCCGGTTACAACATGCGCAAACGATACAAACGGTGGAGGGGCATATAGGTATACAGCCAGGGCAGCGTATGACAGTCAATCATTGTTGATGACGGTCATGCAACATAAAACCGTTCTTATTATACAATATACTTTATCGTATCTTTTGCAGACATCACCCTCAACAGAAAAAAATATTGCTGACGAATCTCTCCGTAAATCAACGGTGTACTTTTTGGGAAGGTGACTTGATCGAGAAATATCATTAGAGCAGCTGCATAAAACGAAAAAGTTGAGAGAGAGAAAAAGGGGGGGAACGGTTTCGGTAGACCGGGCAGCGGTGTAACGTGAATGGCCGCTGCTGCGCCACACGTATAACACACATACAACGTACATTATCCGTTGTGCGGAGGTGAAGGCGAGAGTGGCAGCATTACACAACGTAACTAGTACTGATCGTTGGCTAGTGCGAGAGAATTGTTCGGGTGTGCGGTGACCTGTTAGGTGAGTACGCGTCAACTGTGTTATGTGTGGATGGTGATGATTGTCGTCGTGCTAAGCGCGACAGTCGCTTCAGTGTGGTGCGCTGGCATCGGGGACAACAGCGGCGCCGCGGAGCTGCAGCACCAGCTAACTCTCTCTCTCTCTTCATATTGATGGCAGCGCCGACGGTGATAATTTTCTGAAATTTTTGCTGCGCTGCCTCACGCGCCTCGGTCGCGTAGCTGCCTGCCTGTTCTGAAATATCCCGTCGCGCGTCCTAACGCTCAGAGTGATTCGATCGTCCCGACAGAATGCGCCTCCTGGGGGAATCCATCCTCCATCAGGCTAAACGGCGCGTAACCCGCTTGCTTTCCGAGAGTCATGGCGTCCGCACGGCACACGCGGTAACCGACGCAGATCTGCCACTGTTTAACTCTATGTCGTCGTTTATTTTCTTGAAAGTAGCCCCCGTAGCTGGATTTTCATCCCCCTTTCAGCAAATTTATGTTTGCCTGAATAATGCCGATTTTTGAGACTCAACAGATACTTTTGTGATTACGGATTGTGCATGCTTTGATACGTCGATTACCGTTATCGTTTGTCTCCTTATAATGGCTTGTCTATATACAGTAGTAATAAATTTCCAATTCACTTCTCTCGTCAATTGATTACAATTGCAATAGCATTCTAATTCGATTATTTTATGTTATTTATCATACTATGTAATTAAAAACTGATAAGAAATAATTATTATGATTCACTTTAAATCTGCCAGCAAAACTTAAATTTTTAATGAGGAATTACAAAGAAATCTAGTTAACTTAAAATAATCTGAAAAGATATATCAAACTGAGATGAACAAAAGTCCAGTATTGTTTGTATACAGTAATGTATATAAAAAAAGTCTATAATACTTTTGAAGGTCACTTTTTGGTTTCATAAAAATTGAGTATATATGTAAATAATGAATACATCATAGGTCATCCATTTGTTCCATATAGGAAGTATCAGTTAGTCAAGTCACTCATGAATTGATGCTGTTACCATGTCGAACGTTACAACAATAAAGTTAGAAGGGAACCCTGAGTCTGTAACAGAGATTCAAACATATCTTGAATCTTTCAATAAAGAAATAGAAGGCCAGGTAGATGGGATACAACACACAGTTCAATGTAATTATTAGCATGTGATTTTTTTTCATACTGAACTGATTTTTGATCAATTAATTAAATTATTATGTTATCGTGTATATTCCACAGTGCAACAAGTTGAGGGCCTTACAGGAGAGGATGGTGGAACATACTTTGTTGATCAAACAGGTCAATATTATTATCAGGCCAGTGGAGAGGACACACCAGTTCTCACTCAAGTGCAGATACAAGAGGTGAGCGAAGGAGGAGAAGATGGTTCTCAAGAAGATCAGTACACAGAAATTGAACAGCTGCAAAGTGGGGATACAGATCATGTTGTTGTAAGTTTGATATTTTGAATTTAAATTATAATACACACTCTTGTATTAACTGTGTTTAAATTATTATAAATTTTAGGATCAAAAAACAGATGAACAGATGGTCCTGAACTCGGGTGAAGCATATCAAACAGTGACAATTGTGCCATCAGACTCCAATCCTGGAGAAGTTAGTTATGTATTAATAGTTCAACAACCTGAAGGAGAAGGAAAGACCGATGGTAAAACAGAGAATGAAAATGGTGAGGGAGAAGATGGAGAACAAGATCTCACTGTGTATGATTTCGAAGACAATGAAGATAATGAAGCAGCCGTCGAGTCTGAGAATGAAGATGACAAAAATAAAATCATTAAGTTCATTCCTAAGAAATCACAAACTGTTACTCAAGCTCACATGTGCAACTACTGTAACTACACAAGTCCAAAGCGTTATCTTCTGTCTCGTCACATGAAATCTCATTCAGAAGAAAGACCTCATAAGTGTAGTGTCTGTGAAAGAGGCTTCAAAACTCTGGCTTCCCTTCAAAATCACGTTAATACGCACACTGGGACCAAGCCGCATAATTGTAAATTCTGCGATAGCGCTTTCACTACGTCAGGTAACTTATTTGAAAATAAATCAATGTATGATCCAGAAAAGTAAGATCCAAAATTTATTTTATTTTACTTTATATTCAGGTGAGCTTGTAAGGCATGTTAGGTATAGACACACTCATGAAAAACCACACAAATGTCACGAATGTGATTATGCATCTGTTGAGCTGTCAAAACTTAAACGACACATTCGGTGTCATACTGGAGAACGGCCATATCAAGTAAGTTCGTTGGAAAAAATAATTTCAAATACAACGTAAAAATTTGGTAAGATATAAATTCTATTTGATGATTTGCTCAGTGTCCACATTGTACATATGCAAGTCCTGATACATTTAAGTTGAAACGACATTTGCGTATACATACGGGGGAGAAGCCATACGAATGTGATATTTGTAATGCAAGATTCACTCAATCCAACAGTTTAAAGGCCCACAAACTTGTTCATAATGGTTTGTGCTTCCTGAATAAACAATTTTAAAAAGCAGTCATTTCATAAAATTTAAAAGTATAATTTTTAATTTCTAGTTGGAGATAAACCAGTATTTCAGTGTGAGCTCTGCCCAACAACTTGCGGTAGAAAAACAGATCTTAGGATTCACGTTCAAAAGTTACATACTTCTGACAAACCTTTGAAATGTAAGCGTTGTGGCAAAACATTCCCAGATAGGTATGATAACATAAAGAACAAGAATTGAATACATTCGATCAGAAATTAATCATTTAATAATTTGAATTTTAGGTACAGTTACAAGTTGCACAGCAAAACGCATGAAGGTGAAAAATGCTACAAATGCGATCTTTGCCCTTACGCTTCAATATCTGCACGTCATTTGGAGAGTCATATGCTCATCCATACGGATCAGAAACCTTACCAGTGTGATCATTGCTATCAGTCCTTCAGACAGAAACAACTTTTGAAGAGACATTGCAATCTTTACCACAATCCTACTTATGTCCCACCACCTCCGCAAGAGAAAACTCACCAGTGTCCAGAATGTGAAAAGCCATTCAGGTAAATTCAACGAAATTTTCCGATTTTTAAAAGAAATATCGGCTGTTACTGAAGCTTTATTTTCATTCAATAGGCATAAAGGAAATCTTATTCGCCATATGGCCGTTCATGATCCCGAATCGTCGCTGCAAGAAAAGCAACAAGCGCTAAAAATGGGCAGGCAAAAGAAGATACAAATTATTGATGGCCAAAGAGTTGAAGTTATAGCAGGTATTTACAATAGTTTCAACGTGATAAGTAAAAAAATTATTTATAATATAAATGTATTATTTATAATAATAAAAAGTGTAGATATAACAATTCACTACAGAACGCTTACGATATGGTCCATTGTTATTATAACTTGGTCATTGACTAATGTGTTATGTATCAAATAAACAGGTCCTATAGCTTCTAAACTTAAAGGTTACGACGATGAAGAGGACGAGGAAGAAGAAGAGGAAGAAGAAGACGAGGAGGAAGAGGAAGATGATGTCATGGCAGTTGAAGGAAGTGACGGACAGCAGTATGTTGTACTCGAAGTCATCCAATTACCAGATAATCAATCTTCTGATCAGGTAAGATTTATAATGAAATACTTCTGATGCGAATCCTGAGCAACGTGTTTGTTGAATTTAATTTTTTTTTATATCAAGTCTATCTAGTGCATAACGGTTATGAATCGAACGTATTTAGCTTTTATACATTTCAATTTTTCTATTCAAATAAAATAATTACAAAGGTTTTCGAATTTTATTAGGTGGCTGTTGTGGCAAATGAAGATGGCGAGTTAGTAATGCAAGATCCACTTAGTCAAGAAAGTGGAATTGTCACAGAAGCAGGAGATGATATGATGGAGCACGATTCTGACCAGATTGTGGGAACTTTAAAACTTGAAGATGTTTCTAATTCCAAGACTAGTAATTCAAAATTGCAAAAAGACATGGAAACATGTTTTGGCTTTGATGAAGTGAGTTCTGATAGAAATCTAATGCAATTTTCCATTTTTATTTATTAAAGTCATAAAATAAAAAATTATTATTATTATTATTATTATTATTATTATTATTATTATTATTATTATTATTATTATTATTATTATTATTATTATTATTATTATTATTATTATTATTATTATTATTATTATTATTATTATTATTATTATTATTATTATTATTATAGGATGAAGAAGAGGAGGAAAGTGGAGATATTCCGATACTGCAGGGTATTTCGTAATAACAACAATTTTTCAAAAATGCTGTATGCATTATAGTAAAATTTTGTTCTTTGCACATACATATTCGAGGAGAAATATCCCAAGTTATACAATTTTAAAAAGTTGTAAAATTTTTCTTTTGTCTATATATGTATGTAATTTACATGAATATGTAAACTGCTGTGAGTTTTATTTACGTGTTATTGCTATTATGAAGACAATTATAAATAATTTATGAATCGAAAATTAATTATTACAATTAATTTCTTAATAAAAGTACTACAAATGTAGTTGGAAATGAAAAATTGCATTAACTGTAAATAATTCTCTGCTTTCTAATGACTGGCATTTCTCTTCACTCTAAACTAAGAGCATTGTAAACATTTTATTGTATATTTATTGCTAATACGCAATGAAAAATATTTCTCGATATCTCGAGAGAGAACAACTTTAATTATGTAAAATATAAGTTTTTCAATTTTAAAATAATGCGTCTTCAAATAAAAAATAATGCGTTTGAAAAGTTATAAATAATTAACTGGATAAGTGTGTAACATTAGTTTTGACATTCTAGATAAAAAATATTTACTAACAACACTAGCAAACGTAATATTTGCAGTGAATAATATACAGATTACTGAAATTACTGAAACATTACATCCGAGTGTAAGAAGAGAGTGTTGAATTAAATTTGAAGATAGTTAAATATTTAATAGATCACTAAATGCGAAATCCAGTTAATATCACAGTCTTTGTCATTGTAATATAGTGAAATTTCAAATGCTGAATGTATTCACAATCATGCATAGCAATTATAATGTCCTCTCCATCATTGCATATGCAAATAGCATTGTATATAAGCTTTTTATTATTTACTTGCTTATTATTTTGATTTAAACTATTTAAAAATGTAAAAGTGTCATACAACTGAATGAATGATTTCTAGGCAATGGAGATTTTACGATTGATTTATATATAAATCAATTTTCTGTATTCTCATGAATAAAAAGATTCCCAGAGTATTGAACTGTTTACTATTTGAATTTTGTACACTAATGAAGTTATACTGTAATAAGTAAACAAAAAAGAAATCATGAAGTAAATGTGTGCACATAATAATTTTTTTTTCTTCAAAATAAAAATATTTTATTGAAAATGACATACAACTTTTATTAAGTCGACGCGTGGACTTCTAATATCAATCAATTATATTTTGTAAATTGAAATCAAACTTATCTTATTAATTTAACAAAAAATGATTTATTTTTTATTTTTGAAGTCAGTTTGGAACTATTTGTGTGAATGATACACAAATAAATATTATTTTTTATTTATAGCAAAAATATTTTATATTTATGTTTTTTACATAAATAAATGTGAAATTGATTAAATATTATATACTTATCAAGAACATATAACTACTTAATTATTTAAATGGACATTAGCTGTTTTCTGTTGGTGAATTTTTGCGACAGGAAGCGTTTGCTGTATCTTGTAAAAAGTGTACAAGTGTTTTTACACATAGAATATACTGATTGAAAACGCTGTATAATTGTAATTTAGTCGATAAATTCGCTATCGGATATTATTCTGATGTTGTATACTTTTCGCGCTGTTCCAAAGATAAAAACAGTGTAGCATTTTCTTCATAATAAACGCTAATCAGTGAAACTGTGTTGAATTATTTTTTTGAACGTCAATTTGTTCATTCATTAAAAAAAATTATCTAGAACTATAACAAAAGTCAGTTACTGAAAATGATAATATAGTTTTTTCTAAAGAAATACAAAATATTTGATTAAATGAAATTTAATCATTGTATTTTATTAAATTATTAACATTAAAAACATTAATAGACTTACATATATATATACATTAGTTTGGGTTTCGTAAAATATGTCAAATACCCAGTAGCAGTCTTCGAACATGGATTGTCACAGATCAAGGAAGTTTTGGGGTGAAATGATAAGGAATCGCTCGGGAAATGTTAAAGAAAAACTGCAAGTGATTAACAACGATGGGAAAGTCCATTAACAAATCCACGCAATTAGGTTTTGGTTAAAAAAAACAATTCCTAATGTCAAATACTTCAAATTCGGTACTCTCCAAAAAAAAATTTTTTTGTGCTTTCTTTTTCCATCAGATCCTCCAATCATTATCAAATATCAGTTCTCACTTATCTAATCACTTATTTTCTTTTTACGTTATTTCGACTGGCATAGTTGTGGAGTAGAAGTCTAGTGACACATGCGTGAATTCGCTCGCTTATTTTACTATGCCAGCCAAAAAAATGCAAAAAGAAAATAATTATTTAATAATAATTGGAGGATCTGACCGAAAAACCGAAAGGACAGAAAAATTGCACGGATTATTTGCTAACGAATGGGAAAATTCTTTTTAGCATCCATCTATTACAGTGTTCATATAGCTTGGAGAACACCTAATTTGAAGTATTTCACATTAGGAATTGTTTTTTTAATGAAAACCTAATTGCGTGGATTTATTATATTAATAGATTTTCCTATCGTTGCTAATCACTATTTTTTTATCACAGCAGTTTTTCTATAATATTTCCGAAGCGATTCCTTGCAATTTCTCCCTAACTTTCTTTATCTAATTGTCACGAAAAATTTCTCACAGGGTGCCTATAGACATTATTACATAACTTTTAGTGGAATAATTTCTAGGGATCCTACGAAAAAGTTTTCCAACGGCAATTTAGTTTCAATCACTTCTACCTCCAAGAGTTGGATCTTGCAGTAATCTTTTCGTATATGAGGACACTTCTAGTCCATCAAACGAACGTATATCGTTATTCAAAAAGACATTGATGCTTCTTATTATCACACCATCGAAGATAGTATTTTTCAGCTTCTTTTCTAGTTTAGTGAGACCACAGGGAATGGATGAACGGAGTATGTAGGATTGGTTCAAGCATTGAAACTCGCATTCTTCAGGAGTTTTTAAAAAGTTAATCGTTGAATTATTTCAATTATTACAATTAAAAGAATATTTTTATCGATGTTTGGTTTTCACTCACGACACATCGATTTTCAAATAATACTTTTCTGTTGGTTTGAAATGATTTCCTGTCACGTCTGTACCTTCGAATACATTATTATTATTTTTCTCTTTCAGAAAAGATTCTGTAACGTAAGTGAGACAATCCTCATAGGAATTGATCAATTTCGTTTCAGTCATAACTCTGCAATAAATTTTTCGATTCTTCGAATGAGAACATGTATACCACGCTAACTGCGAAAATTCGTTTGACTAAAAGCACGTAGAGATTATACACTGTTTAATATTTGTTCAATATTTTTTAAAACTTGCGTTTAATAAATTTAGGAATGTTCCACAATTTACCTTAATGTTAGAACAGAAAAGATGAAGTTTGTAACTTGAGAATCTTTCGTTTCCTACTTCATTGAATTGTTGATTAAGTAGAAGTACTAAAATATTAATTTTTATTTAAATGTAGCAATATTCAAAATTTTAATATTTCATAGTCATATGTATGCACAAATGAGTAAGTAGGTAAACCGTATGTGAGAGAATCTCTTTAATAAGCTTCATTAGTTTATGAAAGTGGATGCAAAATATCCATTCTTCTAATTATTTAAAAAATATACTTGGCAAAATTTACGAAATTAAATTATTCAGATTTACGAAGCAAAATATGATTGTACATTCGTTGTAAAAATATAAGATTTGTACAATATTATACAAATGATTTGAAATACACTATAACTATAACCTATACATATATATATATATATATATATATATATATATATATATATATATATATATATATATATATATATATGTATATAGGCTATAGCTTTAGCGACAATACTACAAACTTAATTACGAATATATGTATGTTGAATGTTCGCTGGTTTTCGAATATTCACGTAATAAATATTTATCACATTGTTATTAATTATTATCAAAGTTGTTATCATATGAATAATATTCGCGATGTTAAATTGAAACGAAAATTTGGTTTTATCAAATTATCGAAAATGTTCTCATGAAGACAATATTCTCAAAATTCTTATTTTCACGTAATCGGTATTAGTTTTAGTTTAGAGCATTGTTATTGTCATAATTTTTGAAATAAAACTTTCAGTATACGCTTGGTTATATAAGGATGGGCTAAACATTTTTTTAATTTATATACTACTTTTATTTTGAAATAATTACAAAATAATAAACATAATATTAACTACTATTCAGTTTAGGAATCGTACCATAGAAAATAGGATTTAGCAGACGTTTATAACCTAATGATTCAAAAAGTTTCTCAGAGGGGACGTTTTTATTTACTACAAATGCGAAGGAATCTAAATTTTCTTCTTCGGCTAATTCCTTGATCATAGCCTTCACCACAAGCTTACCGTAACCCTTACGTTTATGTTCTTCGATGGTTTCGAGCATTCCCAAGCCACCCCAATCAAAATGTATGATCCAAGACACTAAAACACCGCCTTTTTTCAAAAACAGTCCAATACCTCTGTTCAGTCTTACCATCGATGCCAAGAATTCGGTCGATTTTTCAGGCTCGTCTTCGCTTCGATGAGGCCACAGCGAATGAATCAATGGGATATGCGATTCGTTCAGGTGTCGAAGCTCGCATTCTTCAGGAACCCTTTGAATATCAGTAAGTTAAGTTTGTAATTAAATTGCTGTAGACCAGATTGTTATTCTTGTACTTGTGCTTACGATACTTCAATTTTTAAACACTCTTCTTTCGACTTAAAATAGTATCCCGTTGGACTTTTAAATTGCAGTGCAATATTTCTATTTTCCGCCTCTTCGCTTAAAAACTTTTCGAAAACATCGCTAAAATGTGGGTGCACGGCGGAAAATAAGGTAAATTCATTCCAACCAATCACTTTTGTTTCGTTTAGAGCTCGGCGCAGTAAATCTTTCGACTCTTTGAACGTGAATAAGTAGACAACACACCATGCTTGCTGGAAAATTTTTTTTACACAAAAGTACGTCAAGACCGAATAAGATTAAAATATTTTAATAACTTACGGTCGATATACCAATGAAGGTTCCTGCATTGACATCACTGTTTGGGCAATAGATTTGTAGTTTAAATTGAGGATCTTTCGTTTTCCACTTAATTGAATTGTTGATTAAATAGTAATACTAAAATAATGCAAACAGCACTCGTATAAGGTATGAACATTCAATATCATTCAAAACGTACGTATGAATAAGTAGGCCAATCACGCTTGAGTGAATCTCGTAAGATTTTCCACTCGTTCAATGGCAGTGGTTGTAAGATATCCATTCGTCTAATAAATAAAATATAAACCAAACGATACTGCAGTAATAATCTCGACTATTATATGGCAAGTATTTAATGTAGTTAACTCGATCAACCGTTAAACAAAATTTAATGTCATTTACTCAAAAACGAAAGCGCGCCTGCAAAGACATTTATTAAGCCTCTGCCGGGAATCGAACCTCAGGCTCTTGCATCGGAGACCGATGTTCTATCTATATACGTACTGAGCCATCGTAGATCTTAAATCAACCGATATAGCCATATGATTATGATTATTAAAATGGCTGTGGGTCCTATCCTGAGACACTGCTTTGCCAATCAAATGATACTTTTCGCGTCTGCGCTCTCAAAGAACAAATTGGCGGAAATTTTGAATAGCGAAAGTGAAGAAAAGCTAGAATCTGAAGAGCGATATTGAAAGATCCAAAAGAGCAATTAAAGTTTGATAGAGTTTAAAGTAAAACGAAATGATAGGTTAATTATACATTTTGTGCATTTTTAAGAAATTCTATATAAATTTATTTCTGTATAAAATTTCTATATAAATATATTACTATATCAAATCGGCCTTGGCCGATACAGAAAGGAATCACGAAATTGCGTAGGGAATTAGAAGAATGGGATTTAATCTTATTATGTCTGAATAATAATGATTTACACATTAAATTGCTCGCAGAACCAAAGTATACATGATTGATATCTTCAAAATCGATGCTGCATGTGGACATAGCGGTGACCGGTGTGAGATTGTAATAAACTGTAAGCTGTATTGATGGCTTCTCATACGCATCACGGTCACAACTTGAGGTGTACGGAAATGCTCTGGATCGCTTGACTGAATATAAATACCGAGGACTACTTTGAACGGTAAGATATGCGGTATAAAAATTAGCTTATACGAAAATGATCAATTACGAGCGTATACATGTGAGGATTTGTGCTAAATAGAAACATGTAAGATATACAAAATATTATGTCGTCAAGTGAAAACTATACGAAATAGCATAACATTAAATAAAGTAGATCAACCGTTACATAATGAAAAAAATAAAATATACGTAGTATTTACTTATTTGTATATTTATTCGTTGACCAACAATTTCCATTCGTTAATGTAAAGTGTTACATAAATGTTAAACAAATTTATGTAGGAAAAATTTGTTTGAGCAATCTCATCTTTCATTTCGAGAACATTTTTAATGTTCACAGTTTTGAAATAAATATTTGATATTAACCACTATTATTTTTAGGAGCTATAGTGTAGAAAGTAACATTCTGCAAGCGTTTGTATCCTAATGATTCAAAAAGTCTCTCAGAGGGTACGTTTTCATTTACCACGAACGCGAAAGAATCTAGGTTTTCTTCTTCGGCGATTTCTTTCGTGATAGCTTTTACTGCAATCTTGCCGTAACCCCTTCGCTTGTATTCTTCTATCGTTTGGAGTGCTCCCAAACCACCCCAGGCAAAATGCAGAATCCATGACACTAAATTACCGTCTTCTTTCAAAAATAGACCAATGCCTCTGTTCAATTTAACTATTGATGCTATAAACTCGCACGATTTTTCAGGCTCATTTTCACTTCGATGAGGCCATACCGAGTGAATGAATGGGATATGAGATTCGTCCAGGTGTCCAAGTTCGCATTCTTCGGGAACCCTTTTGCATGACAGTAACCGAGTGTTTCATTTTTTTCAAATGAATTATAATGTTTCGTATGAAGATTTCACTTACGACACTTCGATTTTCAAACACTCTTTTTTCGGTTTAAAATAGTTTCCGGACATGTGTTTATCCTTCACGGTAATATTTTTATTGTTTGCCTCTGTGTTAATAAAATTTTCGAGAACGTCGCTGAAATGCGGATGAACAGCGGGAAATAAAATAAGCTCATTCCAATTCACCAGCTTCGTTTCCTTCAGGACCTTTAGCAACATATCCTTCGATTCTTTAAACGTGAATACAGATACAATATAGCACGTTTGCTGCAAAATTAATTCGCCTGGAAATTTAATTTAACTATAACATCCGTATTATAACTTACAGCTGATATGCAAAGAAAGGTGCCAGCATTCACATCACCATTTGGACAGAAAATTTGTAATTTAAATTCAGCATCTTTCTTTTTCCATTCGATTGCATTGTGAATCAAGTAGTAATACTGAAATCATAAATATCACTCAAATATTATAAGGTAAGCAAATTCAATATATGCCATATTAACAGTTTTCGAAATAAAATCATATTTAAAATATTTAGTAAGCTATGTACATGTACATACGTAAGAATAAGTAGGCCAATCGCGCGTAAGAGAATCTCGCAATAAATTCCATTCGTTCAATGGCACTGGCTGCAAAATATCCATCCGTTCAATGATTTACACAATATCTCAAAAAATCACACCAAACTATATAATTTCACAAATGAATTTGTTGAGATATAGTGTCAGCATAGAATATACGACAAATGCATTCTGACTACGTTGACAATGACGTATACATTCGCTATATTTAAACCGAGAACTACTTACTACCGAGATTGTCAGTATCGACAGTAGTACCAACTTGCATGTTATTAGTCGTAGTCATCGGAGATAAATATTTTTAAGCTTTTGAATACATATGTAAGAAATACATATTACGTCATTATCTATATTAATGGTAAGCATTATACTGTTGGTATTATAGCTATTAGCGAGTGTTTGAATTATATCGAGTAATTCATTATTCTAAGAGATATTATAGGAATTATAAGATTAAAAATATAAAAGATATAAGTTATAATCGCAATTTTTGCATGCGAAAAATTGACAATAAATAGGAATATTATTATAGATTTTCGTTCTTGATTTTTAGAAATAGTAATGAAGTACACTTAATCGATTTTAAATTGTCAAGAGAAACATAATTTTATATGAAATCACAACTATTGAATTTCAACATTTAGGAAAATGTAAAGAAAAAATATACTGCTTAATTGTCCGAGGTGACATATATTTTGCATGGTCTTTTCATATTCTTTTGACTAATAGTTTTTTTTCAACATTTATAGGATCCATAAACCTGCCCATTGATTTCGTAATAGACATGCACAGTTTATTAAAAATGAGGATAGTTAATGCAGCAATAAATTGATTACGCTACTCATCGTCAGTTTCTTATTTGAAATAATCTCCGAAACGCTTGAAGTACTGCATATTTAATAAAATCATCATTTGAATTACAAATTTTAATCAGCTGAAATATATTCGCTTCCAACAGACAAAAAAGAGTTTCTAATCATAACCGCGTAAGCTAGATGCATTGCAAAAGGGGTTAACGACCACTAGCAACCTCACGCCCGCAGGGATGAGCGTTGCACCTGCGTCATGTTGGTCGGGAACATGGGTGCGCCCGCCGCCGCCACCGCCGCCGCCGCCATCGCCGCGCGATATCTGCTAGTTTGTTATATATGCTTGCCGGGCGGCGTGGCACGGCGCACGCATATAAGTTACACATCACGCACCGCTAGACCAATCCATTAATGATCCTCCGAGCGGCGTGATACAGTCTATAAAACACACTGGCGCCGCGAGGAAACGCGCTTGGCTTATTAATTAATTGTTCCCGAGGTGCGCTCTAAGATTATTTTTCTGTTAGGCGGGACATTCCTCGAGCAATGTTTGCCTGCTGTTCCGCCTTTTTGGTCGTTCGCAAATAATACACGCCGCCTCGCTCCGCGACATCAAAACTCACTTTAAACCGAGCATCTACAATGAAACATCATCTCGCTGAATGCCAAGCCTCCGACGTCTCACTCGCAGAAGAAGAAGGTTGAAAAATACAGACGCGTACGCACACGAACGCCCACGCTGCTGCGTGGCGAGCAACGAACTTTGCAAACGTAACGCGTTACGACCTCGTCAACCGCAAACCAAAGTGACAATGAGTCTCCGCGTGGGATGCTTAATAATAAATTCGCGGCTCATCTTTTTTTCTTAACAATTGCCATGGCGAATATTGTGCGTACACACGGCCTTTAGTTAACTCTATAGATACGTGAAATCTAGCGGTACGCTCGTAACATCACTTTTTTCACCCTACCGATTTAATAACGTCATAATAATATAACGGGCTCTGCTTCGATTTTCTTTTCTATTACCTCGTACATGTAATCGACGAGAACAATGAGATTGCGATTACGTTAAGCAGCCGTATTCCTCTTCTTTTCTAGCTGGCTGTGTCGCGGATAATTGGTATCGACGTCAAATTGCTAAAAAATAAGCACAACTGACGCTGAACTCGGAAAGAATACAAATACAATGAGAATTTAAACTACAATTGATGTAAGAAAAGAAAGTTAAGGCCGCAAGTTCGAAGCGGAAGCATCGTTTTTCCTAACGAACACTATTAAATAATTGAACAATCAATCAGCGAAACGGGCAAGAAGAATACACGTTCGCGTTCGCCCGTGACACTGAAATGCAAAGTGTTGAGAAGAAATTGCCTGCGAGAGAAATGGGACAAGCGATGATTCACACGTGCACCGCAACGAAAACGACTTGACTTTTCTTCTGCTTTTTTTGCCTCCCCTGCACACATACACGCCCCCCTTTCATCGGTTCGTAATGACAAAGTTGCCTAATTACGCCTGCTTTGTAAGCCAGATCTAACAGTTTGACTGACAGATGGGCGAAAAAATGTTTTTTTTTTCCTTTCCATTTGTCGTCTTTCACATGCGCGTTGGATGCCTATTTTTCCGTTTGACGGCTTCCCACCCAATTAAAAGCGCGCAAAGCGTGCGCGCAGATTATTTGTGGGAGAAGTATAATTGTGACGATTTTCCAAGACGATGAGAGTTCGTGTTGTGTTGTGTACATGACAGACCATGAGCGTTGAGCAATGGAAAACCACAGTTAATTATACCGGTTGCATTTATTTGGATTCCTTTTGAAATTAAATTGTTTTGCGTTGATAGAAATTTCGCGAGTGTGAAATTGAAGGTTTATATATATATATATATATATATATATATCGATTTCGGTAACTTTTTAGAAAGTGATCCTTTTCTGTCGGAACATATTAACTGCAAAAACGTTTAAACGTGTTAACCGTTGCGTTAAAAATACACACGGGTCTCAGATTTCTTCAGAATTGTACGTACAAGACTTCCTTTCGAAACAAAACTAGATGAAAATAGCAAAGATTATTAGCAGTTTTTGAAAAATCACTAAGTGCCTAATCATCATTGAATATTGCTTCGAGAAAATTAGAAAGTGGCAAAGTACCAAAAGGTCCGCACGCGAACGGACATCTGCTACATATATACGCGGTGCAATAATAAAATGAAAGCAAAAACGCTTTAAAGCTACGCAGGTTTTGCCTCGCTGAACGCAGTACGGGATTAGAAGAGGATCTGATTTCGCGATCAACAATCCGATCCGATCACTCGAAATCCCGTGAATTATCCACATTTTTAATAAACCCATTTGACATGACGGCGTTGCGTAAAATACTTTCGTTATTGAAAAAAAATATGGCGTCTATGCAAAACAAGTGTTAGAATTGATTATCGCTGTAACAAACTGCAATTCGAGAATGAGATAATAGTTTTCGCTTGAAAAATCATGATCGCACGTATACTCGTACGACGAAAGTCATTAGGTATTTTGCTTAAACTTGCAAATAACCGATAATTTCGTGTAAATGGAAGCGAATTTTTTATGACGTTATAGGCTTTCCTTTGTCTGGTGCTTATAGTTCGTAGGTGGATTTATGCATTATACAAGTGCATCCCACGTCAACGCCAAAGTGTTAGTAATTAAGCCATTTCATTACTTCTGCACGTCGCGTGATTTCCGTCCACTGAAAATGAACTCTTTTTTAGAGTGCAAAACAGAAAGAGGGAGAGAGAGAGAGAGAGAGAGAGGGAGCAGACAGAGAACATTTGAACACGTATGGATTTGTTTGCAAGTGATTATTGGAAATTAACGGTATTCCTGCAAAAATCAATAGGCTTTTGGGTATTTCGCAAGGAACAATGGAAAAATTATATCGCTTGGATTTACGTTTACGGGTTCACGATGTCATTTTCCATATCGATGGTACGTTTTTTATTATTACCCAAGATGTTTGAAAAAAGGGGAAAATATAAATAATCGTAAGTCGACATTTTTAAGGGAATAAGATGGGTGAACGAACTTGGAGTTAATTTAGATATCGTAGTTGAAAATGCAGTCGGGGAAATGTATCTGTTGTTAATTTTTACTAAATTAACTGCCAGCATTTTATATAGGAGTAAGGTGAATAAATAAAAGTGCACTGAGTGAGCGATCGTGTAAAGAAACCTAATTTTTTCTTTTAATTTCTTTTTGCACAGTTAAAAAGTCTATATATTCAAATAGCAAACGATTGGAAAATTTTGATAGACACAGAAGAGTTGAAAATAATGCACAAGTACACTGCGGTAGGCAGTAAAATGGTCAAGCTATACTCAAGTACATTGAACAAATGCATATCTTATAATCCATTGCGAATTCGTGGCATCCCAAAAGCTCTACAAATCTTTACAGGTTACATGCTAACAGGAGTAACATTATTTTTGTCAATACCAGTTTTTTCTCCGCTTCTTGATTACGTTTTTCCTCTGCCAAATGCTACTCGTCCAAAGTCGCTCCCCTATTACGCTGAATATGGCATCGATATCGAAAAATATTACTATCCGATGATTACTCAAGCTATATTTGGTGGAGTCGGAACTATTACAGTATTTGTGACCTTCGATCTTGGATTTATAATGATTGTTCAGCACGTCGTAGCTCTCTTCAATCTTGTCAAGTAAGTTCTACATTTCTCTAATGTACGCTGTTCTTTTGATCAGTTCATTGTTATGATTTATTGCTTTTAATCTCGTCAGTTTTCGTTTATCTAAAGCTGCTAAAATAGCTATTACTATGGAAGTTGACAATCAAAATAATACAGCAAAAGATTATGCTGCTCGTCGTCATATTGTTAATGCTATTGAGTTACATCAAACAGCAATTGAGTAAGTGCAGCCGATCATTAAGTGTTTTGGATATCTTAAAAATGCAAGTAATTTTTGTAATTGTCAAAGGTACGTTCAAATAGTGGAAGATTGTTTCAATGTAAATTGGCTTATTATACTTTTCTTGAACATGGTAATGGTTGGAGGTGGAATGTTTGTAGTGAGTACGACAAACATTTTTTAAAATTAATTTTATCAACTGTCTTACTTTTTGTAAAGGATAAAAGTCATGACAGTGATGTTGTTGATATTATTTTTCGACTCCTAATTATGACAAAATATTATATAATTGTAATGAAGTACAAAGTAAATAATCTGTATTTTTTAATGGTTTATTCATTTTTTGTAGCAAATATTTTCAAAAATAGCTAATATGATATGTTCAATTAGGAATTAGATAAATATTTACACTTTGTCACAGTTACTTTTTAAGTTCAATCGACCAGAAGAATCAGTCCGATATGCTGTAGTAGTTGGTGCAACATTCATACATTTTTATTACATTTTTCTACCAGGGCAAAAGATTATCAGTTCCAGTGAGAGTGTGCTTGATTATTGGTAAGAGTTTCGTCAGAATCTATGAAATTTAAATACTGTTGACGTCAAAATGAACGATAGATTTTTCAGTTACGCATGTAATTGGCACAACTTGTCGGAAAGGACGAAAATTTTGATACAAATAATGATGATGAGAAGCTTAAGACGTTGCGAATTGACTGGTGGTAAAATGTTTGTATTGTGCATGGACACTTATTGCAATGTAATTACTGAAAAAATCCTATAACGTTTAACTATGTCAACAAGCGACGATTTAGATAATGACACCCGTTTTTTCCGTAGATGATGAAAACAGGATTTTCCGTATTTACAGTTCTTCAATCGTAAATAGAAGCATATTAAAATAGTTATCGTCAAATAAAATGCCAATGTACAACACAAATAAAAGAAAGATTAATAGCTACGTAGCTGCAGATGTTGGAATTTCAAAGAGTGTCTCCATGCCATTAACCGCCACACCCGCGCTTGAACGCTTGCATTTTATAATAATTGTCGCGCGAAGAGCGTGAAGATAGAAGGCAACGATTAACCTAGATAAAGAGAGGAGATGGCGGGTGCGAGATCGCCAAGAGAAGGCGAGGATCGCGATAACGTCTATTGTCATTGTTCGATTTTTACATCTGGCTACGTCTTCAATGCCCCGTAGAATCCTCATTGTTGCGTTCCACGGCAATGAGTTTTCGTGTTTTTGACCGAGCACACATTTGCTTCGGATGATATATATTTTCCTCTGTGACGCGATTGAATTTTGAGCTTATCGATTGGAATGCGACGATATGCGCACAGTGTCTATTTTTCTTTCGTTTGCTTTTTCTTGCAACGAGGTTGTCTTTTGATTGTTTCTTGGTGTATGCGTGTTGATGTGTTTGGAAACTTAGAAGCTCGTGGTAAGTCAACTAATTTTTCTAATTCGAAAAATAATGATTCGGGACTGATTAGTCGATTCTTTATAGCAATGCGATTGCTATTCTGATATTTGGTTGAAATGACATTGTTTATTGCGTATAAATATAAAAATAACGGACTCCACTTCCTATTTACAAACTTGGCATTCTAAGCTACTTAGCGATACAATTGACTATGAAGTTTTACTGTAAAGTTTCAATTCCGGAGTTTCTTGAAGTCTTTTAATATCTTCAATCGTCATGACACCTTGTTCCTGAGGATTGAAAAATAAATCACTATCACTTACGCAAGTTTAAATGACAGTGTGCTTGCTATACTCACGTTGAATTCTTTCCATCTGTCATAGTTTTCTCTCATGTTCCCAATCATTTCCGGTAAATCAATAAAGGCTGAAAAGTATTATTTTAAAAAAAATCAAGAAAATTTCTATTAAAATCAATCTAAATTGAATCAGCAGCTATATTATATATGCATTCGGAAAAGTTCGCTCGACAATAGGCTTTTCTTCGCGCGGTCAGGTTTCGCTTTCGTTGAAAATAAAAGAATAGTTTGCTCACCGTCCCACGCCTCCATCATGTCGTTGATGATAAAATCAACGAATCCAATTTGCGATTTCGGTATCGAGCAGCTGCTTCTATCGAACATCGGCATTACGACTGGCATATTTTTTCGCTTTTCCTCGTCGGTCTATAAATAGGCAAATAAAATTTAACTGAGAATTGTATCCATGGTTTTTTTAGGCGCGCGTGATTCGTCGCATAGGTAGCGTTCAAAATTTATCTGGCAACCTCTTTAACGAAACAATGTACTGGACCATGAACGTTATACATCACTTACGAAGAATGAAACATTGACTTAACGTGATCTCTATAGTGCTGTAGACAGACTGACTCACTCAGAAAAGACAACATTGAAAAGTAAAAGTACAAGCGTGCATAAGCGATGGAACGAAGAGAGAAGAAAATGAAGAATTGGATTTTACCTGATGGAAGTATTCCTCGGCGATGCGTTTCGTCCACTCTAGATACAGTCTGAACGGCCGCGTAGGATTGGATACATCGGCACACTTGATCATCATTCTCTTGGTCATTGTTACGTTCTCAGGCAGTAAGAACACCGAGGTATCCGCTACGTCCATGTCGAATACCTAGAACATTGAAAGATCGTCGTGTGCATATTTCTAGTACAAAACACCAATATACCGTTGTATACTCTGAAAAATACTGCAATATTATAAAGATTGTCTCTTTTTCGAATTTGTTTAAACTGTGTCGAAGCATCTATCGACATTTTTATACGTACATTAACTTTCTTAACGGAGTGTTTCGTCAAACGGAAAAAAACACGGCGATTGCAAAACGCCATTTAAATATAAATTATAATCCATATAGATAGAGACGTCCTAAATGTAGGTCGGCGGCGAACTCGTCACGTTAATGTCACGGCCTTGCGCCACGTTACAAGAAGCCCTTTACTTTATATACATATTGTAATTGCCGCGCAGCGCTGCGATCGATATATTTGCGCAACGCGCGAAGATTATCCTGCGGTGCATGGGAGCTTGCGACACAATGAAAGCGAATAGGTGTGTAAAAGAGAGGAAGCAGGCGTATAGTCAGGTGGGGCCTCCTTCTTTTTTCAACGGCTTATGTTGTGTGTGCGATTTATTGGACTATGACTGATTGTAGCGTGTACATACGTCGGAATCGGTGTCGCTCATCCTCTTACTGCACACGTTCACGAACTTGGTGAGGTGCTCGAAATGCTTTGTCATCTCTGTCGCTAGGATCATGTCTATTATGTTTTGCCTCATTAAGCGGTACAATTCTCGATCTAGATTCTGTTGGACAAAAATATCGCTTTGCTCAGAGTATATACGTTGTTATTAAGATAGAGCAATTAACGCTGTCACGGTCAATTATGTAATGGCGAGTTTCACAAGTTTACGATTGGATTTTCTTTTTAAATGACGTACTAAAAGTCTCAGCTGTATATTTCTCTGGTTGGATTTTCATTTATATAATATATAAATACCGTGTAGTTTTTTTCAAAGAAATGCTATTGTAGATTATATAGAGTGAAAAACTTACCTTAAAAATGTTAACATTGTCATCGGAAAGTGTTAGTTTAAAAGTAAGCGCTGCGTGATGTGACTCGAGAACTGTTAAGTCATTGTAAAGAATGGCTAATTTATTGCTTGAGTTGCATAGAAATTGACTGTAATATTAAAAGAAAGTATAAGAATTTTGTATCACTATATTTGAAAAGAATAAAAGCAAAAAAAACTGCTTCATCCTATAGCATTTTGGGGAATTCCATTTAAAAAGAATATTTTTTGTCTAAAGTAATTCGCTTAAAATAAATTATTCCAATTGTGATTTACAAGAACGACAATTATAAAGATAAGCTGAATGTAAATAAAAGTACGTGTTAACCTGGATTTTCCGGGATGTCCGATGTCATGAGCAGCAGCAGCTATAAGCGCTGCGACTTCGTCAAGAGGATCGAGAATACCTTGAAGCCTCTGCGAGCGTAAAAATCTTGCTACCCCCTGGAGAACATCAGTCGCGTGGGTGGAGTTGTGATAACTCACATGAACGTTGTAATTCGCTTCGATGATGGTCAACCAGTTTTGTAACGTTCGTTCATCACAGTCGAGTCGCTCGGCTACATGATAGTGACTCATAAGTGTCATGCCGAGAAAGTAAAGTGGCCTAATTAATATTAAATAGCTCTTTTATTACGTAGAATTTTCAATATTTTTTGTTATATATTTTTTATATTTTTGTGCAAGTGACCTTCGATTGGTAAGAGTTTCTAGTTTGAAAATATCGAAATTCCAGTCGAAACAAGTCTCGAGAAGCTCGTCAAGTTCTGGTATACCCTCGACAACTTTCGTTATTTTCGCGTCGATTCGATTCTGGTCAAGACTGAGCATTTTTAAAATTGCAGACGATCTCTCCAAAGATATACTCGAGGATTTACGTGGATCCGTGGATGGAATCTAAAATTACATACGGGAATGAAGTTATTCGAATATTTGCATTAACAATGATGCATTTACGTTTATTAATGCTTCCAACAAGTCCGCAGCAATTGGATTTGACACGCTCAGCAGGTTGTCTTTGAGTTGCGGCGAATACAGTTTGGTGGATTTCAATAAGTCGATCGCCTAAAAAAATACGGTTACCATTAGGGGCATTTATTATCACCGTACGCTCCATTTCATCAATATCTTTACCTGACCTATCTGCGCTCCAACTTCTGTAGAATCAGAGTCATGAACTGCACTCGCTAATAGCGTAATGATTCTCGTTATCGGCGCTTCCAATGGTAAATTGTGTAGCTTGGCAATTGTCGATCGTCGTGGTTCTAGAAATAAGGTTTGATCAGTCATTTCGAGGCTCTTCAGAATTTTCTGCAGTTAGAAATCTAATGATTTACTGCTCGACGATTGCCTATCCGGAGAGTGTAGTCGACTGAGCGAGCTGACGCTTTCACGTGCAGAGTAGTAGTGAGTACTTGAATTCAACGAGGCTGATTCATCGATAGACGAGCTGTCGTACAAGTACAAGTAATACGGTTCCTTGCTTCAAGCAGAACGAAATTACTTGATGTGGTTGTTGCTATCGATTGGCCAAAAGAAAAGATGGATAAAAGATACGCTTACCTTGTTGGCAAACTGATGGGTACGATCCTACAACTAATGCTCAGCAATCCTTTCTTTTTCCTTCTCCAGCTGAGATTACCCTCAAACTCTCGACCTTTCTGTAACTGCTGATCCATCAGGGCGAATATTCCGTTCGTCGTGAAATCGTTGATCCTCCGACCGACCAACTCCTCGAGCTTGTAACCTAGCAATCTTTCGCTGGCTTTGTTGGCGAACTGTGGACACATAAAAAAAAAATTGGCTTTATTATTTATGACCTGTCACGAGTGCAATTTCGAAGGCGTATGTTGGTTGCACGACATGTAACCTGCACGATGTGCTGATCGTTAGTCACGTGGATAATATCTCGGCACCTATCGACGGCCAAGTACAAAAGCTGAGCGGCAGCCAGTTGACTTTTCGGTTGAGACTCGCTGGCGTGGATGCCGATCAGCTCGTTCATCAAAATCTGCTCGTGCGAGCACTCCATTAAAGCCTTTAATCAGCAATTTTTGCATTAGTTTAACGAGGAACGTTTTTCAATAATTAACAATTAAGAGTAATTTTTTTCATTCCTACTCGACTGTAGCCGACGTTGAGCAAATCGAGAATGACTGTTTCTTCGTTGTGTGGTGCTGTGAAAAATCTGTGGAAAATTCGAATGACTTTTGATTGGCCGTCGAAACCTTTCTAACCACGGCCTCGGAGTTCTCGAAACTTACGATCTTTTGACTAGAGCAATAATACTGCAAGATTTTTTACTAGTCGTGCTGTTTAGAGTCCTAGAAAGGTATTTTATAAATTATTTTCATATCTTATTGCATAGGCAGATAATTCCTATTTAATTAATGTCTGAAAAACAAAAATGTGAAAACGACCGTAAAACTACAGAAATTGTGTTCGCCACCGCAATTATTTGACAACTTCAAAATAATTTTCCGCGAGCGACTACTTTTACTAATCACTCATTGGAACAGACAAATTAATCTTAAATTTATGATCTTTTTATTGCTATATATTCTTTTTGATTTAAGTAAAGAATTTTAAAAAAATGCAATAAGACTTGAACACCCAATGAATAAAATCCGATAAGATTAGGGGTAAAGTCATTAAAAAAATAATCAAGGGAGTCACGCTTGACGACCTGCAAATTTCGTCGGCATCTTGGCTCCGAAGTGAACCTCTGCGGTCGACGATCGCCAGATCTGGACACTGCGAGCGAACCATCTCTGCGGCTTCTTCCGCATTCCTCGCCTCGGTCACTCGCCAGCCCAATTTGCGCGCGACACCCGCGATTATTTCCGACTGCTGGTCGCCATCCCGCGGGAACACCAGTAAAACCTGCGTAAAGCATAAAACAGCCGTGATATGATGGTTGTTGTCGACATAGCAGGTCCATCTTTTTTATTGTAGGCCTGTAATGCCCATTCATTTTTTCTTATTGAGTATGCTAATCGATTATTATTTTTCGTCTCAGATATTTATCATCTTGAGAAATTATTGAAATGAATAATAATGAGACTTATTGATGACGTTATGTAATGTAGGCATTCGAAAAGCAAATCAAAATTAAAGATAAAATTATAACAAAGGTAGTTTTTTTAGAGATCCAAAAGTTGTCTTATATTACACAAAAAATTGAATAGTGTCGTAAATATTATTGAAGGATTACCTTGAATATGTCCGATAACGTATTGGAAGCTAGCCAATGAAAATTGAGATCAGATAATGAATGCTTCTGAAATGAACAAAAAGAAAATTAACGTAAATAATCTTCTACAGAAGAAGTTTCGGTGTTTTTATAACCTAACTCACTAATTTTGACAAGTGTAAATCTTCGAAAACTACATGTTTATACTTTTCTTTTTTCGGACTTTTAACATTCGACTTGATATCATCATTCTCAACCTCATCCTCCATCTGGATAGAAATAGATGGAGAGAAAAAATGAACTATTTCTTTGCGAGTACAAAAATGCACTTGTCAGCAGTGTTTTGTAGCAGGAAAGATTATTTTTGCCGAGAACAGCTGAAGTTCGTTATCTTTGTGCGTGTTTCGAGTCTCTCGCGTTTAACGCCTCCTGCCGATTTTTTTCAATGCCGCTCAAAGTTATAAATCCTCATTAATTTCATATCAAAAAAGAAGAGCAATATCTTTCCGAGGATGACAGTGTCTAGAATTATAAATTAATGTTAATTAATTTTTTCAAAAAGTAAAAGTTAATGCTATAATAACTATTGAATTTGACAATACTATACAATGAAAACGCGCACGTCGTTAAGCTTATCATTTGACTTCGTTGATTAGATAATTATTTATATTAGACTATACTAGTGCTCTTAGATTAGTGTAATCTGACAGTAATAATTAAAAATTGTATTCTTTAAAAATTATAATAATTTCAAATGTTCGAAAAATAATTTATTTCTTACATTAAACCAAAATAAACATTCGTTTATCACGTTTATTGTGTTGGTTCACTTTCTATTTCAAACTCATCACTTTAACTTTTGAAAGTACCAGCCTTGAAAATTAAAAATTGTTTTGTGATTGATACTAGAAAATAAAAAAGATTTTATCTCAACAAGGGAAGGGATGTATTGAAACGAAATAAACGCTTGAACCGTGGGAATCGTTGTGAAATCTAATATTCATCATTTAATTTCTCCTTGCATTTGGAATTTGGATATGGTAAATCAAAAATTATATATCTATTACTTGATAAATAAATTGCACGCAAAGTAATTAATTTTAAGTAAGCTCATAAGTGAGTTAAATTAGCCGCATGCATTTGCCGTGATAATGGTAAAAGAAGAAGAGAAAAAAGAAAACGAAACTGTCAATTACCTTAACGATCATCGTCTCGCTGACAGGGGTAGTAGAGCCGTCGTTAGTCCGCCACTCCTTGCGTCGTCGGCGGCATCGAAGTCGACTAAGGATCTGGCATAACCAGCCGCACAAAGACGACGACGACGAAGACGCGTTAGAGCTGTCCTCGATGCGACCGCAGATGTGTAGTCTCGGGTTCGTCAGATGCCTCGTGTCGCTCATGTCGTCTATTCTTTCTTTTTTTTCGCTTTTTCTTCGTTGAGGGGCTGACTTCTTTTTTGCTTTTCTTCTGTTTCTCTCTTTCTCTCACATGATACTAGGTGGAGGATCGGTTTACTGTGAGAAAGGGCGAAACCGGCTAATTTTAATATTTTTTTCTTCCGAAAAATGAGATCGTTGAAATGATTTGAACATAACCGAGGTTGGTTTTTCAAATCTCGCGAAAGAGTATTGTCACTTTTTAATCGCGAATAGTCATCAAAGTGTTATCAAACACAGTACTCGTTATATCCGATTTCCAACCAAAATTATCAACTCATTGAAGGACCAAGAAACCCCGTAAATAAAACAGAAACTAAATTTGAAAGGAACAAACAATCACACACTACCGTACGATCAAACAAGGCAGGCAGCTGCAGCAGAAAAGTTCGCCGACAAACAGAGCTCCAATCTTACGCAATAAGCAATTGAGAGCACGCATACAAGATAAAACACATACACACAAACTACGATGTGATATTATATTCCGAAAATAAAAATTTCGCCCACGCGCGTGTATCGCATTCACCTCACCTTCTTTATTCGAGAAACGCACGGAAGGTAGAAAAACAGCGAGGGAATGGTCGGAGAATTTGAACTCCGACGTCCGAATTATTAACACATGCGTCGATGCCAGCCACTGAGATACTGATCGTCGGCACTGTATGTATCCCTGATCATACCGACTGATAAGCAAAAGTAAAAAAATCTCGCAATCTCGCAATCTCGCTCTGATAAGCTTTTACTCGCTTAGGTATGCTTTGTGACGTATAGTAGCGTAGGAAGCACTCGTCCGTTTGTCGGTGCAAGTATAAAACTTTTTTTGTCCTTTTTCTTACTTGACTGTGATATGATTGGAAATTGATACGGCAATCGTTGCTTCTTGTGCCGTTGAACATTTTTTGTGCGTCCTGTAATCCGATTGTACGGCTTGTAGAAGAACTCACGTGGCCGAGTACGCAGCCCTGTTATCATTTTGTTTTCTTCTAATTTCACGCGATAAATGACCGATATTTTTTCAGATCAATCAATCCCCTGTGGTTTGGACTTCTGATAACTTTGGTGACTACCGTTGTGACGTACCACATTATTGCGCCTTTATCGATAACATAGATAACGACTTTTTTAAATAACAGTTTAATTAAATGCGGGCGGCATATTTGGATACAGAAAACAAATCCGATTTCAGATATTTTCAACGATTGTTCGTAGGTATGTCTCTGCAGCGATAAAGTATGCATTAAAAAAAAGAGGAATTATTCAAAGCCAATTGATATACGTGAGAAAACGAAATCAGCGCGCATTCAAATCTCATTGTCGACGGCAGCAGTCGCAGAGCAGACGAGTTGACTGACTGGCAAGATTTAAGACGTCGTCTCGGAGCGAGACGCAAATTATAAGCAAATTATGCCGGACAGAAAAATCCAGCGGAAGATTTCCACACAAGAGCCGCGGCAACCTGCTCTCTCGCGCATAAGTGCATATAAAGTAGAGGATACGCATTCGGATTGATATACAAATTTCACGCGCGAGTGCGATTGTCTCGGCGCGATTGCCATGAATCTCGAGAGAGAGAGAGAGAGAGAGAGAATGAATAATGCACGTGTGCAGTGCCAGAACTGCGATCGCTCGTGCCCTTATGACGTACTAGCTGACCTTGCATTTGTTTTACATACCCCAGGCGCTCGAGGATACTTCATTTTTGGCGCTGCTCGAATAGTTTTGTGGAAAATGTGTATTTTCGCCAATGTTCGCCGAAGGGCGAGAAAACCACGTTTTCGCACGTGTTGACTCGAAGATTAATGGAGCTTGAACTTTCGACAATTAATTACAGGGTTATCTGATGATTGTCGCTGAAATCTGTTCTAAAATTTTTTCGTATATTGTTGCTTAAGCACGCGCATTATCGCTAATAGTTCTCTTGATGAATTTCATGATGTCGACGCTGTTCCTATGAATAATTTTTCATTCTGAATCACCTTACAGCCCGAAAGGTGCATTTTATGGCGAATTTGTAATTGGGACCTGACAAAACAAAATCACCAACAGCTGTAACAAATTGCGAAGGAAAAACTCCATTATTGTTCCACATCGAAATCCGGAATTGAACAATATATAACGTGCGCCAATGTTTCAACTATTTCACTGGGCAACGGAATATTCTCCATCTAGTTGCGAATCGGTAAAGCTTCGGCATTGTATCGATTCATCTCTCTACCAGTACGACTAAACGCGATTGCCGTTCTACTGTCGCAACATCATGCTCAGCTAATGCGACTATTGGAAAGTGAACAATGCATCCGACGTCTCAAGTTTTATTAAGAAAGACGAACACTAGTCATGCACGAGGAAAAAAAAACAAGTCTCTGGCTAAAATCAATCGCGGGCGCTCTTCCACGAAGCCCAGATAATATACATATATAGCGATAGACACTCGTTAGACAATCCTTTCTTCTTCGTGGCGCGTGAAAAGACACGTCCTACGGATATCTTTTTGTTGTTCTCAAGGGTGCTTCGGCACGCACAATGCCCCTGACGGGAGTGTCTAGGTAAACTTGGAGTGGCGCGTTCGGTTTCCCGGAACGCGGCCGCGCACCCACCGCCGTATGTTCTATACATGTTCTACGTGCTGCGCCTCTACGGATAGTTAATTTCGGCTGGAGATGCGCGCAATTACGATGTCGCACGGTTCATTGCCGGCGACTCTACGGGACGGCTTTTCTTTTATCGATGAAACTTTGGAAATGCCGGTACAGTGTGATTTTGGTGTGCGCGCTGTGTTTCACGCTACAGCTCAACTATACGTCTGGCGTGTTTAACTAATTCGCTTGCGCTCTGAAAGTATACCGGAAGACGATGATTAAAGAATAAAGTGAGTGAGCGAGAGAACGAGCATTTATCGTCGTGGGGGTTCAATTCGTTGTTGACACGAAAAACCACGGCTAATTCATTAGTGTTTTTCGTCGTGTCGCGTGTATTCATTCCGTAAGCTGTTGCGCTCGATGCGTGGATAAATGTGCGCACGACGGCCCGAGCTTGATAAACGATAAGTGATATTAATGACGCGAATTTACAAACGAATATTTTTCGATTCTCGCAATTCTCATTTGCAAAGCTGCGCTGAGCCGTCGAAAAATGAGTTTGTCGTTTACCCTGAAATATCTCTGTCGAGCGCGCGTGAGCGCTCTTTCGAGTATTCCAGTTTCACCGTTTAAGGAAAGACAATGATGATTTATCAATATGGAAATTGCTGAATTCGAAAGCTCGAAATTCATTTAACAATCACAACGAATAAACAAGCGATCGCTCGTGTAGTTCGATCAACAGTTTCACCCAACAATCCTGGCGCAACGGCGCAGCAACGGAAAAAATATAAAGCGCGAAGCATTTAATAGCGAGTTAGCCTTTCGCAAACACGCGGCGCATTTGCAGAGCCATTAAGGCTTGGCGCGCGCGAAAAGGCGGAGAGACGATGATTGCCAGCCGCCGTTTGTTCGTTGGTTGAATATAAAAGCAGACGAACCGGAGACGCGCGCGAGCACCGCGTTGCACGCTGGACAGGAAGAGCCAGTTGCGATTTTGTTACCTCTCGTTCTCCCTTTCCAGTGATCCACTTGCCGATCTATCGCCGATTGTTCGTGGGTGGCATTTTTGATCGCTTCAGTTCGGAATCGGTCTGCGAGAGTGAATTTTCAGATGAAATTTCGAGATATGGAGGAGGTTTGTTCGGGAAACCGAACGTTTCATTGAAGTTTTCTTTTAGAAATCTCCACGATGTTCTGGCAATGAATGGGATTAATTTCGCGATGAAAGCAAGAAACTACAACGATAATGTTGGTATAAAAATCTGGAATCCGCGAAGCACTAGAAAGTTTTCTTCGTAGCATTGTACACCGTCAAAAAATCTCCATTTCATTTTCCTTCTTCACAGAACCTGTCAGTATTACCCAGCTAGGTGTAAAATCTGAAATTCAAAATGTTTCCGATGCAATGCGCGCGCATTTGCCCGTATAGCCGCCCTCATCACATAAAAAAGAAAAGGGAAAAACAGAATTCAGCTGTGTGTGTGCGCGCGCGAACAGCTAAAGTCCGTCCCTCTCGGTGCGAGAGTGAAACAAAGCCGAAGTGAAAAAGGCAAAAATAGAGAGACAAGCCCTTTACACACATACACGTATAGCCGACGACTTGTAAAAAGAAGGAAGAGAGAAGAAGGCTGCTGCTGCAGGAGCTTGTGGCGCGCTCGCTCATAGCTCAGCTCTCTCTCCACCAACAGGTCGCGCTGGCGCTAGACTCGCCGAGTCGCCAAGGCATTGTGTCAGTTATTTCCCGGCGCGCGAGCCGAGCACGCGTGCGCGATCGGCTTTTTTGTTTCCTCGTCACTTTTTTCCTCGACATGTGCGCTCCTCTTTCTTCTTTCGAAATTCATGAGTTATAAGAGTGCTTGGATTTTTTCGCTGGAAGACATGTGAACGAAATTGCTGTGTGTGTGTTAATTTTTGACGTGCTCGGTGACAAGTATTTAGAAATTTGGAGCAAATTTATGCTGTTATTGCCTGTGAATGCGTTCTGATTTGCATGTAAATTTTGGTGATTGCGAGCTTCGACTGAGATATACTTGAATGTTTAGATGTCTCCTGTGATTTATTTTTATTTACCAGACAACTATTTTTAATGATTGTGCATCAGCATAAGCTAATTGTCATCTACTTCAAAAAAGGGTTGTCGTTTGAACATACGAATCCCTGAAATTTGCAACCAAGTTTAACGAAAACTGTTAATTCCAAGTCAAAGTTGAAATTCCAAAAGTAAACAGAAATCTTCATGCACAGTTCGCAAGTGTCAAGTGTGAAAAAACAGGCATTTATACGGAAACGTGTCTCGTTCGAATTTCCATCGAAACACCGGATTTGTTTACTCTTGACTACGCGCATGCGCTCCACTTTGAATGTGCGTTACAAGCTCAGTCGTTTTTTTGTGTCTCGACGTGACTGAAACTGAAGCTTGACTCTTTTCGGGAAATAGTACAGAGACGTCAAGGACAATCGACTGGCCAAATTGGTTGCGTTTACTGGTGAGTTGCTTTACTTATTTTAATTAAAATTTCTGGTATACGCCATCCTTTTTTTCGCCAAATTTCAATCGAATTGTTTATTTATAGATTTATCGGAATACGAATTCGCGTTCTGAACAGATTCAATTGAAAGTTTTTACGCGAATACAGTAACTAATTATAGAGCGTTGAACTTGTGAATACATATATTAACATAACAGTATGTCTGAATATTATATTATACGACGTGAATTTTCATTGCGCGCATTGTACTTAACCTTGAGAGAATGGCATATATCATAATGTTTATACAATCTTCAATAATATTTGAAATAGTCGAAAGTGTTTTTCAAAAAATTTCCATTGCCATGAACTTGAAAAATCTTTATGTACATCCACGCATAATGGAAATTTTGTACTTGTGCGAGCGCGTTATGACAGTAGCCTTGAGCATCTCGCTGGAGCAGTCAAGTTATGCGAGTAGAATCTCTGTTAGCCGGAAACGTTTGTACATCAAGACAATGCCGCGATGAGTTTCTTTGCCGGGATTTATGTTCAGCTATTTCCATTGCTTCCTACATACACAAACTTTCACACAGACGTTTAGATTTAATTAATTATCGATAAGAAAAGAACTGGAATATCGATCATCGCACGTACTTTTACGTAATGCGAAGAAAAATATTTAACGACTATTTGACAATGTACTAATGGACACGTAACGCGGGCTATATTGACCATCGATAATGAAAATGACGTAACGTGAAAAGCAGCTTCCGTTAAAACGGCGCACGCTCGTAAAACTCTCAAAGTAGCGGCCATCGAAAAATCGCGCTTGGCACAAGACAATGTGTAATAATCGGCTTGTGCGTGCGCAAAAGCTTATTGTCCTGTCAGCTCTCCCAAGCGTTTGCAAACTCTATTAAGACTTTTGGCGCGGGCGAAAAAATAGAAATTGCGCAATATATTTTTGCGAGTGCGTCCACCGCGGAAAAATGCGCAGCCAGCAGAGTGCGCAATTACGGCGTTAATTGTTTATGCACACATGGTAGTAGCGAATGGGGGCGGCGGCGTAAGATCGTAAACAAAAAATCACGACTATCGACGCATTGTCAATGCAATCTAATTGAAAGGTACATTATGACGTTGTGTAGCGAGATTGCGAGGGCTGTCGATGGGAGACACGTTCCATTGACATGCAAATGAAGAATTCACGAAAAAAAGAAAAAAACGACAGCTCGCAAGAAAGAGAAGTCTTTTGTGTGTTCTCTCACGTTTGGAAAGTTTTCTTTTCCTCTCTCCAGATTACCGCGACGAGATACATAAAATGCGGAAGATGCCGGCGACGACGACGAACTATGCACGTGAGAAAATCGAGCGAATCGACTCTGACCATTTATATGAACTCGGTCTGCTGATGTTGCTTTGCGATTTGGCGATCGATCGCACTGCGCGATGAAAAATGTTTGATATGTTAATGGAAAACCGGTATACCTGCAATGGATTTAGCAATGGCTGCTGAATTGTCAGGTGGGAAAAAAATGAAACGCTTTCCTATGCCATTCACGTTTTACCAACATCAAGCATCTTTTGAAGAAAAATTGAGTCGTTAAATTATTTTTAAACGTTTCTCAACGTTATTACCTGTCAATGCAACGCTGCACAATAAAAGAGAACTTTAACGGAGATTTTACGGTTGGCTTTCGAACTCCTTATCTTTCGTAGATCTGAAAAAGATATGTTCTCACGTAGCTGTCAAATAACATTTGAATGCCGCATTAGTCTCAAAAGAAATAACAACAAAGAAGAAAAACTTCGGCAATTAAAAAACCAATGAAGATACAGCCTTGACCGCCAAAGTCTAATCACCGTGAATAATTTTTTAATTGTTTCAGCAGGCAACGCCGACGAGAAGCAATGAGCGAGGACGAACACGATCGACCCGTAGGCTTCTGCTGCTGCAGGTGGCTTTGAAAAAAGATAAAGAAAAGGAGACATCAAGGTGTGTACGCGTAACGACAGCCTCGACTTCCGGGCTTGTGCAGTGTATGATATGCTGCTGCATAAGCGAGAAGTTGAATAGCCCGAAGAAGAGTCGGAGAGTTTATAGAAGAGTGCCGTAGCCATGGCCTACGTCCTCTGGCGAGTCTTGATGAAGAAGTACTCCAAGGTGCGCCTCGGAATACGAAACTTTCCGGTGAGTGATACACTTTGTCGCGTTGCTCGCTCACTCTGCTCGGCTTTCACTGTTTTGCCACCGTACGTGTGTATATATATCTCCCCTGAAAGTTGTGCAATGCTCTGTACGGTGCATCGAGAGGAAAGTCGTCACGGTGTGACGTGTATATATATATATATATATATATATATATATATATATATATATATATATATATTCGTTTTTTTAGGGTGCGAGATGTTTAGCTCCCGTTAGTAAATAGAGCTGTCGAGGACATTTACATGGCGTGACGAGTTATTTCGTCGGAGCTCGCGATCCTTTGTGTTCGTACTTTCTTAAATTGAAAAAGAAATAGGTCGTTTTATTAATTTCGCGATAGCTGGAATTTTTCCACGTTTTGTCCCATTTTCCCGAATGCCCTACCGAAAGACGTCGTTACCGACGCTCGTGACAAACAACGTCGTTTAAAATTACATTACCGCTTTTACCCTTCGCGCAATTTTTCACAATACCAGAAACAGTCCCATTAAAACGTTGTTAGAAAACACTCAGTAGTCACCTATCTAAAAAGTGTAACGCTCGGGTACTCAATATCCAACAATTCACATAATTATAACCAAACTGATTCATTTGAAAGCATTATCTGACAAATTCCGAAGTTTGATTATCATCGAAGCCACGAGTCCGTGAAACTTTTGCGAACGATTGCTCCATTTCACGTAACACCGTGTCCCGCTAGTAATAATCTAGAATACACACTGTTAGTCTGATTAGTGCACAGATGATGGGTATACCCCAGCTGTTAATCTTATGCGCAGCGAGTACATCGAAAGCTAAGAGGCTCATAAAAGGTGCAACCGTCGCTTCCTTGACAATCTCTCTCTTCAAAATTACAGCTCGTCGACTTGGCGCCCTAACAGTAAATAATAAGGAAGCAGCGTGTTCTCTCATTAGGTATCCGGAATAAAGTCTGTCGACCGATAGACCGCTCAAAGATTTACGCCGCTTGCGTTGCAAGTTACAGACCGCACGCGAAATAGTTTCGGCGGAGGCAGGTGATGGATTACCTATAGAGTTCTGAGTAGTTTCTTCTTAGCGGAATACGCTCGAGGATGTTGAGAAAAGCTTCCTCTTCGGATTATTAAATTATACGCGTTTCCAGATGGTGCTGTGGCTTGTTAAGGTTTCTAGGTGAGAGCCGAGTGGCTGCTTTTCTTGTAAATTGATTAGTTTTGAGCGAGACGCGATATTTGACAACGATTCTTACGATTCTTTCAACGAATATTCAATATTGCCGTTAGAGATCGCTTTTATTTACCGTCGGCGAACAATCAATTAGCTAATTATTAAGGTCCGTTCAATGATATCTTCATCTTCAAAAGAGAAACCAACTATCGTTCAAATATTTGAAAAGTATCCAACCGGTCTAACATGATATTTAACAGATATTTGAAAACACGCTACAAAGCGACAATGACCGAAGACATCGCTCGTCGTTTTGTTTTCCGCGTTGCTTAGCATAGTACATCTGAAATCGTATGCAGATTGCAGCACGCGCGGTAATCGTCTTCGTGAGCCGAGGCGCGCGTAAAACGCGTAGCCTCAAGATGGATTACGATTGATCGGCGCGAGTGCTTTCAAAGAATATAAGTTGTTTCCATCATCAACACTTCCGTGCATATATTTTTCTCGATTCGCCTTCGTCGCCGCTCCGCGAGTGACTTGTAATCGTACGCGCGCGTTTTACCGTATTTAGGCTAACGATCGCACTTTGCCTTTGCTTCGCTCGTGAGAACTTTAACGAGATACATACACCAGCGTTGCCTCTGAGAATGATTGGCCGATGAGAATTTTTTTCTCTTTACTTCAAAGGATTGTCGATTATTTTTGTTATTTAGTGAGTGAATCGCACAATTTCTCTTACAAATGATTTCGTAAAAATTATTACACACGCCACAGAGTATTCCCGTTTAGCAACGCAACAAACACGTAGATTTATAAAAGCGATGAAATAATCTCAGCCACGCTGCTGCATTGTCCGATAAGGCAGAGAAGTGAAAAGCTGCATCGCCAATTCGAGAAAATTTGAAAGTAGATTCTTATCTTGGCGCAGCTTTTCCTCGAGTGCTCTCGGTAAGCTTCTCTGCGCGCAGTGCCTCAAATGCAGATCTTTTAATTGTCCTGGGAAACTGACATCTATAATGCACCTCACCTAGATCACAATAATTGGATTCGCTCTTGTAAAAGATATCTCTCGAGCGCGCACAACACCGACGGCAATTGTCTCGCAATGTTCCAAGCTCTCGCGTACTTCTGAAATTGCTTGATTTCTGTTATCATCGCTTGCGCGATGAAAATGCTGTAAAAACGAACACACGGGCGAAATCAGCTGCGATCGGCTTGTACATTCGATTAAAGAAAAAAAAACAGTCAGATCTACCGGGGCATACAGCGCATTACCGAGCTCGCAGTTGTGATCAGAGGCGCGGGTGTACGTGTAACGGGATGTGTCGAAGGATGCGGGCAAATTGAAAATTCCACGCTCCTCGCGCGCGCGGAAAATCGGTCAAATCCTTTGCGCAAAGACGCCCTCGAGATATATACTCAGCATCGATTGATTGTTACGGAGCGGCCTCGATTTTTCGGCCTATTATTACCGCGGCCTTTTTTTTTTTTTTTTTTTTTTATCTAGCCAACCAGATCTTGGCCAAGTTAGAGGAAACAAGAGAGTCTCGCGGATATTAGGAAGTTATCTTTTGTTCTCGAATGCAACGCATCTCCCATGTTTTCCGCCGATTCAATCTACCGCGTTTTATTGGACAATAATTGCTCTGCTCTGATCAACCGCCGGCGCTATACGAAATTCTCTCGCGAGTTTGTTTTCATTTTCAACTTATAACGCTGTGTTATTTAGATAGCGATCTTATGTGCGCAGTTACCATGTCTACACTTTCTACTTCGTTTATACCTCATTTGTATTTTATTAATTGCCTCGTGCCCGTTTTCAGATTGATCTGCACCTCTAACCATTATTTATAATTAATAAACGTAGAAAACTAAACATGGACATAGTGCAGGCTGTTTAGAAGCGACTCGATGCAGTCGGTTCAGCAACCCTCCAAAATAAAAGGAATCATCCGACCAATGTTAATATTCGAGCGACCACCCAGACGTAAGAAGCGATAACGACGTCGCGCACAACGTCTCCGAAAAATCTCTCATAATTATCGGGCTTCTCGTAAAACGCAAAAGACTGCGCTAATTGGATAATTGCGCATCCCAACGAAAAGCGCGCACAGCAGACCATGACGATTGCGCAGGCGCGGGCGCCGACTCGCTCGCGCGCAGCCAGCATTTGCACGCGCGCGGCGTTCACTTATTAAATCAACCGTATAACAATTCATTTGTCGATGGACTTGCTGCTGCTGCTGCTGCTGCTGCGGGTAGCGTGTACGCGCTGCCGCGAACGCGGCCATGAACCGCCTTGCTGACCTGTAAGTTGGACCCTCTTCGTAAATCCTATACCTGTGCGTGTTGCCGGAGCAAGGGGAACCTTTCTTTTTTTTTATTTCGCTCTCCTTTGCTTGGGAAAAAAAAAGAACTTTTCTGCCGTGCGGGTGGGTTCATAAAGGAGTACCATATGCCTTTGCGTGAAAGAGAAGCGGCGTCGTACGTTGGGATATATAGGATGCTGATTCAGCGCTTTGGTATATCCATCCACTACTTCCATCGTTTTTCCTGTACTTTTTTCGATCGACAGTGACTAATTATTGACAATTTGTGGCTATGGTTTTTCGTTTTTGGAGGGGAATGGGTTATTAAAATGCGCTGTTGGAGATGATTGGCTTGCGAAGGAAAAAACGTCAGAGAATGCGATTTTTTTATTTATCTTTATTTTGAGTCGCTAAACGATCAGTGTTTTACATGTAGATAACCAAATATGAATATCAAATTATGAATGAAATGAGAAAATTAAATTACGAATAATATTTCTTTAATCCAAATGGCAAGGTACCACTGGGTTTGTCTAAAGTCATTATTCCGTTGGCGTTTTCATTCATGAAACTACAATGATTTATCTATTGGCGTCGACTCTTCTATACAGGCAATGAAGAGCGGTTTCTGCGCCTCTGCATTCAACATTTCCAATTAATATTCATTCGAAGAACTCGGTCATTATTAAATGAAGTTGAAAGAAACGACTGCTAGTCGCGCATTCTCGCACTTGATCATCTCGATATTGTGTAAACGCTTTCGCGGCAGCAGCTAATGAGGTATCTATTTTCGCGCAGACCACGATTTTGCATCTAAAAAAAGAATGCGAAATATCGGCCTTGAATTGCAATTGAAGCCAATCGATGCGCGCATGTGTACACAGACAGTCATGAGGTCACTCTAAACTGCAACTTACGTGCCTCGTAAAAGATTCTTGTTCGCATCGCTACACTGGTACAATTGAAACAGAGTTATTTCCAAAATATGCGGTTATTTCGTGTAGGCATGCCGATATCGAGCTCGACAAATTGTCCAGCGGTCCGCCGCCAAGAAAGCGTTCGTTCCGCGCAGATTGGATCAGTCATTTGTTAGGATACACGCGCATGTGTCGCTAGTAATGTTTTGATATACGTCATAAATCAGCGAGCGGCGCGGCGCGCATCGTCGCCGTCAGTCACAAGGATAATAAATCTATGTCGCGCAGATGATATGCACGTCAGCGCGAATCCTCCTGTTTGAGCAGTTAAAAGGAATGATTTCAGATAGACGCGCGCACGTGTGTGCATATTCTTCGTACGATGCCATTGCGTAACGGGGCGCGGACGAGCGAGAGACATCACTCGTACGTACGTGTATAACCTGCGCGCCGTAAATATAGATAGATCCCACAGCTACGCGCATGCTTTGCGTTTATAAATAAGCCCCGATTTTGCCCGAGCGACACGTTGACTTTTACAGGCCTTTTTCAGCTTGCGGCAAGCTCGCCTGTTGCTCTTTCGTGGCGAATTCTGCGCCTTCTTGGATCTTGGACCTGCGAGTGCGTTATTTTTAATGAACGTCGGTTCGAGTCAACGCGATCGTTGTCTTGCTTTGAGCGCTCTCGAACGTGTCCACGGGCACGAATCCCTCATTCGGCCGTTGAAATGACGAACAACCAACGAAGGCACGCGCGTTCTTGTAGTCTCCGCGCGCGCGGTGGGTGCGAATCAACTCTGCTGCGATTCGCCGAAACGCACGCGCGAGGAAACGAGTTAAAGGAGAGAAAGAGAGAGGCACATTTGTAATTCGCGACTAATTGAAAAACTTTGGTGCGCACGCGCCCACCGCGCGGAAACTCGCTCGGAATACAAAAGTTGGCTTTGCAAACGATTTACGCGCTTTCAGCAACGCAAAAAAATTCACCTACCTCTCCCTGTCTGCTGCCTTATTAAGATTTCGTCATGGACTGCGAAATTCCGCGGACTTTTTTTTTTTTGCTTACTGGCATTTGTCTCGTTGAGTCTTTCTTTTTAATGGTTGACAGTTTGAGTGGTTTGCAGCGTAATGAATGCATTTCTTTAGTACTTGCGAACTGTTTGAAAACTTGTTTTTTCTGTTTGTTGGAAATTCAATAACAAATTTCAGTTTAATTTTTGATGTACAACGGAAGTAGTGGGCATCGAAAAAGCAATACTTTATGTTTTTTATCGTTTTTATATTAGACATACCAGTAAGTACAATTAAAGCGACTTGAATCGCTTTTTTCATATAATGTCCGTAAAATTGATTTTTGTTATTTGTTTATGTAGTGTACGCATATCTGAGGTTTCGTTTGTATTATAATTTGAAGATGGTGTTGCATAAACTTGCATAAAATATTTTCTTGGCTGAGAAAATAATCGTCTTATCAGTTATTTTCAGTTCCATTGCGTGGCCAAACATTAACAATCTCATTAATCGCATTCAAATGGCCAATAACACGTATATTCTGAACTACATATTACATATTTCCGAGATGAAAAATCGGCGCAGTAAATACACAAGTAAAGCCTTATATATACACGATTGAGAACTTTGCAAATCCTTATATTGAGATATAAAAGGTGTCGGTACGATCAAAATAAAAGAAAAGAAGGTGCAATTCATGTGAGCGGATAAAATGCTTTGTGTCCCTCGATTAACGATCGATTCTTTGATATTACCTCCCTTTGCAGGCGTTGCTCAACAGAGCATTTGTATGGTCGTACAAGGTACATAAACAGCAAGCGGCAGCACGATCGGCATGATTTTTACAGAGCTCGGCGGAATAAAAAAAAATTGGCGGCTTTAAATTGTCATTGTCGGCAGCGGCTTGTTCTCTGTGTGTGACTCTTAGGCGCATGATACAAATTCGATTAAAACGAATGATTTGAGTCCTTGGCGCGCAATGCCGCGGCTGTGCGCTACTTCAACATGTATATATATCGTCACGCTGCGCAGACTACATATTTAAGTACACGCTCTTCTACGTTGGAATGTTATTTTTATGTACTAACTAAACACGTTGGCTGCCCGTGCCGCCTGCTAATTTAGTCGTGTTTGAAGGTATTTTCGCGAGGCTGGAAGCGCGAAATATTTCCATATGGATGTTCTATCCCGTGAATAATTGCACAATCATCGATCCAAGTTGTGTTAAACTTTGCATACTTTTGTGCGTTATGGACTATGCTTATGTTGTCCATTTATCGCTAGTTTTTGGAATTCAAAGAATCCGAAATTTATTGAACAATATTAATGAAAGTAAGTGTAATAAGAGACGAATAGCTTCAAGATCGAACGAACCGTATGTAAATGTAATTATTTTTGTGTTATTATAGTGCTTATGAAAATTATAAAACCGTTCACACGTACGTATAGCTGTATAGTACTCGAGCAGCCGAATTGAGAAATCAAGGTTAATTGAAACTCCAAATCCACGACAATAAAATTAAAAAGAATCGGTGAAAAATCGAAAACAACTGAAACATGAACCGTTTCACACCAGAAAAAAAATTAAGCAATATCAGATCAAAGTAAGTACGAACAGCAACGGCAGTACAAATCCGCCGTTCTAAATAACCTAATTCCAATATAAAAGCAAGGCTCGCACAGATACTTATAGTCCTTTCACCCCAGGAGAGTTTCAGTCCCTTCGATCCGTAGCGGCGCTCGTGATTGCAGCTCTGAAACTCGAAAGGGACACATACACACGTACACAGGCTGTTTGCGCTTTAGCGATCAAACGCTTCCAATTAATTAGAAGCGAAAGTTTAAAGTGAAATTTCACGTATCTCGCTATTGTCTTACAACGCTCCGCGGCGCTCCACATCGTTGGCATACCCTTTCCACGCGCTTTTTACCCAACAGCACGTCAGACCTGAATATCCCAATCCGTGCGCCGGGTTTTTCCTTTCAAGGTTGAGGTTTCACGTATCTTGCGGTTTTTCGATATGATTGTGCATCGACGTGAACGCGCGACTTCATTATGTACTTGAGCTTGAGAACAGCACTTGCGGCTCGCTTGGGAAAGTGATGTTATTGTACGAAGCTTACTTCATTCATTAGTGCGTGCTGAAGTTTCCATTTTCAATATTCACTTCTTCGTCGTATTACATTTACACGCTATTCATCTTGCCAGCCAAAAAACAAACCACTAACAAGCATCGCAGTATACATCGACAAGGTGTACTCAAAAGGTGCGAAATAACGATGACTCCGCAATACATTATACGTTCCGCGCGTTTTTTTTCGCGTGAGCGGAGAGAGAGAGAGAGAGAGAGAGAGAGAGAGAGAGAGAGAGAGAGAGAGAGAGAAAGCAGGTGTTTCGCGAAGATGCTATTTTCTGTGCATGCAATGTCGAACTTGACCTTGTCCCCCCTCGCATGGAAATCGAAAGTAGCAAACCACTCTCTCGCGTGTGCGCGGGGGTTTCACGAAGTAGCCCGGAGACAGCTGACTTTCCGATTGGCTTCCTCGGTGTAATTACACCGGTGGCACTTGGCAAGATAAATCCTTTTATTTCCCCGTTGTCCCATCGCAAAGTCGAAAGATATCTGCCATACGCATTAATTGCGCAAGTCGATAGAGGGCAGTGCGCGCGTGAGCCTCGCCAAACGCCGTTACGGAAGGCGCAACGGTGCGCGGGCGCGGCGATGCACCTTTGAATTTTAATCAGACGCGCTTAATTCGGACATCGCTCACCGCGAGTTGGTGCACGTTCTCAGTCCGCGGAAGTCGTAAGCATTCGCCGGAGATCTTGTGTCGATTGACGCCACGTAAGGACCACTCGGCGAGTATGTGTGGGCAATTAAGGCAGTTTTTACCGCGAGCAAACTTGCGGAATGGCGCTATTGTGTTTTGCGCGGCTCCTCAACGTCGAGGAAGCACCGCGCATTCGTTTGCTTTCAGTTTATCGAGGGATTGTTGGCAGGCAAAACGGGGCTGCTTCTATGCTTCCGCTCTGTCAATGCGTTCGCAATGGTGTGTCGAAGTGAACGGCGACATTTGGATTGGAAGTACGTTTAATTAAAAATCTGTCGTGGCGTCGATAAATAATTTTCCGTACCGTTATCGACAAGACGTAACAAAGACAAGAAGCGTGATATTTAATACACTCCGGACGATGGTTTCCATGGGAAGCATCGGCAGAGGAACAATGCCTTCTGTGTAATTAGTCTCGTGTACTCTCCTTTTTTTCCTTCGTTTGCTTTTCTCCCGTATAACGAATCACGTATAAAAAGCAAACTCAATCAAGATTAAATCTATTTTTTTATCACTTGAAGGGCCTAAATCAATTTTACCAAATCGTTCGATAGACTATGATTTCCTCACCATATACTTAACCTGTTTACGGCTTCAAATTTTGTAATTTTCCGTGCTCATGCGCGGATACTAAAGTGTACTTTTTTTTCCCGCGTTGCATCACCGTCAAGTAACTTCATGGAAGTGGATTAAAATTCCTACTTCTTTTCTTTTTCATTTCGATCATTGTCTATGTATTCTTTTGACTTTCTATTTTCAAATCACGAGACTTATGGCAAAATAAAGAAGAAAATATGTGCCTCCGGACTCGTTTGCAAGTAAGACAGACTGTGATAACGAAAAAGGAAGAAACAAGAAACAAAGAATGAGGCGCCGGCAGTATACATAATAATAGCAACGCTCGGCGAAGAGAGTTAAAAGAGATCACGATGCTTATCATGGTTTATTACGTTATTAAAACCGACCAGTTCGCGCTCTAACTGTGCGAAGGATGTATCCTCCTCCTTCTCCCGCCCGCGCGTATGATTCTTAACTGCGTTTGTTCATTCGTTCGACTCCATTTACTGACGGAAAGTAACGAGCTAACTATTATTTTTATTTTTTCAACGGCTTATAATTGTTGATACTTTCTGTTTTTTTTTCATTTGAAGTACATCGCGAACTTTTGATTAATATTTACATGATAACTGCGAGTTGATTCAAGTACTAGTTAATGGCTTGCGGTTAATGTCTAATTTCCAGTTTAGCAAACGTTCCATTACTACGAATATATTTCGAATTGGTGAAGCTCGAGTGGAACAATTTTTTAAAATTTATCACAAGTTGAGTAAAACTATTGCAAGTATTTTAGGTCTTTATAACTCAAGGGTAGTTGACGTTAGTATTGGATAATTCTTCTGACCTTTCCCAAAAATGTCCCTATTTATCCATTACTGTGTACGTATTCTAAACTGGGCGATACGCCGACAACTTTGCAAGATAATTTGTTTTTCAATTAAAGAAAAAAAAACAGAAACAATAAACGCTGCACAATATCAGCGGAACAATGTCAAAAAGTAGAAGAAGAGAAGGAGACGCGAAGTGAATGGTTGGCAAATTGTTTCCCGAGTGCGCGCTTGCGCTTGCCGGAGCGGCAATACAGCGCTGTGTAATGAATCATCAAACTTCCGCCGCGGCACAATTTCAATTGGTACCAGTCGCCATTCGACTTTTCCACACTTCCTGCGTTGAGCGATTTTGTGTTTGGGAATTACTCGCTTCGGTGCTCGCACGCACACGTTCTTCCGAATTCGATCGGTAGGGAACTTGCGCTACCTTGTCGCGTGTAGCTTTTGCAAACGGTTTCGTTTTGCCAGGATTACATTTACCGGAAAGTCATCGCGATCTAATCTCTGGAGAATTACCTTGCACGCGCTGATATTTTTTTCATGAGAGAAAGTTTTCTAACAGCGTTGTCGTGCGGCTGGCGAAAAATTGATCGCACGGGTCGGAGCGGCACAGAGATCTCAAAAAGCAAACAAAGACTTGCATCGTGGAATACAGATCGCGCATGTCTAATGAGAGAAGACGTTTGTCGTGATACCCGGGTATTATGACTTCGGCTATTTTGATTTTTCAATCGAGGGAGGAATTTACGACTTATTGTTATGCGAACGTATAGACAATGTGGAATTTCGATTTTGCCGTAATCTCGTTATTCGTATTTTAATAAATGAAAAACTATCAACAACTATTTAGCAATCAGGGCGTATAGATTACAGATTGTCAATACTGAAGTTATTCTATTAAAATTTCTAGTATTCAGTATTTCCAATTTGCGATGTAAATAAATTCAGCTTGAGCATTTATGTTGTGTAGTGAATAACGTATGCGGCGTATTTTTCGAATCACCTTCTTTTCTAAAACTTATTAATGGTAGTCATTAGCAATCAAGCAACCGATCAATGGAAAGGACGGGCATTAATTTGAAAATTTGAAAAGAATGAAAAATGCTCAATTTCGATTTTAATGTTATTAATACATTCATTGAAAATTACATACATCACAAACACGATTCAAAGCACTTCTTTCAATTTGTTCTTTTGACCACTTTCAAGTAAAATTAATTAAATGACGCCATGACCAATAGAGGTCTTATGATTGATTAGCTATACGTTTTTTTAACTTTAAATGTAGAGAATTAAATTAATAACTCTTTATGAGTTTGATTTTCATGTTTAATTAACACGATACTTGTTTTCTTGTGGATTCAATTTTATATACAAAATCTCTATAAATTTATCCTTAGCATGAAAATTATAATTATCAGTTTTGTAAAATGACGCTGAATTGATCGATAGTAAATTCAAATGGAATAACACGATGACGTTGGCTATTAAAAAATAACCGTATGTACAGATAGTTCTGAGACATGACACGGTCACAAAATCAATCGGCACTTTCAACCTATAAGAAAGCAAAAAATATTGCAATGGCGTTTATGTTCGAAGAAATAATGGCAAATTTACCGTCATTAAAATATTTGCAAAGTAGTCTTTCGCACAATTTACATTATGGATTTCCATGCAAATGCACTTACGTGGAATTCCAATTTAATGACGCGAAACTCCTAAGCTACAAAGACGACGATCTCCAGCAGCGAAATCGCGAGTAAATAAGTAAGTATGCTCTCTCACTCTTTTGCCAACTCCTCTGAGATCAAAGCGTGCAGGTATCAATTAGCCATGCAAATGCGCGATAAGCGCAAATAATTGCAGAGTCCCGAATCGATCCGACGCCGCCGCCGTTACCGCGCGCAAAGCGAACCGCCGGTTATTTGGATGAAAATTAAAGAGCGATTTCTCCGTAGTAAACGTGTGCACTCGTCCACCAACACAGAGAAGACAATGAAATTGTCGCTTTGCTTGAACAATGAAGCCGCGGCATACACGTTTTACTCGCGCGAGCGGAGAAAATGCAACTCTGGAAAAAGAGGTTAGATCGGAGAAGCGGCGGTTTTGCCCATCTTCTCCCGTTCTTTTTTCCGCGACGTTGATGTGTAATCTGCAAAAGCTTTTGCCATTGCTGCACGTAAAAGCAAAACATAGTTGTAGTTGAAAAAAGAGCGCGCTACCGCTGTTTTCTTAGTAAAATATCTAGCGCCTTGTTTCACCGTAGACGAAAGTGTACGTGATAATTAAGATTTTCGCGGGGGGAAGCTCGCAATCGCGACGCGACTCTCAGGCGATGATTTTTCAAGTCGTCTTTCCAGCTTGGATTACTGGTCCTCGATTCAAGTAAGTCAGAAATAACGACCGAGCATTATATTTCGTTTGATCGTCAGCTCGTCGCATCGCCTCCCTCGAATTAAAAAAAAAAGACCGGCCACAGCCCTGTCTGCACCCTCGGCCAAGCTAACAGCAAACCAATCCGGCCTACGGCTCATACATCAAACTCGCCCGAAAAGAAGCATCTGCGCGCGCGTATACGCAGCGAGGTGAGTCACGAGGCATTAATATTTCGTCGATGGTTCGTTTCGCAATTCGGCTGGCGGTTTTCGCCCTTCCCACCTTTCCGTCCGGCGGCGCGGCGCCAGCGCGCGCGATCGTTCATAGAGAAACAAAAGCTCGTCTCGCCCATACAGCGCGATTGGATTTCATGCTTGATTTGACGACACCGACGACTATATAGGCAGTGCAGGCGCGCAGGTGTGACGACTCGATCTACCTCGGCATTTACACTGTGAGCGCTTACGTCAGTGCGGCTTGCTAAAGTCTGGACCCTCTTTCAAGAATACCTTCGTTAAGTATTAAGGACGAGATACTCGTCGCGTTCAAGTTCTATTAGTATTATTTTATAATATTCAAGCCCCATATGAAGTGAGTGTTTGGTAAAACGTGATAAACTAACAAGCCCGATTTTTTTAAATCTAAAAGTACTAGCAAAATCATCAATACAAATTTTCAAATGCTCTTACACGCCAAGTTTTTTTTTATTCCATTGAATATTTTTAATACAGTTGAGTCCGATGTGGTCAGTCAATCTGGCAATAAATTACCTGTGACCGAAATTCGAAAAAAATAGTACTTTTATAATTATGGATATCTTAACATCGTTCACTTGTATTGAACAATGATTAGAGATTTACTATACCTTGTTATCGTATACATGTTGTCAAAATGGTGTAAATATTATATAATAACTATGGTCGACAATTTTTAATGTTCTATTTTCCAAAACTTCGAACTCTCAAATTTGTTCAAATTTAAATTCCATCAAAAACCGGGAAAAATTCTTCTAGCATTCGAAAATCTTTGAGAAATCTCAAACCAATCGATAGTCATAAGAGGGCGGCCTGTAGCTTTTTAAAGTTTCGGAAGAACCGTTTTTAAAAGTTATGATGTTATTTTCAAATGAATTAGCTGCTCGAGATAGAGGAATGCTTTGTACGAGTTTCAAAACTGGAATTATTTAGACGACGAAGTAGATGAAAACCTTTTCTGTGGAGTAAAGAAAATTTGCCGCTTTAATTTTCAGCTTCATAGGCTGATTTGATCGATAAATAAATGAATCTGACGAAAATTCTAAGTAGCATAAGAATCTTTGAGGAAATTTCAACTGACTAAAGTTTAACGTTTAAAATATGCTGGACTCGGATAAACTGTAGACTTGAAACGAATCGAATTGAAAGCAACTTGCGGAAGCAAACTTATTGCTCGACGCTCGCTATGAAATTTAACGTAGGTCAATGAAAATTTATTGAAAATCAATGTTCATTCACAGTAGCACTCCCGAGCTGACTACTTTTTTGTAATATTGCGAGTTGCCGACCTCCCACGCCACTGCCAGTGTCGAGAAAGTCATATACTAAACTATGGTAAAACGGTAACGCCGTGGCGACGGAGAGAGTTACGGGACTTTGAGGCTCTTCCGTCAGATGACGCTACCGCTATGAAAAACTTCCCGACATTTGATTGCAATGCTGATTCTTGGCGGTTCGCGATTCGTGTCTTCGAATTATCAAAGAATATTAATTCGACCCCGAAAACGCATTCTGACAGCAAACGTTGTCTGCACACACGCGTCTGCGCGCACGGGACAAATTAGCTCTTGTCCCGCTAGCTCTAATCCCCTCGAAAGCCAATTAAACAACCACAGCACTTTAGAAGTAAGCCACCCCGTTTTTATTCACCGATAACAATATATTCTTTCATTTCATTTTCGCCAAATGCAAAGTTATAATTGGAAAAAAGAGCTAGGAGTCAGTGACACGTCGAGAAAGAGAGAGTGCATCGCACGCTCAATTACTCGCTATACTCTCACACTCGAGCAGAGTTGGCGCGTTGCTAATGCAATAAACGACACGACTGCACCCTCTCCTCTCTTCCTTTCTACATTTAAAACCGCATGACTGTCCGCCGGTGAATAAAATCACACACGTACGAGCTTTTTCTCTGCCCCCCCCCCCCCCCTACCCCCATCCCTCCTCTCTCTTTGCTTTCGGAGACTAGCCAACTCAATTTATACGCGTTGATTAGGCAGCTGCGCGCGTAATTTAACTTTTGACGAGGTTTTTGTTGGCTATGGTCAATTTGCATGCAATGGTAAAATCGTTGGGCGAATTAGATTTTCACGGTTTTGAAATGCTTAATTTTGCTTACTCAAATATCGTTTGTTAGTTGATTGACTAGGTGTATGACTGATAGATCTTTTATTATACGAGTAGTGTATTACTTCAGCTTATTGAAATTTCCTCATTATTATTTATCGACACATTGGCGATCCTGCGAATTCTAACGTTAGATAGATTGCTATTAAGTGTGAAGCTACATTTCACCAGCTTGACTCTGACTGGATATAAATTGTTCGATGTATCGCACAATGCTGCGCTATGATTCGAAGTGGATGAAACAACGATTCTTCTAATTACTTAACTAAAGTCATACATTTGAATGACGAAGTGTTTTCAATCGCATCAAAGGCCTCGAAAAAAGGCTAAAAGGAAGGTGGCCGCCTCGCACAAAGCCACAAATCAAGCCCATTGCCGTGACTCCCGGCCAAAGCCTCGCTCAACCCCTTGCGCAGTGGAGAAAAAAAAGGGATGACTAACGGCCCTTCTCGGCCTCGCTCGCCGATAAGAATCTGCTTGCATGCACGTTGCGGGCAGCGTTAACCTTGAATTTGCAAAAAAGAAAGCGGCAGAGGCCCGCGGCGCTCTCTCCTTCCCACCTGGCGCTTTCAGCTCGCAAAGGGAGAGAAGCTTTTATCACGCATGCCCCGTTCGCGCCCCGGCTATGTTGTGGCGGCGACCGAGAGCCGCTTCTGTACTATATACACGAGCAGTGCGCGAGTGACGCTCCGCACCCTCGCGCGCGCGCGTGTGCCGTGACCTCTCTCTCTCTCTCTCCTCTCTCTCCCTCTGTCTGTCTGTCTGTCTCTCTCTCTCTCTCTCTCTCCCTCTCTGGCTCTCGGTTCGTGTTTTGGTTTCGAGTAACCTATTAGAGCTCGAGCGTATGCACACCCAGAGCGTTCGATTCGTTATGGAGAGTCTTGGAACATTTGGCGGTCAGCGTCGTTAGTGTTTCCCCGCTCGCGGCATTGGTGTGCGCGAGAGAGAGAGAGGTTTGGCGCGTCGACGCCCTGTGGCACGTGGATGCTGGTGGGTGTGCGTCCGTGTTGTGTCAAGTGAGTGCGTAGATGTGCCTCGGGCTCTCGACGCGAGCTCGACTCGATGTATCCAGAGCAGAGCTCGCTGACCGCTGATCGGATGTTGAAAATGAGACAAGTGGGCGAGCGCCGGCTTCTGCCACTGCTTCTTCCGCCGTCGCCCGATCGATATCGCGGCGCATTAGCGGCGCCCGTGCGTTGAACCACCATCCGAACGAGACGCAGAAGTGCAGAGTTCCCAGAGAGACGGAGAGATTTCTTTCCCCGGCTCGAAGGATGAGTCACTTCGACTGGAGGTTACTACGCCGGAAGAAGGTTAACATGATCTTGTGCGCATACATGCATGCTACTTTTAGCTGGCTTTTATCCGAACTTTAACTCCTGATTTTTATCAGCACCGGCGGAGTGCCTAGCACTCGTCTTTATTTATTTACTTATTTATTCTTTGATGAACGCAGTCGGCACTACAAAGCAATTTTGTAGTCATGCCTCTGACAACGAAAAAAAAAGTCAAGCTCGGTGGCTCGGGTCACGCGATTTACTTGCTACATACACGTACACCAACCATTTCCGATTAGCTCCAGTGATCCATCGATCCATTACTATTAAGGTCTCCCCCCCCCCCCCCCCCCCCCCCTCAGTCTCTTGTGTAAATTCCTGCAACTTGGACGCTGCCAATGCAAATGCACAATTTGTATGTTGGCATAGTTTGCTTTTACAGGGTGACGGGTAACCGGTGGCTCAGAGTGACAGCTAGCTACAGACATTTCCTTTTCTTTAGCGTCATTTCATGGGCTATCTAGTACAAAGAATAACTTTACTATGTTAATGTTATTTTCACAGTAGTTCACACTTACCAACACCAACTTTTTATTTTTTTTTTTTTAATTATAAAAAGTTTAAGATTGTAAGTTTATTGTCTTGCAATGCATTTTTCATTCAGCTTATTCGATTTCTCGTTACATTTCGATTTTGGTTTAGCATTCATCCCAGCCCACTAAACGAAAATCAAGTTAGAAAAATACGTTTGACAAGGACGATACATCCATTCATCCACACTATTCATTACACGTTTAACAGGCATCAATAATTCATCCAATGTTATCAAATTCGTCAGTGCTTATAAAAATTCCATCCCACGGGAGTCTCACCCGTGCATTAAACGACAACGTCGATCAAAACGACATTTAGCCAAAGTGGAAGCAAAGCAACGGCGATGTAAAATGCACGAGCGAATCCGTCAAAGCCCGTACGCAAACTTTCTATAGCGACGTCTTAATCAATTTTCCGGCACCGTTGAGATAACCTCAGCAGAGAAAAATTTGACATTTTTGACAATCAATCATTTGGCATTTAAAGGAGGTCGAGAGAATTAATAATTGTACGTACGATGAAATGTACATATGAGAGAAACAAATGCTTCTCTCTCTTTCTCTCTCTCATAGCAGGATTATAATTCCACAGTGAGTTTTCCCACGCGAGACGACGCATATAATGTATAAGTATTCCATGCGTGAAGTAAAAAAAGAGAAAGAGGCGCGAAAACGTGACCCTCGTACAGGTATTCCAAGAGAAAGACACTTTACGCGATCAGCTCCGCGTAATGCGTCCTTAATGGAGGGGATCTTTACGTTGAATTATGAGGATTACATGGATTACTGAAAGCTTCGTTGTCTCAGGCATTTTTGACAATAGTAAAGCGTAAAAGTAATTTTTTGCTTGCACTTTGTCTGTTTTTTTTTGTTTTTCTTTTTTTTTGTTTCGGATAAGACACGAAAATCCGACTTGAACTATAATTTCGAGCTAAAATAGAAGCTTCATTATCCTTGGTAAGGAAAGCAGGTTAACAAGCGTTGAAAATTAGTACACAGACGGTAAAAAAACGTACGCATCAAGAAACAAATTAATAACGATCGTCCTATATTTCGAATCCCTTCTTCAACATGTATAAATAACGTTGCTTAGTCTCGTTACAAAGCAAGTGTACATGGGACGGCCGTCCGGTTAAGTGGGGCGATCGAAGAGAACCGAGGCACGAAAGGCACCAATCGATGTTTGTGTGTTTTCGCACGTACAAACGCGTAATTTGCCTAGCAAGGAAAAATCTGCTTTCTTTTGCTCGGCTATAGATCGACCAGGCTGATAGCCTACTTGAACTTTTTTGTAAACGGGGTTGTCGAGTGACCTTAATATAATGAGTGTACTGGATCTTCTCATTCTACAGTGGTTAGATTGTTTGGCTTTCATATAGTCGTGGATTTTTGTACTATGAGAACGATGGAGCTGTATTGAATAGTTTTCGGTGTTTAAATAGTTCTGAGAACACTGGTATAGATGACTTTCCGTACATTATAATTTTAGTGTGAAATAAATTACATTTAGTATATTATAACTGACCGGTTCTTGATTATTGAAAAAAGACTACTTCATAACCGTAAATATTTTTACATCGACATATTGTTGGTAGTTATTGTTACTATTCTTAAAATATCGTACAATATCCTAAATAATTATTCTATTAGCATGATCGTATGAACCACGATTATATTCTCGTAACACACAACGAAAATGCTTGAATTACGAACCGAAAAAAGCAGAACGCACTAAGCGGGATAAAAAGAAGAGAAACTCTCTCTCTCTCTCTCTCTCTCTGCAAAGAAGGATAATCGACGTCGCGCTCGCCGTACAGCACGACGGAGTATACCGCACGGCTGGCGCGTCGCATAACTCACCCCGAAAATGGAACACCTTGTACACGCAACGAACGTGACGCAAGACGTCGTACTGTTGTTGTTGAGGTCAAAGTTCGTGTAAACTCACTGACAAATTCCAAGACTTTTACGAGCCTCTGGCAAACACATTTTTCTCTGTTTTCTCGATGAAGAAAGACAAAAAGAGGGGACGACACGCCCACGAATACAAGCAACGCGCGCGCAAAACGTGAACTCGACTTTCGTGAGGGATACCTTTGTGTGCCGAACGTTATTTTTTTATTTTTTCGAATGACAGATTGGTAGCTTTCTTTTCCAATGGTCGTCGATGACATTTCTCATGGTTGTTTTCTCCAAGATAAATTGACGCGGGTGTGTGAAATCGAAAAGCACTGCTTTAACTTTGGCGTGAAGGATTTGCCGGTAACACAAGATATTCCTACTCAAAATAAATATGCATTGCACTGTGTTTAAGAAAAACCACCAGTTCCCAATTGTTTTGTTAAAAGATTCTTAATGTATTCGTCATTTCTTTAAAATAACAAACACTCCATTTTTCTAAGAACAACTTACACCCAAGTGCTTTTAAAAGATTTTTCTTCTACGTTATTGAATAAGCATCCTCCACATCATTTCCTCTCGATGTGTTTATTCTCGCGTCAATTTTAAATGATTCGCCGAACCAAAAGCACGTGACAAAACGAGAAAAAAAGCTGCACTTTAGACTCTGTCTTTTTCTCCAGTCGCGCGTCCTTTCGTGCCGTTTTTATTTTTCATTTTGCGAGGTGACTTTTTTTTACCTTTCCTTTTTCCTCTTCACTCGTCCAAGCGGAGCCGCTGACGTTCCCTTTTTTCAGCCGAGAGAGAATCGTCGAGCGCACGAGGAAATTCTTTTCGTTTTTTTTTTCTTTCTTTGCTTTGACGAGCTTTCCATCCCCTTGGTTTATAGAATTGATTTGAATCTGTTTTACGCAACAAAAATGTTTTCCTTTGAAGTTTCCGTAACAAAAAAACTAGCCCCCTTTCGAACATTAATATCTCGAGCGTCCATTCTGCAATGGACAGCACATGGGAAAAATGGAATGATAATTGAGCGTCCGGTGCCATTCTGATCGCGCAGACGTAAAGCAAGTCCGAAAATGCGTCTCACCAGCAAGATCCAATTATACCAGGTGACTCCGATAATACCGCAATAATGCAGTTCGATTCTTGGGGGCTTTTGGCTCAACGCCCGACGAGCAGGCGAGTCGTCGCACGTCCTCCTGATACACTCCGCTCGTTTGCTCCTTGTTTTTTTTTTCGGCTCCCCGTCCATTACCTTTGCGCCGTGTCTTTTTCCGTTGCAGATCTACTTGCAGCAGGGCTTTTATTTTCATGCCATGGCTCTTCGAGATTTAGCCTGGGCTTGGGCCTGTAATTGCCTTGTATTTTTGGAAGCGCGCACGAAAGAGAGAATTTCAGCGACGCTCGCCTCGGTGGATATTTCGTTGGAAAAGGGTTGAATTTACTGCAGCTTTTAGTTGAACGATTGCGTTTGTTTTTAATTGGGTACGCCGCTGCCGCGACATGGAATACAATGAACAATACTTTATACGGCGCGATAAGTGTTAATACCAAGTATATTTGTGAAGAGATTTATTCTCCTGTGTTCGATTTCTCCGCCATAGATGGTTTTCAACCTTGTTCTCGCAATTCTTTCAACAAACTCTTCGCAGCTGGAAATATCTTTGGGAATCTTTCATTGGAAATACATCAGTTGCCGTTATACAGTTGCACATTTCCACCTATACATTACACATTCTAGGAAAGATCCTTTGATCGAATTGAAAAGCAATGCAATCAGAAAGACAATAACTCTCCATTGCGACGAATCGATGCCGTCTTGTTACGTTCCCTCGCGCGGCATATCGCGCGAGCTCAACTTGTAGCGCGTGCACACGAAAGCAGGATTCTCGAGCACTGCGAAAAAGCGCCACCCTAGAGAGCGAACGGAAAGGACCAAAACAAAAGGGTCGCGAAAAAGGCCAAAAGGCCGTATCTCCCTGTTCTGCGGCACACCCCTGCAGTAGATACGGTTAATAGTGTGCGCGAGCGCCAGACGACGAGAGAGGGCAGTGCCTCGGCTGTGCGCGCCTCGGAATCGATCGTTCCCTCCGCTAGGAATTTTTTCCTCTCTGGGCTTTCCTGCGCGCGAGTAATCCAGTTGAGCTAGACGCCGCTGGTCGCTTTGAGGGTGCGCGACCGAGGCGCTCGGCGGAGGCACATACGCGAGCGATTATCTGATATTAGCTCTCGCGCGTGAAACGATGTAATGAGGCTTATTACGCCCTCCCCCTTTCGCGCGATGCTTCTTTTGCGTTCTCGGTGCGCGGCCGCCTATAAATAAACTAGTCGGCAAACTGGGAAGGCGTGATAATAAGCGCAGAGTCTTTTTCCTCGTTCGATAGTTCTGCTCGAAGCGAAAGCAGCTTCGGCCGCTGATAATAGTTCGGGTGCGGCGTCCGTCCGGCAGAGCGATCGCGCGTACGGCCACTTCATCAGTATCAACGGGCGCGAAAGCAAGAGCGCGCGAGGCGAAGGTGTCTCGGTGCCAGAGAGCCGCTCGCTGTCAGTCGTCTGGGCGATCCCGCGCCTGGGGTGCGTGGATGCCGTCGCAAAAAATTGCAGTTCGCAGCGGAGCTTGCGTCCTTTCATTCCTTCATCTCTCTCTCTCTCTCTCTCTCTCTCTCTCTCTCTCTCTCTCTCTCTCTCTCTCTCTCTCTCTCTCTCTCTCTCTCTCTCTCTCTCTCTCTCCCCGTCCGAGAGAGTCCGAGCTGCACTGTCACTTTCGTTGGCGCGTCGCAGTGAACGGCCCCGCGAAGCATTAATATCCTCCTGCTGCAGCAGCAGTAGCACACGCGCATTGGCTTTGTAATTGGCCGAGGGATTGGAAAAATGCGCTCGTTTCGGATATAATTCGACACATTTGGCAAGGCGTAATTGCTGTCACTTTCTCTTGGCACACCACTACTGCTACTCTCCCTTTTTCCTTCCGCACGCCGAGGCGAGCAGAGAAAGAATGCTCCGTTGGCTTTTTTTTCGGTATCTTGGACTGTGTGTTTTATTTCTCCCTTTCTCCCGCTTCGCGTTTGTGTGACGGCCCATCGGGATAACCTCCTTTCCGTGATCGCAGGACGCGCAAAACTTCGGATATTGCAAACAGGGAGAGACTCACTTGTATGTGTGTACGAGTGTGGTGAAATTTTCGGCTCGAGTTACGCTCTCTGCTGCGATCACCATCAGGAAGTTCTCTCACTCACTCTCTGTGTCGTGAGAGATTGCGCTTTGGATCGGAGTATCGAATGTATTCCTCGTTTGTTTTGGCGTTACTTTTCGTATTATACAATTGTACGCTTCGACTTTTGTTTTACATCTTCGATTACTTATTTCTGTGAGTTTTCATAATACGTCAGTGTAAATCGATTGTTTGCTGAAATTTTATTGATTATTTCACGATTAACTGGATCTGATAAATAGTTGTTGAGCTCATTTAAAAGTCATTCTGTGTCTATTGCAAAAGCGTTGAAGCTCAAAACATACAGTTTGCAATTGGTGAAAAGTAGCGCTACTGAAAATAAAATCACCTAAGGACCAATCGATAATAAAAATAACTACCGAAAAAATAAATTGCCTAGATATCCCTCCGACAATGACTTGCTTCGACGCTCATAAAAAGGCACCGAGCCAACGTAAAAAGAAGCCTCGCTCAATCGACGAGAGAGAGAAAGAGAGAGAGAGCTTTTATGCACTCGTTATGAGTTAGGCGCCAGCCGTACGTAACTCGACGCGCTATACGAGCGCGAAACAAAATCGAGCTGAACTCTAACTTTCCTGCTGATTAAATCGCTTATTGAAGCTCTCGTGGTGCAACGCCCTCGCGCCGTGAAAGCGCGCTCTGCGGCTGCTGCTGCTGCTGCTGCTGCGATCAATGCTATGGGCGTCGTCGTGGGCTTCTTCGTCTTCTTCTTCTTCTTCTTTTTTCCGTCCGATGTCGTCATTCGTGCTTGGCTGTCTTATGTTCTTTCTTTAGATTAGTTTCCCGATTCGACGGTCAATTTTAAATTGTAGTTTTTCTTTCTTTTTGAGAGTTTTAAATTCTTGAAACACGCGCGCATCAATATTAACGAACAACTTCACTAAGGTTTCAATAATTTTCAAGATTCTAAAGCAGTTGAGCTTTGGTCGCTCGTCAGTTTTTCTCCGATACACGCGCGCGATACCTTTGGCTGAAAATCAGCACACCAAGGACCCTAGTATCACGTGGAAATTTCCCAGATATTCTTGCAAACGAGATAACTTTCGGCTGTGACCGCGCCAAGACTCCGCCAAGCTTTCGTTAATCCATTTGGCACGCATGCTCGAAAAAAAGACCTATTCGCAATCTCAACGACACTTGAAACGTCTCTCGAGAGTGTATTAGCCCTCGACCCGTACGAAAGCTCTTGCGAGGTGGCGCGCGTTAATCGAGCTATATAGGACGGCGGCGCCGAACGATGACCGATCGTTACGCTCGTTCTGCCTGCGCTGCACGAGGCGTTAATTGGAACGAATTGGGAATTGTTTTTTTTATCGAAACTCGTTACAGTCGTTATCATCCGGTCGAGATCAATTGGATCGTTTTATTTTCTTCTGTTAATTAAATTATAGAGATTACTCGTCAAAACTTTATCTGTAAAATACAAGGAAAACGCGAATTAGCTAGCGTCCTTTTATCCAATTCAGTGGTTCGTTTCGACGGTGTACCCCCGAAACCGCCTCGTGTCTATTTTTAGAAAAGCTCGCCGCGCGTCTTGGGAAAGCCCTTGCCCCCTTCCTTCGTACGTCGCGCGCTAAGCCAAAGTACACAACGTCTCTTAGTACGTTTACCAACCCTCTCTACTGCACACGCTTTCATGGAGCTGTTGGATATATATAAAGCACGCCGAAAACTGGCGCCTTGTGCGTGACTAAATTGAAGAGCCAACTTCAGCTGTTTGTTTTTTTTTCTCGGATCATCGATTTATTCTTGTAAATATTGAGTTTATATACGTTATCCAATGTACCCGAAAAACTTTCATAAATTTCCTTCCCACGTAACAATCCTCTCACTAAAGTTTCCTTCCCTCGAGTATGTGCCCCCCCCCTCTCTCTCTCTCCTTTACAGGTCTGTGCACGTATAAAATCTACTCGCGAGTGTGATTTACCGCCGGGATACACACACCGGCGTCGTCGTCGTCGTCTTCGTCGTATAATTCAGTCGACGATATAGAGGCGTACGGTTCACGCGCCACCTTCTCTGGCTTCTTCCCCTATTCCAAGACGATGTCGCGCACGAAACTTCCGAGGGTTCGCGCCGACGCTTGTACGCGAGTATCCGTTGTGTGCTTATTTGTCTCTATTTGATTTTCAAATGACGTGCACGCGGGGAATTAGATTGCGGAGCGATAATAAATAGCGAAAACAATTTAGATCATAAATTTTTCTTCTAAAGAGGGGAGAGAAGAAAAAGGCACGACTTGCACGAGGACAACGCGTTTATAGCAGGAAGCGTTTAATCCTAGGCATCAATCTCTCGCGGAGCTCGTCGCTCATATCAGACTAGCTCTGCCGCAGGAAGCTTATCGCTCATCTGTGCCTCTGATTCCACATGGCTGATACTCGCGCGCCACGAGCGAGAGTTACGTCAGCACTGTAAACCCCTTGAAGATGCTTTTCTCTCTGTCTTGAGCCTTGAGGGATTAATGTACGAACGCTAGGCTCGATAATACTTTTCTTTTTATGTTGTGGGACGTTAATTTGAATTTTGTTTATTTTTGGTCGAATAGCGTTCTGAATGTATTTGTGGAGCAGAATAGCATCAACTTAATTTTGCTACATCGGACGATGTACTTGCTAGCAGAAATATAATTCGTAATACAACGTCTTCAGTGCTTTAAAAGCAAACCTATTTGAAATCGTAATTTTTGAACAATTCGTTAGAAAATCTATGTGTAATCCTTGATGCAATTCCAAGGCAATTTTTTTGTGAGCGTACAACAAGGAAGAAAGGTCAAATCAAGCAACGATGTCAAAGTTTATCGTCGTGAATACAAAACAGTTCAAATTATGTCATGTAGAGGATTCACTGAAAAGTTTGCACGACGATCAACTGTATTTGAAAAAATATTTGCCTTGTTATTACAAGGATAGGCAGAAAACAAAATCTACAAACAAACGTTGCATGAATTAAAAAGTTTCGTCAGAATTCATACAAGCCTCATTCGATAATACGACAAAGGTAAGACTTTCTACACAAATCCTCGCGTAAATGTTGGCAGCCGTCGTCGTCCCGCAAAAAGGGGGGGGGGGGGAAGGCAATAACTCGCAAGAAAACAAAATAATCGTAATTAAGCTGCCTTGCGCGAATGAAGGATAAAACCAACATCTGAATCGCGCGCGCGCCTTTCACTTCTCAAAGGCAAACGAGCCCACCTCCTCCACCATCGTACGCGATGATGATGGATTAGCGACGATAGCTAATGAACGCAACTCTCTCGCAAGTGGAACACACCTGTCGGAGGTGTCGCTCACGATTGATTGCTCGCGAAGCTCGTGTATTATTTCATTGTCACGATAATTACGATGAAAAATCGTCGCTTAAGTAGCTCCGACAATTTGCACGAACGAACGTTCATTGATTGCACGGTTATTTATGCGTGAAATATTATTTGCACTCTCGAGAGAGAGATAGACGACAAAGCTTGACGGATTTCCCGTTCAGTTAAACCAATTTTCGCATACGGGTGATTGAAAAGTACGGCCCCCGCAATTATGTGCACCGCGAATGCAAATCGTAGCCGGCTTTTACTCTCTCTCTCTCTTGAGCGAACGAGTACCAGTACGGAGCATTGAGCTTTGTAGTGGGTACTCGGTGAATTGTGCGCAGCAGTCAGTACGAACTCGTGACAGCGCTGATGCTCTCTTGTTGATTATTGTTTTCGGTGAACGTTGTATATTCCAGCGGTAGAGCTTCCGACTGACCGCTGTATGTTTCTCATTGCCCAGTGCACAAATGCGCGTACAACGAAGCGCGTATGAAAAGCAGCTTTTTAATCAATCAAAACAATCCGCATCCCTGGACCCGAAATACTCACGCGGTACGCTCACCTCACCCCCCGACAAATTCGACTATATCCACTCCGAGAAAGACGAGTTTCACTCGCTCTCCATCTACACAATACCCACATCAACGAAACCTCTCCATTTTTGCCTTCCGGCTTTTCATCCTTATCGTCGCGCTTCACTCTCTCGCTCTACGAAAGAGGGGAGTCTCTCTCTCTCCCTTTGAAAAGTTTCAAGTACCTTTTACCTTGCGGGCATGTTCAAGCCCACTATTTTTTTTTCGTCCATATATCCTTACGCACTGTTTGTTAACAAAAATTTAATTGCAAATCCAGAAAGATCGTTATCGCGTGATAAATTAAGCGAACGTCAGTCAACGACGTTACGTGCCGAGAGAGATAATTTGCCTTATCGGAAGGAAGCTGCGCACTGGCGAAAGGGAAAACGCTTTTATATATACGCAATATACGTACAAACTCTTATGGAGCTCGAGAGCAGCCCGTTACGATCCCACGCCTCTCGGCTATCGTTTCATCGGACGAGATTGAATCTTGCCGCCGCGAGCTGCGCAGCTTTGCTCGACAGGATCAATGTTTGATTTTGCCGAATGTACGCGTGCCCGAGTGGTTTTTGCGTATGGACACTGCCGCGCCATTGCCGTGGTTGCTCTTTTCACCGGCATCATTGCGCGTCGATTCACTTTTCTCGTGCACTCGGGCTCGCGAGGTTAGTTTCCAGCACGAACAACACAAGTAGTCCGAGCTGTGATGTTTCACTCCTTTCTATCTCCCTCTCTCTAAGCGTCGAGCTGCCGTGCGTATACGGGCTTGAAAGGCACGCGCGTTTTGTTGTACTGGCGCTCGACTGTGTAAGCAGATTTTCCATGATACATTCCAAGCTCGCGAGCTTTCGATGAAAGGCCGGCCGGAGTCGACGCTCCCGTTTTCTTCAACGGGAGATCGGGACTAACACGCTCGGCTTGTTTTCCAGGTGATTCCGGCAGAGCGCCGAGCGATAACTGACAAGGAGAGCACGGAAACGTGGAGCTTGGCAGTCGAGCAGCAAGCCCCTGAGAGCAGTGATGTAAGCACGGCGAAAATCGCCGACGAGAAGCCGGAACTTGACGCAGACCAACCACCGATCAGTCGCGGCCACGAGACGCGCAAGAGCAAGAGCAAACGAGTGAAGAGTTATTTGAAGCGCTGCAAGGGTGCGCTGACGCGCGCCGAGGACGCGTCCTGCGAGAGGAAAAAGTCGATCGAACGACGGCAGCAGCAGGAGCAGCAGGAGCAGCAGCAGCAGCAGCAGCAGCAGCAGCAGCAGACGAGTTGCGCGTGGTACGTCGAGAGCAGAAAGGAGAGCGCGAAAACCGAGGAAGAAGAAGAAGACGAGGGAGAGCCTGTTTTCGAATTGTGTAAAGCGGCGGGTAGCAGAAATTCACTTTACGAAGATGCGCGCGAGGAGCTACGAACGAAAGCAGAGGAGGAGGAGGAGGAGGAGGAGAAGAGCGCTAAGGCGGGAGACGACGGAAGTTTGAATAAGTGCGACTCGAGCGACACTCTCATCGCACCTCAAGAAGCGAAAGACGACAGCGAGGAGGACGCCGGACCTGCCACGCCTACCATCATACCTAACACCGTGGTAAGTGAAATCCAATTTCTCCTGCTGCGAGCACTGTTTGCTTGATACTCGCTCCACAGCATCGCCAAGCGAAACAGTAATTAGTTTTTGTGTGTTTTATTTATTTATCGAGGGAGCCCCGAAAGCTGTTCCAGCATCAGTCGTGCTCATTGGTGATATCGAACAGAACGATCTTATTCGCGACGACGCACTGAGCCACGCGCCTTCTTTCTTTCTCGTTGCCGGTGCATTAGAGTTATTTTGCGCGGATGTGTGTGCACGTGTGTGTCACGCTGGAAAGGTCTCTCTGGCGTTGCGCAATGTGTTTTGCACTCCGTAGGTGGTCCAGGCACGCGGATGATTGAAATTTAATTATCTGTAAACATTCGGTGCGTTGTGGGTGCGGGAAAATTGATTTTGCGTGAATTGGCGTTTGATTGTCGGCGCGCGCTCGTGTAACGCCAGTTCTCACGCGCGTAAAATTCGATTTTTAAGGCAACGCTCGCGAGCGAAGCGTTTGGCTTCGCAACGCGGGATCGCTTTGTGCGCGTGCATTGGCGAGGAATTATCGAGAAGAAACACGACGGAATGAAATTTGATCAGATCCGACACCACTTGCGCGCGTATACGTTCTGAAAGCCATCAAGAGCCGTGAAGCTTTGGCGAATTGCCGCGTGGCGGTGAATGCTCGTTTGCTCGATTCCGAAGTCCAAGTGAAAATCTTCTCGGAAAGCATTTACATTTCGATGCTACATTGATGCTTTCGTTAAAAACGATCCGCCCTTCGTCGAGTGCCGATAAGTATTAATTTGTTTAACAATTTACCCACGTCGTTATTATCGCTATTATTCTCGCAGATTATTATCGCACATTGATCTGTGTAAACGTAACGAAGCACTTTCGACACAGTTTCGCGAAGCAACAATTTAAATTGGCTGAATTTGTCGGAGCCACGTTAGAGCGAGGAGCCTCGTAATGTTGAGGTTTAGGCTACTATGCAGCTCGGAAAAGGGCTTATATGTACACTCAGAAAAGGATGTAAGTGGCAGTCGTTTTATCCTTACAGCGCTCTCACCGCAAGTAGCAATCGCTCGGGCGCCTGCATAAGCCATTCATCCTTGAAAATCGACACCCGTAATTACCTGTACTACACGTACATACACACACATGCTTACCCATTAATTTCTTCCGAGGTGAGGACGAGGGGGAGGCATCATCATTGTGTTGCGCTCTGGCGCGGTTTGCTCTCCGACTCATTAGAATAATAGCTCTCGAGCGACAGTTATTTATCGCGGCAGACAGCCGCGTAAATCTTGGCGGGCGATCGTGAAAGCGGAAAAACGATCGCCAAGTTCAAAGTCGTACGGCCGCGCGCGCGCGCACATGTGTCTCTCTGGCTTTGGCTTAAGCAGAGCGAAAGTGTTTTTGCGCGCTTATGGTTTTGCCTATTCAGCGTGCAAACGCCGATTATAACGTGGTGAGAGTTTGGCGAGGTGTTATTTGAAAGTTCTCAGTTGCGCAACGGTAATTGGCTATCAAACGTCATTCCCGCCACCACTCTGTTATCCTTCTTTATTCAACAGCCTCGTTATTGCGCGGCTGATAGTCCACGTAATTGTATTCGCCATCGAATAAGCGTTAGTCTGCTTGATGGCGCGACGATGGGATGCGCGATCGAGGAATCAATCGACATTGAATATCTTTCTCTCTCGAGCATTGCGCTTTTTAAACATTTCAATACGAGTCTTTCGACAAAAGCCCCGCGAATATTGAATAAAAGTACGACCGCGATATCCACCGGTAAGTAACGTCGTAACAATCAATCGACCAGCCATTTGGTTGATGGCGCTCTCAATCTCCTCGCGTGCGGCCGCGCCCGCGTTTACCCGACCATTCATCCCTTTCATCTTTTCTTTTCTTTCCCGTGCAAACTTTGCCAACGACTTCTAGAACTGACAATGTGAACCTCGAAAAAATTTGATTGCGCGATAACGATTTACCACCATTTTGCAGGCGCGAGGCCGAAAGAATACGCAGCGACAAATGAGTATCGTCGCATTCGTCGACGAGTGCAAAGCGTGTACAGTACAGCCAGGCGTGAAACTCAAATGGGCGCTCCCACGCGCGGATGCACACTGCGCGTTCGTGGATTTACGGCGATCAGCGGTGCGGCGTAACGTCGAGAGCGCGAGCCGTAAGTCATACGCGTATCGCGTAAAAAAGTCCGGCCAGGCTGACGAGCTATCGATGCGCATTGCCGAGCCGATGCCGCGACTCGACGTTGCTCGCGTGCGACGGCCTCGCCCTTTCGAGGCGACGACGCGGGAGAAAGCGTCCGCGGTCTGACCGGATCGCGCTTTTGCTACTTGCGGGCGTTTTCACGCCGAGGAAATTGCGCGTTGCGCTAGTCGCGTGGTGTCGCTGCGAACGCGACCTAACAGAACCGGGGAACGTGTCGCGCGGCGCGCAATTGATTAAGCGTCCGATCGCCGAAAACACCTGAGCAGCGCGCTTTTATTGTCCATCAAGACCGTCGGAACGGTTGCAAGGCTACGCGCATTGTGCGCTCGCGCGAGATGCGCGAAATTGGCGACTCGGCGCGAAAATATGTGCGTGCAATCACTTCCGCGAGATACACGCTGCCCGAGTCGCGTCGTAAACAACGAGACTTTATACGAACAATATCGCAATGATGTGCGCATAGATAGACCGGCGATCGTTAGCCTCGCAAGCACGATCGTAAAACGTTATAGAGCATCTGCGCCGCAAGACGACGACTTATAAACAATTCGCCTATTGGTTTCCCATAAATCCACCTAATGCCTTGGCCTTTGCAATTCACCGTAGATACATCGTAACGAGCATGCATTTTTTGACGTCAATTAACCTCGCGTCTATTTCTTTTTTCTTTTTCCATTCGCGGAGGAGATATCGTGCGAATACGTACATCCGTCCGACGGATGATTTGTCGCCGGCTCGTGACTCTCACTTTCGCGTCGCGCGCGCGTCCTCGTGTCTTTTCCAGACGATTGTCGGCGCGAGAGAGGTCGAAGGACTTTGCGCGATAGACCTTCGCAGTACGTATCTCCGTCGCTGTTCAATTGTCGAAGCAGCTTGGAAAGTAGCGATATCCTCTCGGTTACAGCAGCTTTTTTTCTTCCCCAATTTTAATGTCAGTCAAACGAATAATGAGGATTCCCATGATCTTTCGCGTCTCGTTACTCCGCCAGAGATATCAGTACTCATTAAAACGTTTGCGGATATCTCGGCTGATAATCCGGCGACGGTAGCCACCGGCGGGGCAATCGATAGACAACGGCCGCGCGCATAACTTCATTAAGCTTTCGGCAGTATACAGACGTGATTTACTTGACAGCTTTCAACGACCTTTTTTCCTGTTCTCGTTGTTGTCGTTTACGTAACAAAATCTCGCGCCTCGAGGCTTGCTTCGTAGTAGTAATACAGTCATTACGTGCCCTCTAAGTGGTGTATTACTGGCACCCTGTAAATCAACTTTCTCTTTGTTATTATTGCCTGACTGGTCTTTCTTGCATCGATTCGCGGAGAGAAAGAGGGAGAGAGAGAGGGAGAGAGAGACAGACAGACAGACAGACAGACAGACAGATAGACAGACAGAGAGGTACAGAGAGATGAGTGATGAATGCATAAAACTCGATAATTGAAATGCGACGGTTACAAGCGAGGTCTCCTGCTTGTAACCGCGTAACAAATGGCTCAGTTTCCCACAAGTTCAAGCTCATTACATGCACGACCAAGCAACGATGAGCATCACTCGTGATGAGAGTGTTTTGCAGCGACTCTCTTCATTTGTCATTTTGTCGAGTGGTTTTTGCATTCGTGACGACCACTTTTGCCCTTTTCCACGGAGAAAGTCGCGGCGATTAAAAATCGCGTGCTGCGAGAGAAATTTCCTAGCGCAACGACGATAATAACGCCAAGCTCGAGCATTGACAATCCTCGCGTTGGATTCTTTTCGGGAGAGCCCGACGAAGAAAGAAAGCGAATTTTGCTGCCGCTCGGCGACTCGAGAAAATGCTCAAAGGGCCGAGGGCAGCGTGTACGAGACGAGGGACGGCAAAAAATAAACCGCTAGACGTTTTTCATCGCCAACGGGTTTTACGAGGCTGAGCTTTTGAGGTGAACGTGAGATCCCTTGCGCGAGGCGGAATGTCGATTAGTAAAGGATCCTTTGACGTCCGAACGAACGGACAAGCTTGCGGCACACTAGCCGACCGTAAATATATTTGGCGCCGAGTCGTTGGCTAAAACAATGGCCTGGCAAACGCGACAAACGATTCCGCAATACGTCACGCAGAAGTTGAAATAAAAGCAGTGCGAGTGAATTTCGCGCGAAATAAAGTAAAGAGGAAAAGAAAGAAACAAGATGGTAATGCGACACCGTGGTCCACTCGCGGGGCCTTACATGCGCACTGGAGCCAATGCAGGTTTATTGTGCGTCTCGCTTTCCAAATCGAGGAGAGCCTTCGCCGCCAAATTGAAAATTTTGCTTTCCTCTCCGCGGCACAGCGCACTTTTGTACTGTTCGATCGCGCCGCGCGTCGTTACATGCAAACGATATTCCCTCGCTGACCCGTTTACAATGGCGCGCGCTCGTAAATACAGTCGTAAAATCGAATTTCTCGTTTGCCTCACTTCTTTCGCCGAGGTGTTCTGGCTACCCGGCCGATCATTCAATGTTAATTTAATAACGCTCGACGAGACTATCGCAGCCTCGGCGGTTCGTTAGAACGCGCGCGCATCCCGCTCCGACCGCGCAATTACGAAAAATAAAGCGGAGCCCTGTCAATCGGCCGAGCTTGGGCACGACTTTGCATTATGTAAAGCGACAAGCAATTAAGAAGGTCCTCTAACGCTACGCTTTCGTTTATCAACCTGGTCGGATCGCTGCCGAGGCCGCCTGTACGCTTCGCTCACTTTCTCATGCACCCATGTATTTACGTTTTTCTCTGTTTTTTCTTTTTCATTTTTCTTAAGGGGCTTTACGGCAAACTCTCGTATGAAGTATCGTTTTCTTATTCGGAATAGACATATTTCTATTTCTCAACGATTCTGCTCCACAAACTTGCTCCTTTAATTCTTGCCCTGTAGTTTGTAATTAGTTTCGCATGCGAATACTTGAAATTCTGCGACTGGACCCGAATGCGCTTCGTACATGTTCGGACGAATTGCCACGAAGATAACTCTGCTAGATAACTTATGAAACAAGAATATAACATTTAATGGGAATGCAATTCACTGCCACTGTTTCACGATTGCGCTTTATGAAATCAGTGCGACTATTTCACACGGATAACGTAGTGAAAATTCAAGTTACGAGTAAAGATGTACCTCGAAAGAATAATGTGACATTATCAATCATGACTCCTGTCATTGCTCTGATTTGATAACACTAGTGTTATTTAGCGTGCTTCGCGCGCTTTTTTTTTAATGTTTTACTATTATTTATTACATTATTTGAACATGTCAACTTCAAGATTTCAATGGACACGAATAAGTCATGCTGTTTAAAATAGACTACATACGTCAATATTTATTGATGAATGAAAATAGAACATGCACCCGTTTTTTCTCAAAAATCGATTAACTTTTACTCATTTCAAGATATATCGGAAAAATTATTCAAAAGATTAATTCGACCTAAGATCAATAATGCTATTATACTATTATACTATTATACAACACTAAACTTTCATATTCAATAGTAGTGATTATGGCTCCAATCTTATATTAGTATGACTAATACATTTAACATCGTGTACTTTTTGCTGCCACTATGAAAACACCCGTGAATATTCTTCTAATTTAACGGGTTTAATATTTTGATAATTAATTTCCTTTGTCGCATACATTTTAATTTAAAATATACAAAAGATAAATATGTAGTCTCTATTTTATTTTTATTCATTCTCTTTTTCTTTCTACCAAATTTTAACACAACGATATTGATTGTAGTATCGGAGATGGTTATAAAATTAACAATTTGTACAAATAATTTCAAAACATAACGTATTATGTTCTTAAACCAATTGACTAACATATTTCCATTCTTGCAGTTTATTATCCATGTTAATTATTCATGAATTGAATTTATCGCTAAAATAGAAATCTTACACTCTTTGATATATAATAATAATAATATTTCAAAGTATAGGAAAATTCAAAATTTCACGTTCTATTTTTGCATCAACAAATCACAACGCTAGATGTCAGCGACTCATCTTTTTTTAAAGATAAGATAGGAATAAAATATGTCAAAAGTATAAAAATAAAAAATAAAAATAAATATAAGGCAAGGATAAGGATAGGATAGAACCATCAGCTGCGCCTAACAATTTAATTTTGTTTCTTTTTTAACGTATTGGTTCATGGTATCAAGCTTTCTATAGGATTTCTCCATATCAACGGATATATTATTTTAATTTAACTGTTTTTTCCATTGTTCATCTGAAACCATTTGGAGAGTTTGTTTACATTTGTAAATTAAATTTCAAAATTTATTTAAAATAAATTAACGGTGCCAAATGCACCGAAAGAAATTCGCAGAATTTCATATAAATTATCAATTTACCATTCTCCTCAATATTGATCATATTTATCCGAAGCTAAACTTTACAATAAAGATATATTCAATTAATTTATATGTCCAATAAATAAATGCGATTGAAGTGCATTAAGATTACTTTATCGTATTTTTTTAAGGTTAGGCCATTGAGAGAATGTGGAAGTAATTTACAGTTTAATGCCTACAAATTATTATACTTATTTGTATTGATAGATGTAAAGTACTTCGATTTATTATTATGACCGATTTACTCATAATTGTGACACACGTGACCAAATTCAGTCAATCAGGTCATAAATAAAATTACTTCACTCAGCATCACTTTTTCATACAGGAAAATAAAAATATATAGGTTTAGATAAACTTTACGCGTTTTTACCTTATTTTTTATTTCTTATTGTTATATCAATATTAACATATTTAACAAATTACTTTTTTCAAAGGTAGATTTTTCAATTTTTTTTTAAAAACCCATATCACAGCGAAAAATGTGTATTAGTGATGAAACACGTTTTCAAATTTATGATTTATTATATAAAAAACTGCAATAAATATAATCTTATACTATTTTTTTCTCAACGGGTTAATTTATTATTAAACTTTTATTTTACTTTTTGAATAAAGATTGCAACATTACAACTTTTATTTTACACATTCAAAAACCAAATTTTCGATTATTAATAGAAAATATTTAGAGCAATTTCAACCTATATTATTTGTATGAAACGATTTCTTCTTAGTTAGTTTCATATTATGAGTGTATAAACAATATTAGTCTACTTTTTTACTTCCTTATCTTCAAAATTATCCGTATGATAAATTATGATGATTTGAATTTTTATTAGTAAAATCTCAACTCAAAACCACACCTATATGCTTATTTTCCGCCACATAAGTATATCACGCAATTATATCTCAGTCATCAGACCACTATATACTTCAACGTGGCATCCATCACTTTTTTTATAAGGGATAAAACTGATAAGCAATGAACTACATTATGATTATAAATGATGAATGAAAGATTATATTTTTTATATTTTATTTTTTTGCTAAAAACAAATTAAATTAAATCTGAAATAAAAAATCAACTAAAATCAATTTGAATTCTCGCGGTTTTTTTCTTTTGGGCCAATCAGGTCACGAATAAAATGCTTCAATATGGCTTCCATTAGTTTTTTATAAGGGGAAACTTAGAATTATAATTGATTCGGAATATCACAAGGTCAACACAAACATGGGAAATTTCGCAAGTCAAACCGAAGCCGCTATAGACAAACGTGCCCAACCAAATTTACGATCGCTTTAGCTCCCATGAAAATAGAAGGTTTTCTTTCTCGCGCACAGTCTCCGGGGTTACGATGACACGGCCAAGTTGCGTCAAGCAACAGCCTCTCTTCTCTCACGAGTTTGACCCGGAAACCATATGTTGGCGAACACACAGCCTTTCGCTGTTGACACCTTATTACCCCCAAGGGTTTCGTTGCAAAATAGTCGCCTTTATTTAGTGCCGCCGCCGCCGCCGCCGCCAACTTGGCGTGCAGTCAAACGGAACTTGTTATTTTTTTTGTTTCCTCCAAAAAACAGTTTCGGCGAAGTTTACGAGTTTACGAAGTTTACGGACGAGCCGAGGCAAGAGCCGATGAGTCAGCACGAAGATAATCATAACGCCGTGGCTTGCAGCAGCGTGTGAATTTTCCCTGTAGGACGCCGCGCTCGCGGGAAAATGCCGGCATGGCGAGGGGAAATTGGAGAAGGCGAATTGCCGAAGAGCGCGCGCGCAAGCGACGGAAAGGCCGAGCTTATCGCATGACGTCAGTCCGCCAGCTCGCGTGCGATTGTTCGGGCGAGCGCGCCTATGCGCGGCGCTATATCAAAAGCGCATTACAAAATCGAGCGGCGAGCGGAGAGCCGATATCGAAAACGGCCATAAATTCGCGCGTATGCTCGCGTTCAGCGGCTGCTAATGGCGCCGACTGTTGCGATAAAACCGCGCGGGGCATAAGTATCCTTTGGCTCTCCGGCGCTCGACGCTTTCGTCCTCGATACGCTGCGCGAGTTCGCGCGTTTCCTTCCAAGGCGCCTGCGATTCAATTTTTCGCGCGCTCGCGCGACACGCGCCGCCGCGACGTCGTTAATCACGCGTTCTTTTCGCGACCGTTCGACTTTCGCTCGAACAACACCCTCGCGGTGTCGCCTCCCCGAGCAAGATTCCGCGCGGCGCAGCGCCGAGAGAAGACAATGCCATTTGCCGGCTAATCTCGAGCCATCTCTTTTCTCTCTCTCACCCATCCCCGCGACGAGACTACTCCGCAGTTGTCGCTATCTGCGCTCGCGATCTATGAAACTCTCGCGCGATGTCGCGCGCGGCCGTTATCGCGATCGGCGACAAATTTGAAAAGGAAACGCCGAACACTTTTCGGCAAGCGCCAGACTGAGCAACGTGGCGCTTTCGTCGCGCACAGTAGACCGTGCAGTCGCGCGTTCTTCCGAGGTGCCCTACAAGCTAATTCACGAACGAACTCGTGCGAAAAAATAAATAAATAAAACGAACGCTTATCGGTCAGCCGACGATTTAATAACGTTCTAATGAGTTCCCTAAGCATCGCGCTTTCACCCGCGCCGCGAGGAAAGTCTTACTCGAATTAGAGGACACGATCGGTCCACCTGATAAATCGACCGGAGCAGCATTTCCGCATATGCGTGTATGTTTACACCGACAACCCACGCGCGCGCATTGCGAGTCCCGTCAAAATCGCCGTGGATTATCAGTCATCCTGCGCGCGCGCGGACCACACGCGGCGATCGCCGACTCTCGTACCCCGGAAAATGCGTTTTCGTTATACGGCGACGGGGCCGCTTTTGCCGGCGGATCGGATTGATTGCGCACCGAGCGCAGTCATTTCATTGTGCCGCGACATCGAGTACGCTGGCGCATTGCTCGCTTGCTCGGCAAACCAATTAAGATATTACTTTGCGCAATCGGCTCGCGCGAACCAACATGTCGTTTTTTCATCTTGTTACTCGTCAACCTGTTATCGCGAATAAATTACAATTTACGGATCAGAGTCCCGATTTTCCCACATACTTGGGTTTTTTCGTCTACCCGCGAAGAAAAAAAATGCGACTACTAGCCGTGCAGAATCAAGATTGCACGCGAGCTTTTTTGCGGGCCGCGCGGTAGCGAGAACAAGCAGTCGCGCGCAGCGAAGTTTTACGACAGCTTTATCCATATAACCGTCGCGTGCGCGCGCGCGCGCCTTTCGTAAAAGGGAACTCTCAAATCCTCTTGTTCTCTTCGTTCTCTCATTGTTCGGTAATTGGGCCTGATCCCGTGGGTGTGACTTCTAAGTCTCCGCGATAAGACGAATTGCCGAGAAATCTTTGTTTTTCCCTCCGTTTCGTTATGTTTATCTGTTTAATGGCTTCATTGTATGGGGCGTGCTGCGGTGAGCTAAGACTCGCGGAATGACGGCTATTTTCGAGTGCATTTCTTATGCGGAAAAAAAGCTTCGCCGTGGACTTTGGCGAGTGCACGAGTAACGATCATATTGATCGTCAAGCGCATGCACACGTGCATTTGCTTTGTTTTCCGCTACTGCTTTAATCTATCGTAACAGGAAACTCATACAGAAAACAAGCAAGATGAAGGATATCACCGTGAATGGTATTGCGACTGAGTCTGGATTCAATACTTATCCAGGCCAGTGAATCTGCTTGTTTCTTTTTCCTTTTTTTACAGTTACTCGTGTATCTCTTGTCATCTGCGTATTCGGTTAAGCTTCAATTTATCGCTCAATTAGGCCACAGATTCTTGGTCTGGCGAATTAATCGCGCCTGGTTTTCTCTCTTATATAAATCCTTTGGCAAGTAGGTGGAAAGGGGGGGAGGGCTGCCTGTATTGTCCCTGACGACACGCCGAACTGGTGTGCGCGCGACTTGCAACAGAGATAGATTAAGCGACATCCGCGAAAGTGTGCGCGTCGTGTTTTCCTCTGTGTGTGCATGCGAGAAAAACTGGAACCAAGACAGAAAACGAAGATACAAGAGAGAGCGAGAGAGAGAGAAAGAATGTTTATATATTTCGGTGTATGGTAAAAGAAAAGTCACCATGCTGTGCCAATTTTGTAATTTTGCATTGGAAAACAATGTCGAAGGGGATTAGCTGGATCATTGGTGTGGATTGGTTTTGATTTTCATAATTTTTCTTTCTTTCCTTTGGATACTAAATGGTGATATTGGAACATTGCAAATTGGACTAAATTACATGCATAGGATTGATTAATGAAATTAAATTGGATTACCGTTCCCTTGTTAGATAGTTGTAAATTATCGTTCTAGTAAAGATTTCAAGTGATAGACGACATCATCAAATTATGATTTCTGCAAATAACTGATGTATATAATTTAGCTTATAGGATTTTCCCAAATTCGTAAAGAATGTCCGTCTCCGATTTTAAAAGATTTTGTGGGCAGGAATTTTTTATACTGAATCTATTTCTCTCCGAGTTCACGAATAAATTTTGTTTTGAATCAAATGGTACATGCACTTGCATCAACATATCCATGCGCGCATAGTAAAAGCAGGCAGTGATCAACTCATCTCTCTCTTTCTCTCTCTCTGTCTCCGACGACGACGACGACGACTACGACGACGACGACGACGACGACGCAATTCAAGTACACACAAGGCCCTTCGTCACAGTCTCATTGCCAACATGTACACACACGTCAGCTGCAACATCTTCCGTATTTAGAGTCCTACGTTCTTCTCGTTAGCGCGACGACGACTTGCGCCAACAGGACCAAATCGACTCGTACGTATATGTGTACGCACTGCGAATTTTAATTAATGGAACGCGTTGTCGCTCGTTGTTATCACTCCTCGACCACTTGCATAGACACATACAGTTAGAAACTCCACGGCTTAATTATACCGAGAAGTATTTATCTCATCTCTCGACGTTGATATTTGAATGAAATTTTGTTTACCGTCAGAAGCAAACAGATGCCTATTGAATATCTACTTCCTCAATCAAAAAGAACTGTTTTCGAATTAAATCCGTATAATCAATATTCTTAATTAAATACAAATTGACATATCATTTGGAGTTGGAAATGAATTTCGATGCGTCACTTTAAATACCACCTACATCAAAAATTATATAGTATTATAAAGCGATATCAATATGCTAGTCGGGAATTCTATTAACAATAGGTAATTGGAATATCGAGTAAGAAATTATCTACAATGATTTCATCATGAAAATTCATAAACTTCATTCGCGTTCAAACATGCTCGCTCGACAACTATTTCCGCTTTTCCGCTTATATGCTCATTACATTGATATTCATTTATTCATTAATATTGATATACTTCACAATTTGCTTTCAAAGTTCATAATTTCTCACATTGTCGAGTATAAAAATCCTCTCACGCTTTTACTTTCGTATAAATCAAATCGCGCGAGGGTCGCAAGACCGCACGACAAAATCAGCCTAATAACCATCTAAAAGAGCTTATCAGTCGTCTAAGTCCTTGCACAGTGGGAGAAAGGGTTTTTCCAGGCTGCATATACACGTGGAGACAAAGATCTCGTGCGCCCGGAGAAAGTGAGGGGTTCTCAGCTGTTGCGGTGACCGAGAGTTGAGAGAGAGTGAAAGAAAAATTGCACCACCTCGAGGAGAGAAAAAAACGAGAACGTTTCGCGCGCGATTTGTTTCCGGCGCTCACGATGACAATCGTTGATGCTTGGATTCGATTTTGAGCGCGGAGGAACGATGTCGTACGGCGTTCAAATTGAAAATTGTTTCTTCCAACGAATTCATCCAATGAACCGCGCAACAAATCTGACAATGCACTACGATCGCCTCATCCATAATTCAACGACCGAATCTAGTTCACACCGCGCGCACATCTCTCTCAAACGCAAACAAAAAATAAAAAAGGAAAAACAACGCGACTTTCTCTCGTGTACAACAAATGTCACCCTACACTCACCCCCCCCCCCCCCCCTTTCCCCAAAAAGTCTCGCGAGATTTATCGCTCGACGACGATCAAGATGTAAATGAATAGTTCAAGTGCAAAAGGCCGTGCAGCACTCTTCCGGCAATCAATGCGAGCGCCGATAAATCAATGATCGATAAATCAAAGGGTGCGCGCGATTTCTCATGAGGCATATTAGAATAGAATCGCGCCGCTGCTTTCGCGAACTGCCCAAGCGTGTATACTTTGTGTGCACTTTGCTTTTGAAGCCGCGCTCGCGCTGGCAAAACAGTCGTTCATCATTCCTGCGTTTAGCTTCTGACAATCGGCGCGTACATGTGCACGCTGGTGTATTCGAATTAATTGAGGAATATTGAGTTGGAAACCCACTGTTTTACGAGAGATATGCGTGTATACACGGAGTACTGGCAAAGAATTGAGAGAGCATTGGCTTTCCTCTTTTCAAGTTATCAATGGTTTATTTATTTTCAAGCGAATGGGAGATACAATTGACTTCCCTATTCGTTTCTCAGAATGAATACTTTGGCAAAAGACAGTCGTCGTCTCGTCTGGATACGGGCAGAGCTATAAGTTTGCATTATGCGATATCAGAGTATAATGGCGAATTACGGTATGCGTTACACAACCGGGCAAATATCATTTTCACACGTCACTTCCTATATGCACGCGAGCGGCACGCCAAAGCACCATTGCCGAGTGCGTTTGAGAAAAGCAACTCGCCGTCGCGGGAGAGCGTCGTTGCATTGACATCGCCGACACCTGTCACGCCGAAACCTTATTGTCACACATCCCAGGAAAATTCCTCAACGCTCCGGCACACACCAGTACAGCCAAGAGAAAGTGAGAGGGGTGCATATACGCGGACGTGTGTGTGCGAGCGCTCGCGCGAGCGAATCGTGATCTCGGGGTCACGTTTCCGGTAATTAATGACTCGCGTCATCGGCCGGCCGTACTTTTTTTCTCTCCTGCTCTCCTTGGTGCGCGCAGAGCTAACGGTTACATCTGTCGATTGTTGCAGCTTTCTCGACGATTCACAATCATCACGATCATCATGATCCCTCTACGCCCGTTAACTGTCATTATCGTTATCGCAGGCGGCATTATAACGACCACGATCCGTATGATCCCCCGCGCGCGGCTCTACGTATCCCGATGGGAATTAGTACGTTTGCGACTCGAGCCTCGGCTTTCCTTGGCCAGCGCGACGACAAATACAATACTGGGCGACGTAGTAGCTTGCGCAAGCGACGACACGCTGGAGAAGCACACGGTGCGTCCGTGTCTTCCGTACGGCCGCCGATAGTGCAGCAACGCGCATCGAACGCAAGCTCGTTCTCGCTCGCGCTCTCTCGCGAAACGCAAACTAATCTCGGCGTCGCATCTCCAAAAAGCGCCGAGTCGTAAAATTTATCATTCCCAGTGACTTGCGTCGATGTATACCGATGTTCTCTCAGACTCCGTACACACAGCTGCGATTTCGATCTTTTCTCGGTCTTCCTCGATGTTTATTCCCTCGGCGCTCTCGGGCCTAATAAAACTCGACAGCTGTGTGTCAGAAAATCAAACGTTATTAGCTTCACACCTTTCCTTCGCTAGATTTTCGAGATTTTCGATGGTGAAAGACAGCGTAGCGTGAAAATCGAAACTCCATTAGTTTCACGTATTCTCCGAAATCGGAGACTTTTTGCGCAACGCCAGGCCGTACACTGCTGCTAGTTTCGATTTATGTACACGGCCATCCATTCGTTATTGAGAGATTATAACCGATAAAATCTTACAAGAACGTCGCAGAGGAGCGCGAGCGCCATGTGCCGGCGAGTAAATATACGCCCTCGACACGCGTCTCTCGACATCCATCTTCGCTAATTACTCTTATCTAGCTGCCAAAGAAAAATCATGCGAATTCGCGTTATCGTCCGAGCGGCCGATCCAGTTTTAGAAAGTCAGCGTCGCGTTATCGCGCTCCCAGAGCTAAATACAAATTGGACAGCATCTCAAAGTGCGACATTAAAAGGCGTATTCCTTTAGAAAGTGCTACAAGTACGCGTCATCGGGTACCATCTTTTTACCCGCGAGATCCTTATCGCGGCAACGTATATCTTTGATGTATGATGCCAAAGATCTCACTTTCATCTTGCGCCCGCGCGCTCGTATATTTATTGTTTTACGTTTCCGACTCGTCACTCTCACTTACGTAAGTGGGCAGGAAGAGAAAAAAAAAGAACAAATCGCGCACGGTTGAAAGTTTATGCACACACGCTTGGTTATGCAAAAATATATCGCGTGCTCGCTCGAAGAATGTGAACTGCCGTTGATTTATCACCTGGGATGGATGTGATTTTTGTTCGTTTCAGCTCTTGTGCGATTGCGTTCGGGGGTGCTTAACATGCTCTAAAACCGATGTATCTCCCACGTATATGAAATATACAGGCGTCGAGAGGTCTTACCGCGAGCATTGATGAATCGTCGAGAATATATCGTGAGAAAAATTGGCTTTTCAAACCGAGACAAAAAGAAACAAGGGGAATTCAGCGCTCGTTTGCCGCCAGAGATAGCCGAGGAGAAGGACTTTCCGATAATTCTTCTGCAATAGCCGCGCGATGATGATTAACAACTCAATTAATCGCGCGAGTTGCAGCACGACACTTTCACTGCAATCCCATAGATCAGAAACTTCTGCTCTGCCTGACTGCTCTCTTGCGGGACTTTATATATATATATATATATGTATAGATATATAGGCGATAAAACGATAAATCTCGTAAAAATGAAAAAATAAGTGTCAGTCCCACTAGAACCAAGATCCTTGTGCTCCCCCTCCCTTTTCGCTGTCGGTGATTGTGTTTACTCGTCGTCGTCGTCGTCGTCGTCGTCGTCAGTGGGTCAACGGTATCGTCTGCCCATCCTAGAAAACGTGACCGCATGCGCCACGTCGTCCCCTTGGTATAAAGGTCCCGTATTAATCGGGACGCCTTTTCCTTTAACCCATCCCGCAATTGCAGACACACGACACTCTTCTCTTCTCTCGACCTCGCTGCCGCCGCGTTCATTATTTCCAGCTGGCCGACACTCATTTGCGCTTAGCGGTCAGCTTAATAGGATGAGGAAAGAAATTGAAATTAATGTTATTGCCATACCGAACGACATATCTGACGATGAGCAGTTGCAACTTGACGGATTTTTCCTATTTTTATTTTGCTTTTTTTACGTTGCGTCTTTTTGTCTTTTTGCTTAAGCTGTCTTCATCTGATTATCGTGAGAATAATAGATAGATGTTTTTAGTGCCGTGTTTTTCAGATAGATTATAAGTTCTACTCGGGCAAAAGCTTTTTATTGTCTTATAATTTCACATTGATTTTTGTTTCATGGGAATCTAAGCTTTCACATTACGTAAATTTCATCTTTTCAAACATTACGTTTTAAGGTTTCGTATATATCAACCCAAATTTATGTTCGCGCTTCAATGAAGCATCGGAAAACTACTTCAATACAAATCTGTAAACGCAAAGACACGAAGATATAACATCGATCCGGTACGACCAGTCATCACCTTTAAACACTCGCAATTGCGTAAATCGAGCAGATTGAACACGGACATGTGGTCGTGTCAAATAAAGCAATGAACATTGATGTGTAGACTACGTCGACACATCTAATCGACTGTCTAATGCTGATTAATTTAGACAACGAGCCGAACAATAAAAATTTTATTGGGCATATTTTTTCTTCTTACGTCGTGCCTTAAGCGCTATCGGCATTGTTGAGACTAATTGGCAAATTTACTTTTTTATTATTTATTTGTCTGGCTAATGGAGCTGAAGTATATTTTTGATGCCGCATAAAACCTTGCCACTTTTGGTAAGGAAGGAAATAAATAATATTGTCGATACATGACTCCACGGACGGATTTCGCATCACTCTGTAAATTTCAACTTCGTGGAGATTACAAGATTCATTGCTTCAAATTTCTTCGATGTTGCTTTTTGTTTATGCAAACAAAAAAAATATTGCGCCGACGATATTTAAAAAATTAAGATACTAATGATTTGTCTTTTCGTGCTGAGAACATAGTTGAAGCTCATAGGTTTCACTTCGCCTGCAAAAGTAGATATTAAAGGCATAACTACGCCTATTAGAAAATTATAAACAATAGTTCTTCTTGTAATTCACTAACGCTGATACGCCAATACTCGAAGAAAATAAGGAAATCTTTACTGTTGAATTATATACGTTGAAATTTAAGATCAACGATATCCGCGATTCCATGCATAACAACGCTGATGTAATAAACTGGACTGATAGCCAGGTGCCCCGTTCATAGCAATTTCACTTATGTTCTATACAGATGTGATACGCTGAATCATGTCATATACCCGCGATTTTCCGTGCCACTTCACGAAAAGCATTGGACTTTGTAACAGTACATTTTTTCCAGAGCTTTTAGTAAATTTTTACGAAGTAAAGCTTTCAGTATTAAGCCAGAATAAGGTATTAAGGGGGGAATTTCAACTACATTGTATATAGCACAGGGGTAGGGAAGAAGTTGATCCGAGCGTACGCTAATCTGGCTTATGTGGAATTCCGCGCGTAACCACAGTGAATCTCGCCTATCCTGGGCTTGAGTTTGTGCGTTGTAAGCCAAAGCCGATGCATTTTTGCTGACGGGCGCGCCTTTATGAATTTGTCCGCTTTGCACGTATTCTAAATGGAATTCTCTTTGCGTGCACGCGTCCAAATGTTTCGCGTTCGCGTGGAAAGTTAAATTTTTATTCGATTGGAAAATTCTTCTTTCATTAAAGAAGCTTATAAATGTCATGACAGTCCTCGAGGAAATATTTAGATTACTGCGTTCGTGGGCGCAATCCAAACACCTCAGTCGCACTAGAGTTGCATAGAAAATCCAGCGAACGCGCAATCGCGGCAGCTCTCGTAAGAAACGAACGAAAGAAATTCGCGGAGCGAGAGAGGGAGGGAGAGAGATAGCGGGGCGTAGGCGTATTTTCTCATGGGCCAGCTTTTAACGGTGTCCGCGCCTCCAGCAAACACGTGTTATTATCTGCGGCGGATACGATATGCACGTGCAAAGGCGAGAGCGAGAGAGAGAGAGAGAGAGAGAGAGAGAGAGCATCGTTTTCGCGCGCTCGCTATATGCACCGGACAATGGCACGGCTACCGCGTTCTAGAAATCGAAACTGGCCGTTAGCGTGCTTCTTTTCTTTTTGGTTTTCACGGGGCTCCGGGAGTCGTTGTTCGTAGGCGGGTACACGGTGAAATGCTAGTTACGCTGGCTTAAGGATGTTTCCTTACGACTGATCATTTCGCAAGGTTCTATCTCGCCGCATTAGTTTGGTGAAAGTCGCCTTCGCGGGTCGCGCTGCAATTGTTACCGCGAGCGCGAGCGCGCGTCAAAATCGAACGGCGCTAAAGATGATAATCCCCGCGACGGGCGCGTCTTAATGCGTCGCCTAATTAACGGAAACTGCGGCGGCTCGCGAACGGAGCGCGCGAGAACGGCGTATCGCACCGCGGCCGAGATAAAAGGCGCCTCGCTCTCGATGCGGGACAAGCGGCGACGTTGGTGTTCTATTAATCCGAGGCCTTATCGCAGGCTGCCGGCTGCCGGCTGCCGGCTGCCGATAATGGGCCGCAGTGCCGCGCGTCTTCCGCGAAAAAACGATTATTCGCGGGCTGCTGCTGCTGCTGCTGCTGCCCGGCTCCGACGGAGAAAGGCCTTTTACTAATGGATCAACGATGGTTCTCGCAATTTTTGTCGCCGCCGCAGGCTTGCGGCGCACTGGCAATTCCGACGTGATAGATGGCGCGCGCTGCTATTGCGAGTAAACCGTGGATCGGCATTTAATGTTGCGTCGTTGGCTTTTCGGTGCGACTTCTTTCAAGTGGAAGAAACGACTGGCTCGGTTAGGCCAATGCGGCTGCGAGGCCAATTGAAAAATGGGCAGCTGGCAAGGTGTTAAACGTGGAGAGAACGGAAAGATCGATCCCGAGACAATGCACGGTGATGCATGCTGAAACGACGCCAAACATCCGTCCCCGGATAACAACGATTGCCGATAATAGACAGCGGCGAGCTGCGGTCAAGATCGGATCCGTCAGGACGTTCGCGTTACGCGAGAAACCCTGCAATTTTGCCGAATGCGCGGCTCAGCGCACAATCGTGTCATTCAAAAGTCTAATCACGTAAGCCGAGTATGCGCGGGGAAACAATCGAAGATAAAGCGCGGTAGCGCCCGTGGCAAAAAGAAAGCAGCCTGAAAAGACATCGCGCAGGAGCTTTGCTTACGCAACGCAGTCCCGAGAGCTTATCGGCACGATCTCCATACAGCGCGCAGTGCCTTTTGACCGTTGCAGCGGCAGCAACAGCATCCCCGCGAGCTCTCTTGCGGCTTTAGCTTTATTAGGGTTCCGTTAGCGTGGCGAGGAGCCTCGTCTTCCGGCGCTAGCAGCGGATAGACAAAAGCTGCCAGCTGATTTAACTCGGACCTGCCGTCATTTATCAGATACGATATGCGCGCGCGTTAAGTGAATTGATGATGCCGCATACGCGCGGGATTACACTTTGTGCAGCTGCTTTGTTATTGAGAGACCGATTTTTTTCCAATTTTTCTTTCCGGTTCTAAGCTTGCGAGTGAAGTTTCATCAATAATGCTTGTTATTTGCATCAAATTAAAATGCACTTTACGAATACGCAATCGAAGTTGCATACAGAGTCACCATATCATCTCGAATAACTTATGTTAGTTTAATATTGTGTCTGAAAGACTGATAATCGTCTTCCTATTGACAAATTTACATGACACAGTGATACTCTTTTTTTTTCTCAGAGAATCCAATATTTTAAACAATACAAACAAATGATAATTTTAGAATTAACGACTCAAAACTCAAAAAAGGATCTATAATAAGTCAAATTTCTCCGCAGTCGTAAAGATACTAACCCAATAAATTCACAGTATGCTACAAGCTTTTAAGCAGCACTCAGTATAAACGTCATCTCTGAATTAAAAAATGCAAATATCCGTCATAAAGCCCGTAGCGAAGAAAGTTAGTAGCGACCAGAGCAGCGACAAAAGTAGCAATGTTACAAGTTGACAGCGAAAGATCGCCTTGATAATTGCTCATTCCCACGTACATACATATATAAAAACAAGCGCGCAGGAGCACGTCAAAGGCGCCTGCTCGGAAGGAGAATCCCTCTCGAACAAAATTTGAAAAAAAAAAAAAAATATCTGTCATTTGAATACCGAACAATCCACTTTTGCCGTTCGCAAGCATATCTCCGCTGCATCGCTTGCATTTTCAACAGAAGGGATGACAAATAGCTTATACACCGCTGCGGTGCGCTCTTTTCTCTTTCGTTTCATTTTCCGTGCACACATGCGCCTGCTACAGAGGTGCGTTTGCGTGCTGTGGATTTTTACTTTTTACTACGCGAGTAATGAATAGTTTCAAAGGAGGGGAATTATGCAAAACGAAACTTATTGTCTGCAAAATTATGATTGTTCAAATACATTTGCATGTTACGTTTAGAAAAGTTCTTCGCTGTTTCGTTATTGAAACGTTATTTATTATCGAATGGCTTGATTATATCTAAAAGTCAAATTTTCGTTCATCGCCAGTTTCATCAGACAATAAGAAAATATTGCTGCCTAAGAATTTCAACGATATAAAGATAGTACCTTCACAATTTAGAAAACAATTCATTTGCTGCAAGAGCATTTTTTTCTTTTCACAAGACAACTTGCATTTTGAGCGTATGTTTCCAAAGATGTAATCGATGTATGACAATATTGTTAACGACGTTTCTTTATCAGCCTCACTGACTACCCCCAGTTTAATTACATAAACAGGTTTTATTTTGTGGTAATTGTACACAATTTCCACTTTTGTTTCCTGTATTTATGCAGTGATTCTAACAAAATGAGTCCTCATAGTTTGCTTTTGTACCTATCGTAAAGAAAATTAATTTAATTGGTTATGTTATCAAATTAAATAATTTGTTATTTCGAAAAATAAAAAAAAATTATTTTGAAAATTAGGTAGTCATTTTTGGTGCAAATTAATGCATCTTGTAAAAAAAACAGGATTTTCCGAAACAGTTAGTAAGTTTGATTATAAATATACGAGTATATCTTGTCTGTTCAAGTTTACCTTGAATGAATATTAGAACAATAATGCACAGCACAGATATGTACGCCTTCATTTTTGTAACAAACTTAGAGAATAAGTCGAGAGAAATCTGAAGTATCGCAAACTATTTGCAAATCGGAATATATTATCTTTATATACGGATATTTTCCGTACTTATCTCAAGCTAATATCATAAAATTAAGAAATTTAACACTTGACGTGTATAAAGTTATTCAACATTTTATATCACGCTTCAGTACAAAGCGTAACATTTTCTAATGATTATTTTTGAGATGTGGTTGATTCAGTTCCATAGATACCTTTTTACTAAAAACAGCAGTTTATTATATTTTTGCAAAATAGGAAGTAATAAATACATCAATAAAAGAAATAATCGACATTTCGAAAAAATTATCGATTGCCAAAAAATGTTCTCCATCGATTTAATCTATTAGGCTTATCTTTGATAAAGTATATTGGGATAATTATCATGAAGATGTATATTTCGTGTTCAGTAGCAGAATTGACAAGCCATGTGTGATTTATTGCCTGGCATACCGTATAGTGAACAGGAAAAAAAGAGGTAGTAAGAAGTCACCGCCAGTGTCATTGGGACTACTGATGGTTTATGAACAAGCATGACGGCTGTCGTTTAGAGACTTATTTCAAGTTGGATAATGGTCGTATATGAATATTCTGCTTTGGTTTAATTTCCAGTGCAAATCGTTTAAGTTGAATAAATGAACTTTAAATAAAATACTTGTATGTTATCTATTGGTAGTCTGCACTTCCCTTGTTTTCTTTAACATATACTTGACCCTGAAACTTTTTTAGACTTCGCTGGCATTGGAAGTAACTATCAAATACTGATAAAATGCTCGAAATTGGCTTATTAGTCTCTGCTTAACTGACTCTCATCGCATTATATACGCACTCAACGTTTTTATAGAGTGTCATAATAAATGTGATATCAAAAGTATAAGCGTTTTTATTTTAAAAAGAGAGTAATTAATATTTTTCTACGTGTATTGCAAAACATCGATACACGATTGTTATTTTATTTTCGAATGAAAATTGTAATAATTAATTTTGAATTATTTATTATTTACATTACGAATTTTTAACTATTTGTACAGATGGGCTCTAGAAAGGAAATTATCGCGTCGTGACAAAAATCCCAATTACAGTTTTTGTGCACTTGCCTGCAGCTAGAAAAATAATGATCTAAATATTATTTCTAGTTTTTGCAATCTACTCGCATTAGCTTTTGACCTTTTTAAAAAGGTGTATTGGGTGGAGAAATATTGAAAATCAGATAAATTGAAATAGGTTTTCACTGAGCAATCGTGTAAGTAATACATAACCTAATAACCTAAAAATGTGTGATTCTTAGCATACTTGAGTCTTATTTCATTGGCACTTAGTATTTTCTTTTTCAACGATTGTTTAATCGATACATGTTTTGATATTCTAGTGACATTGAAAATAATTTATTAATGAACACTAATACATTGTTTAAAAATGTGAGTTCATGTTTAAAAAGGTTGACAAAAATTTGTATCTGTAGCAAATACTTAGTCTGAACACTCTAAAATTGAAAGCAGAAAAAAATAGGTCCAGCAAAATATTTATTTTAATTGTTTTATGAACATCAATCATTTAGTAAAACCGTAATATAACTGAATCTACTATGAACACGATTTGATCTTCACTTTACGTCGATTAAAAAATATAAATATGAACTGCATACTTATTGGCTTCTAGAAACCGATTTATTTGCTTGTAGAATCCCATTGTAACATATGCATGCTCAGAATTTGTTTCACATATTATTAGTTAAAAATTTTTCAATAGCATATTAATAATGAACCGAATTATATGTACATGAATGTTATGTGATTATGTAAAGAAATGAAGCGCATTTACCCCACTTCCAACGTTTGAGTTCCAATTAATGATGACATTTTTCGTTCATGAGTAGTGTTTTTTTCATTGCAAATTATGTATTCTTAAAATATTTGTTACTTCTCTTAGTGATTATCGTCATTTTCATATAATTATTATTTGAAGCTAATTATACTAATGAATATTACTTAGTACAACTGCTTCAGTTTAAAACTTTTATCTTGAAGCAAGGACGAAACGACCATGTATAAATATGTACAAATATTTCAATCAGCAAACAGTTTTATCCATCTAAATTTTTCACAAAACACCGTTTGCATTTTGCTTAAAATGATGAAGAATATATACTTTTTTTTGCTTTGTCGCGTTGATATTTATTCAAGGTAGGTTGTTGTGACGGCTTAGGCATACAAATATATTATTCCGAATTATCCAACTAAAACGTCCGAAAATTTATATCACATATTTATCTGAAGACTTTCTTAAAAATTTGATTAATATGTATAATTATATATCCCTACAATGAAGCAATAAAATTTATATGAATTTTTAGAAATTTATATGCCTTTATTTGATATTTTAAATGTCAAGTAGATAAAGTTTATCTTCCTTTTGGTATATCGAAGATCAGTTTAGTAAATATTATTGAAGCACGATTAAAATCAAAATTTCTTGGGAGTTGCAAGTTCTAATAAACGTTATGATATTTATTGTCAAATAAAAGAGCTGGCCCAACTTGATCAAAAATTTATAATTTGCACGTTAAAGTCAAATTTTCTTTAAAATAATGTTAATGAAATTAAATCATATGAAAATTTTAAACATCTCCATTTTCCTTACGGATATACACTTATCGAAAGATTCTCAATAAAATATAATTTTTTTTCTACAGTGAAAATAACCTCTCTCTGCGATAATGAAAAATGTAATTAGTGTATGTCTCTCTAGAGGACACGAGATAGAAGGAAGTTGTCTGGGTGTAACACCGGAAACCAGTGTCTGTATTTGAAATCTTAGTGTTGACTGATGATACTGTTTAAACAAATACGTAGTGTTAATCAGACAGGCATGACTTAACAAGAGTGTTGTTTCGCTTAGACGTCAATCCTTGAACCTATTGTGTACGAACCTTAGAATTTCAATCAAAGCTTTATTACTTACAGCAGACACGCTTCCGTATGCTCATATTCTATCGACAATTTTTTCGTATCGATCCATTTCGTCGGATTCAAATTCTTTTCTTTTGGGGAAAAATAATAATCAATCTCGCGTGCGTGTGAAAAGCATATGCCATTGTAATAAATCAAAGTAAAAAAATTAAGCTTATAGCTGGAGCTCGCATATACACCGTTATATCATTGAACTTTCATCTGACACTATAAAAGAGCACGAGCTGTTTTTCAAATTAACATACGCCCGATACACTTTTCCTTCCCTGGAAAACGAAATATCAGCAGCGGCAGCAACCGGCAGCCCGAGGGCAACGTGGGTGGGTCGATTATATTGCGCACACGACTCGCAAAAGAAAAGGCAGATGAGCCGCAAGCGTGCGCATCGCCTGTACAATACGTACACGTGTATATCATGCGACGTTTTTATTGCGAACGCGACTGCAGCTTGTGCGGAGAATTCTCGTCCGTTTTTTTTTTCTTTTCGTTCGTTTGTTTGTATCTGTCGTATTTGTATGCTGGGGTCCCGGATCTCTCTCTCTCTCTCTATCTCTCTCTATCTCTCTCTCTCTCTCTCTCTCTCTCTCTCTCTCTCTCTCTCTCTCTCTCTCTCTCTCTCTCTCTCTCTCTCTCTCTCTCTCTCTCTCTCTCTCGTTCGTGGCTTTTGCGGTCGCCCCAAGGGATATATGGGGTTTAGAGTCTCTGTGTGTAGGCGAATATTCATTTTCGATGACGGCGTACTACCAATTTTTTTTTCAAGATGGGCCGTTTATGCATTTTTCCATTTGAATATGAATGATTCATCTGCATGCTTCGCGTTACCGTACTTATCGAGCATTCACGTTCGATAAGTGGAAATAAAATTTTCTAAAACAGTACCTTATCACCCAGAGCAGAGAGAAGAAAAAATATTGTCAACGGCGCGCTTTATCAAACGATTACACACTCTACGAGCTGGTGTACGCTAGCGCGTGCGCATCCTTGAGAGAAAGTAAAATCCACCTCTCCACCATATATACGTGGCATTGTTGTTGCTCATCATCATATACATACCCCAAGCCAACCGAAACAATTCCCTCTCACTCACTCTCTCTCTCTCTCTTTCTTTCTCTTACCGCGCAAAAAAATAAAACAAAAGCTTATACGAATTAGAAATTCACGGTCACGCCGTGAGATACGGGGTCAAGTGCAAACACACTCGAGCATGGAATTTTGCGTCTCGGATGATTTATCCGCGTCGCATGTACACACACAGGATGTTTATCGCGGGGTAGAACGTATCGTTATGAGCTTGCTGGTAATTCCGCCTTGTGTTTTCGCGCGAAAGTTCATAACACGCGGCTGGCGTGAAAATCGAAGTACGCGAGTCGCTGGTTTAACATATTTTAGAATTTTATCGCTGCGCGCGCAATTTATTGAGAAACAATGGAACTTCGTGTGCTAGCTTGTTTTTGGAAATTCGGTGGGAAGCGTTTACATTTCAAGTAGTAACGCGCAAGTATGGAAAACGGCCAATTGAATAAATATCCATTACATTACGTAAATAATATTCAATCGGAACTAAACTTGAGTCGAACGAATTTTATATAGCACTGAGGTAACCGTGAAAAGTACGTCGAATGGAAACCCCCGAACACGCTGAGCTCACTGTAACGGTGACAAATTCTAAACGAGAAGTACATGTCCACCGATCGATTTTATTGCAACTCGAATCGATCTGATATCTATTGAAATGTTTGTTTTGCTTTTAAATCGACCCATTTGATCGCTCATTTGCAACGATAATTATTTTTCAGTTAGAGGAAAAATCGCAAGCGTAAACAGTTGAAGCCAAACTGGCGATGCACTCGAGAGCGTTTTTCCTTTATCCACACCATTCGCGAACAAGGCCGCAAGCGCTTTCCTTTTTCGTTGTATTAATGAACTTGTTGGCATGACGAAACCGCAGATTTGCGCGATTACTGTCGTGTGCGTGCGAAATAAATCAAGCGTATGATTGTTTGTACGGGGGGTGAAAGGTTTTAGACGAGATAAAAGAAAAAGAAGATTTACGTCCGCACTCTACAACGGTATTTTTATCAAAGCCGCCTGCTCGCTTTTTATCTCGCGAGAATATTCGTCCTCTTCGCGTCTCCACAGTCATCTTCAGCCGAGAGCAATTTTTAGTCTACCGTTGGGAAATTCACGCCTCGCCGGTGGCGCATTTTCATTCCGCGATCGACTTGGCCGTTATCGTTTTTCTCCTTCTTTCTTCGTGTACGCATGCTGACTTGTTAATATTACTTGCTCGCTCGCGCGCACAAAAATTTCAACACGAACTAGGCGGCGTGTCTTAATGAGCTTTTCACAAATTGACCGAATGACTGGCGTCGCTGAAGAGGGGCTAATTCTCTCGTTGGTAATTAATATCAAGAAGGAAAGTTTACGAGTCTTTCTCTCTTGTTTTGCGACGGTAATTATTAATTTCGAAACGAAAGCAATGCCGATTACTGCTGGCATTTTGTTATCCTTCAACGGCAAAAATTTTAAATGAGCAATTTAGTTACCTTCGATTGTCTGAAAAAGGAAGAAGCAATTCGCACATCGCAAAGAAAAATGTCAAGATAGCTATTAACACGCCAAAATCTCATTTAAAAACTCAGCTCATAAAACATCAATAGATCGCAATTGAGAAGTGCAACGGCTAATTGATCAAAGGTGACGAAGGAGAAAAAGAGAGACAGGTCACGACTTCACGTGTAACATATGGGGCACAACGGCGATGATGTCATAGCTCAGGAGGCTCAGCTCTATATGAGAATCGAATATAAAATGCATCCGGTGGGTGTGTCGCTCCCATAGCTATACACGCGTTGTTGTCTTTTTTTTCTTCTATCTGCTGGTTCGCCATTGTAGAGCCGCCGCCGCCGCCGCCGCTGCCGCGATGCATATACATACGTTTGTCAGAGATCGAGCATGTACCCTTTGTATCTATATACCCGGAAACATTGTCTTTGGAGAAAATGTATTAATTGATGGATAGATTGACGGATTTATTGAATACGCGTACTCGTGATGACCTGTGTAAACATTATTTTCTAGATATATGCTACATATGAACGTGTATACATTGAAAATGTTAGCGTATGTCTGTAAATTTATATTATATTACTAGCGACAATTGTCACTCCGAAATATATCGACCATACGACTGCTCGTCAAATGTTCCAAAACATTTCCAGCAACTTTGCGATTTTTACTAAATGCCATAGAAGTTGAGTCCGAGGTTTAGATGATCATGTTTATCATCAATTTGAATCTGGGAACGAGATCGAAGGAAAACTTAAAGTAACCGAAGCTTCATTTTCAAAAAACTAGATTCTGGAAAATGATGGAAAGCTTGGTGCTATTATTCGTGAATTCAATTCATGCCAAATATTACCACGCTATTAATTCTTTTCTACTATGTTACATGTATTTTATACTACTTAAGCCTAATGTAGTTCGTAGATTTGCTAAAAAGTTACAAGCAGCCAGAGTCGATTTTCACAAATTTTTAAAATAACTAAAAGGATATCATATGATTTCCACCGCAATATTTGAAATGAGAATCAAAATGCATCCTTTGAAATAAATAACCTTACTCAGTTCAGCTGGCCAAATTCATGTGATTTCCACTGTCATATTTGAAATGAGAATCAAAAATGCATCCTTTGAAATAAATAACTTTATGCTATTCAACTGGCCAAATTATTTGAAATAATTAATAAAATGGTTTCTGTGACGGATTCATTACGATCATTTATTCAAAGATCTTATCGAATGAGTAACAATGTTCGAAGCATGATAAATGATATTAAAAATTAAAAAATCTGTAGAACCTTCGAAAAAGAATAAACAATTATTCAAAGCTTTTCCAAAGATTCAAATCACTCGATAAGTATGACACGGCAACTGTGACATTCCTAAGTAATTAGAAGACGTAAAAAATTGTAAAATTAAAAATCGGTACTTCTTTATCTGAACAATCTCATATCATAATGTTGAGAATTCAAATGGACGCAATCAAGGTTTTTCTATGAAAGTAGCCAAGCCAAGAAATACAAAATTACTTGTTTGCCAGTCGCTCTGGCAAACAAGGACCTCAAAAAGCAAGCATAGTAAATGAAATCTCGGACTTTCATCAATCGCAGCAGCGGCAAAAGTGTTAGCGAACACTAAAAAGCCACAGCAGCAGCTCTCAAATAATAATTGTTCGGGCGACCGCGAAAAAGGGAAGGTGCTTTCAGATGAATGCACATTGAGAACAACTTGGCTGCAGGTATAGATGCATGAGAGCGAGGCTTGTCGTTCTATTTGTTCGGCTTTCAGATTTACAATTCCGTCCTTCGCCCTCCGCGCACATAACGTGTATGACGAAGGGAGCGCGTGCACGTTTTAATTGATGTTCAGCTCAATCCTTTTGTTATGCAGCCGAGACCAAGCGATCGTGACGGTTCTGCACGTTGCGCTGGGCAATTAGTCATGGGAGAGCTTGGTTTTTCGGGGAAATTTCCGGCGTGCACTTGCGCAACGAGCCACGTGTACTTGAATCTTGTCTCGTGCTACCGTACGCCGAGTGCACGCGCAGCGACAACGTCGATGGATTTTCTCGTTGTCCACTCGTGTGCCGAAAACAGCGCAACGAAACGGGAACGCCGGCTATTTAATGAATTACAACGAGAACGTCGATGCAGCCGGCGAAACAGTTCTTATACATAGGCGCGAACGTTCAACGACCTTAGGCGTAAATCCCTCCCCCTGCCGCGAATCGTCATCGAGCAAAACGTCAAACAACGTTTTAATTCAGCTCCATCCTCGCTTTTACATTCGTTGGCAGGCAGCCGCGTGCACGTGTGCGCGTGCGGACTTTCTCCTGTACGTCGCTGCTGTCGTTTTGCGCACGCGTGTGGCTTGACCGGGCGTATTGTTCCGGTGCCGTAATTCATCCGGCTAATTAGACGGCACACGGGGGTTGACACCGCGCGCGGCCACAAGCGCAGCGACGACTGATAGCGAGAGTTGGAAATGGAGCTTGTGAGAGACTTTCTGGGAGGGCTCATACGTGCGCGTTGTCGCGAGAGATGGACGCTGAACTTGGATGCAGAGCGACGTGTTGCGCGATTTTCGTTTTTATCGTTTTCCATCCACTGCGATTCACTTGGCGTTCCGTAGGATTTCCAAGGCTTTCATTTCGTTCGAGGTGCTAGCAATCAGAGGCTCTTTGGCATTTAGAAGAATCGCCGAGGAGTAATTTATCAGAAATTGGACGTTGCCAGAACGAACATTAAGTGCAACGCCGTCTGCAACCACAAAAGTAAAAGTTAAGGAAGCAAAGAGAACAGAAAACGGACTGGTTCGAGTGATATATCACCAATATCCGATTGATGTATATTCATAGTTCAATAAATGAGTTGTCGTTACGGCGAGCGGCAGCACGCCGAGCCCGCAGGCAATTAAGTTTTTGTCCGTCTTGGCCCGCGCGCAACGTATCCGCAACAAATCACCGAAACGAGCCCCGGAGTGACGAAAAATCCGGTGGCCGCGCGCGCTCGCGGAACGGGAGAAAGGAAACGCGCAGCGAGTGCCTCGGCTGTCAAGAGTCGTCGGGCGTGCTCGACGCGGCGAAAACTGTCACGAGCTATCCCATCGGTTCTCTCTTTCGTGTGGCTTCGGGCCTGCGACGCGCCTTCCGCTGCCCTCTCCAGCTCGTCGATTGTCGCGGCGCGAACGCGCGAGCGGGGGCACAGCGCGGGATTCGGACAGATGAATTTTCCCCTCGATCGGATTCACGTCTGCTTTGAATGTTCAGGTGAAAGTCCGATTGTCGGCCGACTCGCCGGCGCGCGCCGATTATCGCGCTCGCCTATCTTTTTGCGCCTGTCAAAGATATCGCACGACGATGCCAAAATCACACGCTGCGCCGCTGGAATAATTAATCTGTTTAATTGAAATTATACATCCGGTAACTTCGCAGAGCGATCTCGTTTATCATAATCGTGAGTGACATCTCGTTGCTCGCGCATGCCAATATTTTTCGTTGATCAAACCGCGCCTCGAGCTCATGATAGTCTGCTGGATTTTTCGAGACAATCCAGGAAATAAAATCTATCTGTTTTGCTTTTCAATCGATTAATTAGATTCATAGTTGGACTGCTGTCATTGATAAACTGCTCGACGTGTTTTCTTTTTTCACCGGACTTGCTCCGGTTAAATAACCTGCAAATGTTCGTAAAGTATTATTAGCGGACGCATTAAATTATGATCGTTGCCATAATCACGCGCCATGTAAATTATTGCAAAAGCAAGATAACCACGTGTGAATTCATTTTACCTTGTAATTGCATTTCACACCTTAACGTTATGAATCGTTCGGCGCGGCGTCCAATGAATCAATCGAACGATAATCAGAGGATAGTTTTTCGTTAGCCCGTGTCCGCAGACAGATGCGTCGACTCGCGTCTCATGCAAAAGTCGGAGATGAGAAGAGCAGGCAAAAAAAAAACCCGTGGCGCAAAGGCAGCCGCGGCAGCGAGCGCGAAATTAGTCTGCGCTGCAGCTCTCTCCGCGTCGTCGTTGTCGTCGCGAGCGATGCTCGGCATTCATAAGCGCGTGGGGCTTTCGAACAAAGCCGACGGGGGAGGAGACAACGCGGAAGACACCGAGGGTTAATCAAGAGTTCGTTCCCCTCCTTCACTGTTCAGCTTCCTCAATCAGCACGCGCTGTTGCGTACTCTTTTCTTTTTCCTTTTCTTCCGTTGCTCAACTTTTTCATCCCTCCGCGCGTGCGCCTCAAAGTGTTTATGTAGAAGTTTCTAATTGGATCAAGCACACAGGCACAAACCCACAGTTTCCTATACGACATGTCGAAAGAGCCGTTAAATGTGGTATTTTACGACACTCCACGGAACGATCTTTCGCATTTTGAACGGATAATTAACTTTAACAGTTACGCAATAATTCCAATTGACTTATATACGCAGGTATGTGTTTGTATGTGTGTGCGAGACCGCATACCTGAATTAATTATACTTGCGAGATCATTGTTTCTGATCGAACGAGTACATGAAAAATTAGAGCAAAGCTGCTTCGATTCAATATAAATTAGTCCTCAACTCTAGTAATTGCGATGCTTATTAATCGACTTCGTAATTGATCGACTAAGGAAAAAAATACTTTTGTCACTTGGTTTCTCGATGATCATTAATTTGCATGTTTTATTTTCGGGCGTTCAATTAAAAGCTACGCTATAAACTTTCGGCGAATTATCTCACGCGATCTGCGGCACGTCTTATAACTTTATTCGTGTGTTTTTCGCAGCCGAATATTAATTACGCTCTGCTCGCCTTTATCGTCGCGAATCTCGCGCGTAAGTGTGCGCGGACTCGGCGTTTTCTAAAGAGGAAAAAGAAAAAGAAGAGAGCGCCGGAACGCGTGTGTAAATTTTCGTAATTTTCACTTTCAAAATGTGTCGCCTTCGATCGAACGTGAATCCACACGCACGCCATAACATATAGTAGACACACGCTGCGCGAGCGCGCAATTTTCTCTTTGCCGACCCGATGCATCAATATCTCTCAATTATGCACCGCCAGGTTCCTGCGTACGTCGCATGGAGTTAAACAAGCGACGATCAGCAGCGAGACACTTGTCATCAAGATAAACGCAAAGCCAATATTTCGGGCGGAAAGCCCGAAGTCGCCGGATAACTGTTATTCAACCCGTTCGCTTTTTTTTTTGCGACCTGTGCAGCCGCCAGCAGCGTATGGCAACTTCGCGATCTCTACGGCGGATTCAATTTGTTTTCTTCTGTCTCGAGCGTGAAATCGGTCGTTAATTAAAATCAAATTACATGCCTTTTGCACGTGTATATATCATAGATGGTTCACCAATAATGTCTATATATTCTATTGATTAGATGACGATTCCATTTGAGGAATTACGAGCCGTGGTAACCGATTATAAAAAATGTTATAGGATTGATTATTGGCCAAGTGGAAGAGATCTTTCCTATAAGTACCAATTATGAATTAGATTATATAGCAAGATTAATTTTTTTCCAAAATTTTAACTTATTCTATCACGAAATTCGACTAAAAAATGTTTATGATGAAAATTAACATTTTTATAATTTTCCGCTTTTTTTCTTCACAATAATTGCAACATATAATTAGTGTTAACAAAAAAACACATCAAGATCCCTCTATAAGCTTACGCGTCACGTCAAAATGTAGGTACTCTGCTTGGTTTCGCCTCGAGTGAGTACAATAACCAAGTCATAAATACGCATTCGATAGATTAATTTTATAAAATTTCATCATTTCAATTTTATCTCCTTCATTGAAGTTTTTCTTGTCTCAAGTCAAATTCGAAAAATTTACTCCCGATTACAACGCTATTCGAACCAAAATTTGGTTTGGAATTCTACTGGTTCCCTGTACGTCTATCAAAAAATTAACGTAACGACAGACCCTTATAACCGAAAGCTCAGCGGGCATCCATCCAGCAGTTAATTAATCGCAAATCTCTCTCTCTTTCTCCCTCTCTCATTTGCCTATCACTCATTCGTATAAATTCAGCAAGGGCAAACACGTCAAGCATTATCTAACGCATCGATGTTTGGTCACGTGTCTCTAAGTAACCCTCTCTCGCTCCCCTTTCAGTTTCGAACCCGATGACTTTTCTCAAGGAAATAAATCACCAACACATTAGCTACAATATACTCGGCGCCAAATGAATTAATGAAAGGGACACGCGGTTACACCCTTTCGATTAAACATTGCCTCGCGCGCGCCTTTAATTTATGTCGCTTTCTTCTGTAACTCTCCCCGCTCTCGCTTTCTTTGTACCCTCGGGATGCAACACTCGCCTATATGGCATTGTCCTTTGTGTTCACGAATGAACGAGGATGAAAGGAAAAAAAGATACACACGCGCGCCGCAAACATTGACGCTAACATACCGCGAACGATGATGTGATATATATATATATATATATATATATATATATATATACATATATACATATATATGTAGGATTTTGTTATATCGGATCTTATGGTGGATCTTGACTCGTTCGAGAAAGAGAAAAAATTATTTTACGAAGGATCGAACGTTTTCCATGGCATAATCAATCGCGTAGTAAGTCGCGCGAATAATAAGTACTTTTTGCACGCGAATTTCTCATCTGATTAATAACTTTTCGACGTTTAATGAAATTCAACGCACATATATTTTAATTAACAATCACACAGGAATGGCTGCACAGAAAAAAAGAGAAGGAAAGATACTAAGCAAAAGCGATGATCCCTTTCTCGGTCGCGCGCCGCATGAGGCCTCACTCGCTTAAATTATGAGGTGAGAGTTCACGGCTCGATGCTCCAGGGAAATATGCGCCTTGCGCAGCTAATCGCATTGTGTACGTCGACGCGCCGCGCAGAGCAACATCCTCTCTCCCCGACTCGCCAAGTTTAATAGTCGTGTTGTACATGTAGATAAGGTTCGCACGGATGCTTACTTCTTTTTTTTTTTGCGCTTTCGCTGTTCGATGTATGCGTGTGCAAGGTTACCGATGTACTGCTCCACTTCTGAATGTTGATTTTAATCTTGCATTTTAAGCTCGTTCGGGAATTCGTGTAAAATTTTCATCTGAAACCCGGATTTTCTTTTTTTATTTTTCTTTCTTTAAATTGTCCGACGCGAAGGAAGTTGAAAATAAGCCCCAATCTCTTCAAATTTTCTAATCCATCGAAGCATGCACTCGCAATTAAAAGCGAATTGCGATGTCTTTGGAATCCGCTCCTCGTGATTACAACGAAAGTTCATCTTCTTCGCGTCCCGAAAGGAATAGCCTAAGGGCGCCGATCGTTCACCCTTACAATGCAACGTGCGCGCGCTCGTATCATGCGTGAACGCACAGTGTATCCGGTTACACACGTCGATCCCTCCGGGTGTCCTTTAGTCTCGCTCGCTTCCTCTTTTATTTCTTGCTGTCGTGAGATGCTTTTTTGCGGTTTGCGTGTGTGCCGATTTCAATATACGAGAATGTTATGATTCTCGCTGCAAAGTGAATTTCCATTGAAGAATAGAAAAACGCATCGACAAGGAAGATGGCTCGGTGACAGGAGGATGGATGAGACGAGGAGGATTCTCTCGCGTCGCATGAGGGCGGAAGCACGTGGGCGGCCTTCCACGGGTGTAATGGTTACATCGTGCGGAGCCACGTTCATTTCGCGAACCAAGCTTTTTCTTCATCCCGTTATTCTTCGTCTTTCTGCTCTCTCTTTCTCTCTCTTTCTCTCTCTCTCTCTCTCTCGCTCTATACGTATGCAGCTCCACTGTCCTACTAAGCTACGGTGTAATGTTTATATACGCAATTGTGAAGATTACGATACATACATTACATCGATGTTTGAGGATTACAGCTGTATTTTGGTTCTAAATTTAAAAGAAATTCGATCACCAGGACACGAATACCTCACTGTTGTATGTTGGTATCTCACGAGAAAATTTCCGTTGGAAACCAATTAATCATTCGGGAAGGAAAAATATATTTATGTATTATCATTCTTGGGTTTAATCTTCTTAAAAAAAATGTATTTATTACTAAGTAAGTTTTGAACAACTTGTGTACCATTGTCAAATACACTTTATTCCGTATTCGGTAATGAACGATTCTACTTAAATTGTATAAAGCGGATGCTGAAATATGCTTGGATTGGCAAAAAAACACGATGTTTTTCAATAAAACAATTTTATTACTTTGATGCAATCTTTCAAATGAGTAATAGTTTAACGGAATTTCTATGTACAGTAACAATCGCGAATAGATTTGCGCATCTATAAATGCGAAAATGTTCTCTAACACGACTTTTTAAATTTTTTAAACTCGTCATAAAAAGTATAATAAGGCTCACGATATTTTCGTGAATTTCCATTGTCCCTTTTTATTTTCATCTCCACGCGTCAGTTTCATGCACACGTTAAATTTTCGGAGAGAAACACTCAACGAGAAACGCCAATGCCGCGCCTATAAATATATACGCATCTGTCTAGCGTCGACAATCGATATGTATGCCTGGAAATCCGTTGTGCAACATAGCGGGGATTGCGCGCACAGATTGCATCCTCCCCTGCCGGGCTTATCAATTAACAGTCTGCTCGTTGGCAGCACGAGCTTTTTGCTCGAGCGTGTGCGCGTGGGTGTAAGCAGCGATGAAGCTTCATCATGTGCTTCGTAGAACTTTATAACGTGCTCTTGATTATTTTTCGTTTGAACTGACCAAGCGATTGTTTTGATAAGCCCCCTTGTCTGGATTTCAAGATCTAAATATTTAAACATTTGCTTTCAATCATTTTATAGATTTCATTGGTTCGTTAAAACTATTCGCAAAGTTATCTTTTCGTAAATAGATTTTAATTAAATTTCATTAACCAATGTAATTAAAATGTAACAATTTTAATTAAATTAAGTTAAATGTTGTTTAACAAAGCGAAAATAAACTGCAAATAGAAGAGAAAGTTCCTTATGGGGTTTTTCATCGTATTCTCTATGAGAAATAGAAATAATATCCAAAGAAGCGTTGAATGTTCGAGCGAAATAAAAATCTTGGATAGGCGTAACCTTGAAAATCAAAATAAACACTGTAGCCCATGAAAAATTGGACCAAATATCCACGTCGATTAACGGGCCCCTCGGTAAAAACCAGTGAGCTACACAAATCGTTTTCCGCAATAATCATTAATCACAGAAGCAAAGTATAACAAACCACCGAGGCTAAATCCGCTGCCACATACTCCGAGCCCCCTGTCGCACCGCAAAGAGAGACACTTGCGCGTTTATTGGCTTGCACATCGGGGGTGCTCTCATTTCATTATTTGCACAATGAGCCGAAGCGCCAAAACTTGTTTTTGCCCCTTAGGGAAATGCTCGCACCTACCCTATGCGTCTCGATATAATCTGATTTATTCTGGCTCCCCTCCTCGATCGCTCCAAGTTCTGGTGGTTAGCCGTTTTGAGGCGATTCAGTCACGCGCACTTTGGCTCTCGTCGAAGTCCTCACTATGGATGGACGTATCAAGTGTTTGACATTTGAAAGTTTTATTGTTATCGCGAATAAAAAGCTCATAATTTGTACATATCAACGCGTAATCAAAGTGTCGTACTTTTTTTTATTTTTTCAGGTGCGAGCGGACGCAGCATCGTTGATAAGAACCTACCTCGGGCCCATCTACGGCGAAAATGTTTTGGACATCTTGACGCGTCAAGCGCGCGACATCCTCGTTTGCGCTTACCACGGCAATCTGGAAAACTTCGTAAAATGCTACCTGACCCCGGCAGTCAAACTTCTCAGCGAAGTCAAACTCGTCGCTTCGAACAAGGTGAGAATGCGCAATTAAGCAAAAAGAAATAAAGAGAAATAAGAGCGATTGAATTTTACACGGTTACCCAATCCATTCGCAAAAAAAGCTACATGCAAATCAAGGAAGCGAACTCTCAACTTGGATTTATGAAAGTTAGAATAAAAGTTGGACGTTAAACGCGCAGGTAATACGAGTAAATCTTTATTCCGCGGTGTCCGTCGTGCAGCGCAATATCCTTATTTTCCACTTATGTTACCGGAGCGAGAGGGTTATTGATTCGATCGGTTTTGACATTTCTCACGTTAATAATGTCGACCACACATTCGAAAGTGCAAAACGATTCGGCATAGCTTTTTTCGATAATAATCAAATTCGGCCATAAATTTCGCGTTAGAGATCGCGCGATTAGGCAAATTTTACTTTTTAAAAGAAATTTCGACATAATGGATGTAATCGAATCGATCTGGCGCAGACGAGAGAATTTGAATATATTATATTGCGGGAGGCGCGCGCTGATGATTAGAAAGTTGAAGCGATAAATGGCAAGGCAATTAATTGCCAAGTCTAATGAACTTGATTTATTCAAAAAGCTATATACGTAACCGAAACTCACGGTAATAATCTCTCTCTTTCACCTGCCAGAGGTCACAGTTCCGAGAAAAAAAAAAGAAACGAGGGAGGGGTAGGGGAAGGCGTGTACGTAGCAAATCTGCCATGTAACCGTCGCGAGCGCGCTGCGCCTGAGCAGAAAGAACGCCGCAGGATGGGTTTGATATACACATCGCGTAACCGATTATACACACGCGCGCACTCTCGATATCGTTTCGGCGGATCCCTTTTGTGTGCGAGCAGCATTTCCGTCTCTCTTACACGATGGCCAGTTTGAGCAGCTTGCTTTTGACACGCCTCTTTCTTCCTTCACTTTTGTACATGACCGCGCGCGCGCAATCATCGATATTGATCGTAACGTCAGTGTTTTCGGTATGCTGTATGTATGCACGATGGATCTTCTTGGGCTTGCGGTGCGCGCTCGCGAAATCGATCTCTTTTATTATGCCGTACGTGGGGATGGGGGGGGGGGGGTGATCGAATTTTTATCTCATCCTTCGTATTCGAAATTTCAATCATCCTTATGAAATCGTGCCAGCCGCTTCTGTATATATGTTGCAAAGAAGCTGGAGAAGCTCTTCCCCTCGAGGATGTACGACTTCAATCTTAATAAAGCTTCGGGAGTCAACACACCGCGGGAGCATTGTCGCAGGGGTATATGGTGTGATAAGATGCGCAGTAGGAGTGTGTAGGAGGGACGAACAGCAAGGTCGAATACGATGAAGAATCTGTCGCAACTTGAGGATATACTTGGAAGCTCCAAGTTTCGAGCGAAAATTAAAGTAATTTTTCATTATACGACTGCCAATCTAATAAAGTCGATTTCTAAGAAGTGAGCGCACGCGCGTGACTTTTAAAGAGCGTTAAAGCGACGTTTATGAGCCGAAAGTGTGAATTAAAAGTCAATTTTAGCTTGACTGCTTGATAGATATTTCGATTCGTGCCTACATACCGTTTCACATACTGTACACAGCCACTTTCATTTTCTTATAAAGTAAGACGCTAAAACCTCCTGCACGACGCTATAATATCATCAACACGTAATGCTGCTTATTCCCATGTGTATAAATGCGAATTTACAGTCGAAATTACGCGCGGGCGCGCGCGCGCGAGAGAGAGAGAGAGGGAGAGAGAAACACACCCGAACGTCGCTACAAGCATACTGACCCGAATGCTGTGTACGTGGAAAATAAAAGAAAGGAAAAGTGATTGTGTGCGCGCGCGAAGCCACAACACGAGATCGCGATTGCATAAACACGCATCTCCGCGCGCGGGGCGTGAAAATGAAAAAGACTTGTCTCGGTTTACGTCTCTCGGGCGCCACCCACGAACTCTTGACGCAGCCACCGCCGCGCACGATAAATTCTCGCGCGCGCGCGCGCCTGCGCTGTGTTCTGCGCCTTTTTAACGCTCTGCGCGTTTGTTACGCTTTTTCTACTCTTTCTTTTGGGGGCCCTTGTTGCAATTTTTACATTCGTCGCGATCTTATTGCTTTGAACCGTTGTAATTTTTGTAATTTGCATGGATTCAAGAAAGCAACCTTCGCCTTGCAAAAAATAACAAGAGAAATGCCAGTCTGGTTAAATCTTCGCAATTCAGGCTTCGTGTAGTCCATTCTTCAAATCTCACCAAAAAGATAAGGCTGTAAAACGTTACACCCTCGCTTTCGAAAATTTGCCATCAAACGTCCGAAGCTCGTATGTCGTGTTTTTCCCAGCCCATGTCGTTTGGTCATTACGATGTACGCGTCCGTCCGGTGAATAATCGGAGAAACTGTGCAAAACCTCTAACCATCGTCGATCACTACATAGTAACTATCGCGGACATGCCTCTCTTCTTCCTAGTTTCTGAAAACGATTGTGAAAACAAAGACGTTATTAGGATTAGAAAAAATATTTTTTTTAATTTTTATATGAATGACAGTAGTAATGTATAATCTAAAACGCTTATAGATTTGTTCATGTTCTGTTTCATTTTAGTTCGATTGATTTTCTGAGATTACTCGTATACTGATTTCGTATTCTCGTTACAGCCATGCGCATGATTCATTCTCGTCTAAAAGAAATATGATCATACAAAAAATGAATAAATATTGTTGAAGCAACATAGTCACGGCCAACGCCTTACCACGCAACGGGAGTACTTTTTATTGCTGGTATATCTGTAGTAGTGAGAAACTAGTGCTGGCACTCCTAATGTTACAAAAAAGAATATGAATATCAATCAAATGAGTTTTTTTACTGAAATTATTTTGATTACAAATAGATATATGTGCGGGCAGTTTCACGTTATTCTGTATTAACAGCTTTAGAAGCGTAAATCAGGTTTAGCGAAATTGCATTGTTAATTCGAAATAAGTGTACTCCTCAAAGTTGCAAATGAATTGTTTCTTACATTTGCGGGAAAGTCCTTTTTTTATTCGTAAGGCTGAATTCAGGCGTGATGTGCGATTATTTCATTTTATAGCGATGATGTTCAGTATTAATTTATTTAGATTCGAAAATGAATTGAATGATTTCAGGTTCTTTATGGCTAGACACCTGACTAATCAATAAAACAGATGTTCATATTACGACCTACTTAGTCGATTTCCTTTAGTAAAACGTACCTTATCATGATCTCAGACGTTTACAACCATGAATGAAACTTATTAACAAATGATGCAATTTTAGATTCTCCATTTCCACTCATTCATAAAGATATCAATTTCAGTTTGACCAGCTCCATAAGCGATTCACATAAAACTTTATAGTCGTATCATCTTCATTATAAAATCAAGATAATGACTGATTACTATTTTGATCCTAGAAAAATAAGTTATAAACTGAAACGATAAAAGAGTTGTGTATTGTCTTCTGATAAGAATTGTATGAACTGGACACGATGTCACGTATTTTATGGTTTCTAATCCATCTCATCAATGGAACTAACGTTCATAAAGTCGATTTCCTTTTGCCGTTGAAATATTTAGGATAGATAACGCAACCTCCAAACGCGATATGGGGTTCGCAGAATCGCCGCGTTCCAGTTGAAATTCACGCGTCGCGGTGAGTAAGAGAGCAAGACACTTTGCAAATCAGATTTGACTTCACCTCCCGCGCTCCCTCACGCGCGTATATCGCAGCTCGATTGACAATGATTGAAGCGGCGGCGGCGGCAACGCCACACACACGCACACACCGGTCGATATCCTTGCCCAGACAAAACCGCGATGCCGCGTCGCCCTCCGCGCGCACACGCGCATTTCATTCCGAAAAGCTTTGTCCCTCGACTGCGCGCGCGTGTGCGTTTTGTCTCGTCGACAGACAATTGCACTTTCCGATCGAATTCGAGCTTTTTCATTTTATTTTTCGTTCAGTTGTTTTACTTATTTATTCATTTACTTTAGACTGTTGTTTGCCCTGTCGCTTTGTGTTGTTACTTTGAAGGGGTACTCTGGGCTCTACTCTTAGGCGCGAATACCGTACTATTTGATGGTTACCTTTGAAACAAATGCTTAATCGTCTGTCGCGTGCCCATCTTACCGAGAATGAAAAATTTACGGCAGCGCCTCATAAAATGCCAAAGTGCGTTCTTCGATCCGCCGATCCACCAAAAGTCTCTGTCCCACTTGCTCGCGCGTTAGCGCCTCTTGTTCGACGTCGCCGTTCTGCTTCATCTCTCTCTCTCTCTCTCTCTCTCTCTCTCTCTCTCTCTCTCTCTCTCTCTCTCTCTCTCTCTCTCTCTCTCTCTCTCTCTCTCTCTCTCTCTCGCTCTCTCTTGGCCGCGGAAAGTGCGCACTCAACAGTTTCCGGTTTCTTCGTTTTGCGCGTATATGAGCCAACGGCGCCTGACGAAATTTCGATGCTTTTAGGGCGAGTGTCACTGGCATAAGCAACTTTTCATTTTCTACCCAGATTAAAAAAATCTATTTCGAGCCTTATGAATATTGACAACTATTAAGATCTGTCAAAAAAAAATGAAAAAAAAAAGGAACTTGTTTTCAAGCATTCTCGTACACATAAAAGACAAGTCTCAAGCAAAGAAAGCTACAAAGAGCACTGGACTTTTTTCAGCACCTCTCCTCGTTACTTGCTTAATTTATTAACCGACGAAGGAGACCCCGAAGGCTCTTTTTCACGTCCCGCGCGGTTACAGTTCAAAAGGGATAAGCCATAAAGAAGCGTTAAATTTTGTAAAGAAGAGCAAAAAAGCCCCGCACTTTCTCCAAGGACCATACACTACATTATTAATAGGCACTTGTCTGACGATTTCAAGGATCTTTGTTTCTCTCACACGCACACGCCTACAAAAAAGCTTTCTGCAAAACTATGCACAATCAATCAATTCGCTCATGGAAAATTGCAAATAGAAAAGAAATTTATATAGAAAGTCGATAGGCAGTTAGAGAGATTTTTTTCTTCTCATCATCCATAACGTCATTGAGTTGGACACGCGTTCACTTCGCGAAAGAGAGAAAGAAAGAGATATGACAAGCGGCACTCTCCCGTGTGTATCTAATCGCGATCTCACATCTATATACTTGAGCACCTATGTATATATTGTGGCTACGTCGACGCGCGTATATAATAAACGGATGCATGGAGCTTGTAAAATCGTAAAGATATGTATGGCAATTTTCCGAAGTAACCTTAACCCCAGAGTGCATGTAATGATTGATTTCCATCGGTAAACGCACCGAAAGAGTATGCACAAAAAACAAAAGCTGCAAAGTCATCGATAGAGAAACAACAAAAAATCCGTCAAACTGCCTCATTAATTATCGACGCTTTGTTGTAGCAAGGCGGGCGTATCGGACAGCTTAATTGAAAGTGAAGCCTGTCGTTCTCGTGTTGACGTTGCAACAGCTCTCGTCAAAATCTTTAACGAGAAATTCGAGTTAAAGGTCTATCAAGCCTCATTCGTTTGATGTATTTCAAGCTGTTACAATGTCTTCACGCAGCACAGATTTTCTTGGTTCAAGTTAGTATTACATTTTTTCATTTGGCCAGGCCTTCAAGCAGATTATTTCAATCGGCTTAATTGAATTTCACGATTTATAATGGTTTTCCCAGTATACGTACCGAATAAAATCTTGATTGTACAAAATCACTTCGGTGTTCTGTCGCCGTGTTACTCCGATAACCAAGAAACACTTGCATTCGCTTAAATATTGTACGAAAAAAAAACGCCAGCTCCGAGAACAAAAGCACGAAAAATGGAACTATCCCATTAACACGAAATCAATAAGTCGATGGGACGTTGCATGCGTTCTCTTTAATTTGCACACCTGTTTTTTTTGTTCTTTTTCGCAATATGGGCATGAAACGCACGCAGTAGTGTATCTATAATAAGCACCTGCTGCTGCGTGGCTTTACTTTTCTTGGGAAGAGTATGCTGTAGTTTTAATGAGCTTCCTCTCGTGAGCGCTACAATATTATATATATATATATATATAATTTTGTGCGTGTGCGTGCGTGTGTGTGTGCGTCATCACGAAACGAGCAAGCGACCAACGTCAGCAACTATGTTTTCGCGGTAATTATGCCGTAGACTTTAGAGGCGACTTTTGGTGACTTAACGAGGTCGTCGCCGTTGTCGTCGTTATGTGTAATTGTGTGTATATGAAAGCCCCTTTTAATGTGCATTTTTTTCACTTGAGCTGAGTGCACTACTGTGATGTGGAAATTCGCTCTGCTAAAGAGCTGCGTAACAATTGGAATAAATGGCTGAACTACCTTGTTATACTAGATGTCACTCGAAATTGTTTATGCAGAGCGTTCTAACATTTAATCAACTTTAATGAATTTTTTTTGCAAGAGTTTGTGCCATCTATTGAAAACTGAAAAATATATTGATCGCTCTAATACCATTAGCTAAATTGCAAAAAGCCATTGATCTGAATAAGTCTGTCACATGTCAAAGCGTGGTTCCTGAGTTTGACCCGCAGAGAGTTTAATGCGCGCGCGCGCGTGTGTGTGTGTGTGTGTGTGTGTGTGTGTGTGTGTGTACAATAAGTACACGATAGTGAACCGATCGTGGATCACGTTTCTGGATCGCGCTGTACACGGTAGATCATTTCCCTCGTAACATTAGTTTTTCTCATTTCTTAATTGGAGAGGACTCTTACGACCAGTGATACACACACATACACACACACACATACACAAACACACTGTTAAAACGTGACCCACTTACTCCGCGTGTGTTTTGCATGTAGACTTTTCTACTCTCAGAAGCTCGCTTTTGTCCCACGCTGTGTATATTCTCGAAAGTCTTCTTTCGTAAACGTCGTGGATACATAGGTACATTTTAATCTTTTGAATTTTTTTACTGATTTCGTACCGAGTGATGTATTTGTAACGTTCCCATGTGCTATAGTTGTGAAACGTAATGACTTAAAATAAAATAAATGTTTAGACAGATGAGAGGGCTACTGGTGAATTATATTAATAGATATAATTGAGATTATTTATGATTACAAACGCGATTATTAAATTGAGGTAATTTGTAGAACCTGAAATTGAAAAAGACGAACTGTGAGTTTATGCATGTACATTTATTTCTTTCGATTTACAAGTATTTTCAAAGCCAGCATATAGGTTGATATCAAATATTCGTATTAATAAGAACGATTCATTCATTATCTTACTTATTACTTAAAATATTTCGTAACAAATATTTCTACAAGAACCATCAGTAAAACTACAAATATCTAACGGCAAACCCTGATGCAATAAAACGCATCATTATCATTTATCTGATTCAACAAATCATAAATGAAATCAACAATTGCACACAAGCGCAACTTCATTAATGCCCGCGTGACAACTCAATTTTTCAAGAGGAAGCAACTAGAGATACGATCGTCTCGTTGAAAGATTCCCGGCACGTTCGACATCTTCCGGGACATCGTCCCGCATATATATATATATATAGCGAAGGCGACGAACCGAGAGACTGGACGGAGAAAACAGCAGAGACGCACATGTATATTCGTAACAATTCCTTCTTCTACGAGAATTCGTTATGTATAAATTTCTTTTTTCACAATACATTTACTTGAAAGGTCCTGGTATATGTTAAAAAATTATCAATATCGACGATTTTTTTTAATAGTGAAAATATGATAACTTAATAAATGAATATCAAACTCGCAATTGCTTGCAATAAAAGTAAAAATTGAAATGAAAATTTTAGATGCAATAGTAAGATAGATGTCATCGCCTGTAATTAATTTTTTTAAATCTGTTCAATAAAAAAGAATTTTTTCGGAAAAGCCGTATTGTGTATTTTGTGAAGCTTACATTCTCTAAAATCTTGAGACAAAATATATTTCGTATGTAGTTATAATCACTACGAGAAGCAAATTTTCTTGTCAACTTTTATATAGATCAAGGGAATTTCTTAAATCCGCAAGTTGTATTTTATTTGCAAAACATGTTCGAGTGTAATATTTGCAATAATATTTATATATTATTTTGTAATAATAAGATTTTGAGAGATAAGATTTTGTAATTATTTTTGAACAAATCATCTCCAAATTTCAAACTGACGCCATTTTTCGGTTCTATTGCATTTAAGTTACTTTGCAAACAGGTATTGACGATTAAATAGACAAAATGAAACAAATACCAATTATTTTGTCGTTTTCAATTTTGAGTCGATCATTCTGAAAACATCCGGAACCGCAATTTGATTTCTTATTTTCATGATATTCTTAAAAATAACCATCGTTATAAAAAAAAGCTTAAAAACATTATATTTAATTTATTATACGGAAATACTTTTAATAGATATTCGCTGATTGAAATCGATTTTTTCACGAAAAAAATCAAATGCCCGAATTGTACAGTAGATTAAGTTCATTGTTCAAAAGACTACGTTAATAAATTTTAGAAAATCGTCATTCATATTTACCTTTTAAAACTTCTAAAAATATTTCTGTAGTTACACCAGTTGTATCAATTATACCTATTTCTTCAGCGGTAAACTACTTATAGGTTACGGTAACGTTAAGTTTTTCCTAAATGATCTTCTTAAATTTTGAAATCATCTTTTGTAAAAGATTATACTTAGAATCAAGGCAGTTTACAATGTAATCGATGTTAGAAATTTTAATTTGCAAGCCAGAAAACTTCTGAATTTCGTTCAAATTACACAATTGACAGTCACCTGTGAAAATGTACTGGTTTATAAAAACGCTCGTATGGAATAATATTCAAATTATATGTTCTAACTGAGTTATAATTTATGTAGACAGAAAGTTGATTGTTATCTCAAACGTTTGACATTGTTATGTCTAATGGTTCACACTTTTGTCTAAGATTCGAATGTATTGGATGAAAATAAATGTCGACATAAATAAATACTTCATTAAAAAGCGCTAAGTTTTATAATAACTGTTTAAACTTGTAGATTTTGTATAAAAAGGCGCGTGTACTGTAAATCATTGTAGGTGCGTCAATTTTTCCATTAAAAAATTTTAATATATTTTGTTTTATTGACGTCCTGCATCAACATTTTTAACAGGATTTGTAAATGACTTATGACTACTATATCGAATAGTTTATTTTTTCATAAAATCTTATTTCAAAAATTTAGTTAGCTACTCGATAACAAATTCTTTTATGTAGGCACATTCGGTACTTAACAAAGAGTCATCAAACTAATACTTCCGGTTGACTAATGGTCGCCTTACTCTGTTTTTTATCAGCATGCGGGCTAATAAAACTTTTTATTAAGATTGAAGAATGTGGGTAATAGCTATCTATAAAACACATGACAGTTTAATAGAATTGGTTTTATTGGTAATATCGCACACCGTCGAATAAAATATATAATGAATAAAAAATCACCTTTCATGTGTGAAATAGCGCTATAATGACAATACTACACAGTGAATTGATGTTACATCATTTTACTCTCAATATTTTACATAAAATAATTGTATACTTTACAATTATAGTTAGTCGAAAATAATCATATTAAGTTAAAAAACTGATTTTCGTTTGAAAAGAAAAATGATAAAAATTTAAAATACCCGTGAGAGATTTCAGCTCGCGATATAAAATTAAAATTGAAATGAAGAGCTGTAACAACATGAAAAACAAGTAGCTGGTCTTTTCTCCGTCCGACCAGTCTTCTAGTCTCCTACATTGCAAGTCGATCGCGAGTGAAATCGAACGGGAACGCGATGCGATGGGGCCCTTCGTGAATGGGCAAACCCAAGCAAAAGATGCTTCATTCAAGAGACACATAACTGTACTCGTCCTCCTGGTTTGTTACCTTCAATTGATAGCCAAGAATTTATTCTCGTCGTGAAACCGACTGTTTTATTTTATTTTTTTTTAATTGGAATCTTCGCGTCGGTCCGTTTCGTGATCAGAGGCCATGTGGAATTACACCAATGATTTACGTACACTACAAATGAGTTATTAACTTTCCTTAACCGTATTCAATGCTTAAAGTACAATCGAAAAAACAACGGTATTTTATTTGTTCTCCCTACTCAACTTAATTATGCTTGAACATTTTGAGGTGTACTTATTTACACGTGATTTGTCGATTGCATGTTATTAAAAAAATTAAAAAAATGATCATTGTTCCAGGTAATTTGATGGAACTTCTGAGCTTCCATGAAACCATCTACATTAAAAAGTTACGACGCGAAAAGGTAAATATTTTACGAGTACGTTTAAAAAGATTGTCTTTATGCGGGAAAGAAGACGGGACATTTCAAAATGATTAATTTGAAATATTTAGAAAGTTTCTCCAATCGGCACGTTTTTATTTACCTCTTTGGCAAATGTTGCCAAAATGATTTAGGATACGACTCGTATCTGCCAGAGAGTGGGGCGGAGGAGTGAATTCTCGCACGCGAAAAACTCACGAGATAAGAGACGGGCGTTCAACTTTTTATCACTCGCACACGATGTGGAGATGGCAAAAAACTTTGGCAACGCACGCGACTCGCTCGTTTCACCTACTGCTGTTAGAGTCGAATCTGTCGATTTCCACTCGCACCCAGTGGGATAAAGATCGTAATGCAAAAATTAAATGCCGTTCAAAACTTTATTTTATTGCCCATCGTCTCAATTGCAGTTTGTTCAAGAGAGAAGGAAATGACTCTTTTGCGGAGTTGTTTGATGCGCGCGCTTTAGTACCGCAAATTTTTTAATGAGCGAAAGTGTTGCTTTGAAGTACGAGCTTAATTACTTCATTTTAATTGAAATTGAATAAAATCGCGTCATAGCCGATATATAATTACCCCTTTTATATATTATCTGCGATTACACGTGAAATGCATTCCATTACGTAATTTTTCGATCGTAGAGCACGAAATGACAAGGCAACTCGGAAAGATTTTTGCTCAAATATGTATTGTACGTCATATACAAGCATATCAAATTTTTCGCGAGGTTCGTGTACGAATTTCACATCGTTACACGTTATAGCTGCAGTACGATGCGCGGAATAGTCCCGTCGCATCGATCATTTTTATAATCGGTGTCACTACTCGATCAGAAAAGAGCGAGTCGAGACTGCTGCACGATGGTATGTATGAGCGCGCACTCAGCTCTTTTTATCTCTTGCAAAAATCAAGAGTCTTGCCTCCAGTAGTCGTTGGGATAAACTTGGGCGAATATTGTGAATGATTTCTATTTCTATTTCGGTATAGAGAGTTTTGTCAGAAATGTTTGCGATTTCTCGTATCTGATTATGCAAATAATGCAGTTAAAAATCTGTATTAACCTGAAAAAAGAAAAAAAGAAGAAAAACACGTTTGCAAATGTATACGTTACTGCAGAGTTTCATCGGTACTGGAGGATCGATCCTTTAGAAAGTTTCTTTACGCCGTGGGGAAAAAAACGAAATACAATTATTTTGTAAAAAACAGGTCGGTAACACCCTTCACTTTAATTCAGCCCCGGCGAATCTGTTCAGAATCAGCAGCCACTTTGGTGCGATACCAAAGGATACCGCCGAAACTTTCACTGGCCGTCAACAGGCATTGCGTCGGTCCGTACCGGCAATCGAAATGTCAAGCTCGCTTTCATTAGCATAATTTGTCCAAACTGCTTCTAGGCCTGATTCGAAAGTGCTTTTTCGTTTGTTATGTGAAGTAAGGTATTTATTGATGGCCTTTGTAATAGTAGTGTACGTCTATTAATTTGTTTTTTCAAGTTTTCGATACTAGACATCCTAAAGTCCTGGTCACCTGTCCTGGTCCTTACACTTCTTATTCCACCATTCATATATGTCTGGGCCATTCATAATATTCGACGAAACATTACCAACAGTCATAGCTTTTCTACCATGTAAGCGATCATCAGGTTCCATTGTTACGATTGTTTGATGTATTGGGTACTCTCCTTTTCATCTGCAAAACATTATACATTTAAGAGAACAGTAAAGCTAATGAAAAAAATTATACCGCACCATTTATCACTGTTATAGCCGCATAGTAATGAATAGTTGGATATGAACATTATTCTTAGATCATCCCTTGAACCTTACCGACAACGTACAAAGTTGTCGCACCTTGTCAATCGACTGATCCGACTTTTATCATAACATCGTAATAGCCATTGTCCAACTCATCGATGCAATGAGCAGTAGTTAAAATATGCAGCTTAGTCATCAAAACTTCACAGTATCTGCGATTTATCTCATGAAATTTAATACATTTGAACGGAAATCCATCGCATTAATTGAGTAATAATAGAAACATTATCGCAATCAATTTTCACATGCGAGTGCTTATTAGAGAAAAGCTGTAAATTTGAATTCGAGTCAATAACAAACGACCAGAAGAAAAAATACAATTGTTCAAAATAATCACATTAAAAAACGTAGGAAAAGATCTAACAATAATGCACACTCCTACGACACGATGCATCATATTTTTTTCTACGATTATTCAGTGCACGAATGGAAAGTATCGCACGCGACGTCTAATTTTCCATAGAATAAATGCGCGAATTCAACGTATACAGGAAAAAAAGGATATTATGCAGAAAAAAAGAAAAATCTAATAATGGCCGCCTCGCAACAGTTTCAATCTTTGGCGATAGTCGTCAGATGCATGGCGACGCATTAATTTCCCTTTTAGCAAGCTCGAAAATACTTGTGCACGCCGATACAGATCAGCCTTTTCGCGCGCTTGCTCCGCACGTGTCGTCGAGAATCCGTAGATGATTTGTCGAGGGGAGCGTATAGACAAAAGCGTTCGATGTCGAGCGCCGATAGCAAAAGTACACATACACGAGCGCACGACGCCGTTGCCGTGCGCACAGTGGCGTATCGTAATGATGCAATTTTTGCATTGTTGAGTCGCTAAGGGACCCGTTGAAATCGAGCCTCGCGCGGGTATGGCAGCCCAGAATTCGGCGTGGCTTTGTCCCTTTCGTTAATTCGAGAAATTAGACGGCGATCGCGAGAGGCGTGGCGACCCGGAGATGCGCAACGGCTCCCCCGAAAGCCCGCGGCAACGCGCAGTCTCGTCTCGATCCGCGCTCAGCTCGAATGGCAGCCGCGAGGCGTTCGCGGGGCATTTCGCGGAGATCCGCTTACGCGGCCGTGAGTAACTGAAAACCGAGGTGTTACGCAATGGAGAGCCGCATTGCAGCCGATCTATATGACCCGTGGCCATGTGGCGCGGCTATGCGTGCTCGGCGAAGCGGCATGCCTGTCGGGGCTGGGTCTTAACCCACTTAGAACGCCCGGCTGACACGCGAGCGGTTCAAAGGGGCGCCTCTTAATCGCCCGCCAGCCACTAAATACCCGTGGACGCGAGCGCGCTCGCCCCCACCCCCTTCCGGACGATTTATCTCTCCTCTATGAGGCGGCAGTTTCGGATTGTTGGCGTGCCTGCGCTTGATGCATCGCTCGCGATGGCCCCGCGATTAAGACGCGGCTGCCGGCGTATCGCGCAACGAGGAGCAGATGCAGATTGGCACGTCCGTGCGAATAGAGGCAGTGGTCGATCGAGACAATAGGTGCCGTCGAAGAGTCGCGCGTGTTTGCTAGAAAAGTCCTCGGTCGAACTGGTGAGCTTCCATTAATTAGGCTCGCGAACGCGCGACTCGCTTCTAAATATTCATCTGGCTCTTAAAGCGACTATCTAATCGGCTAGTCTTCTCTTTTCTCGCTCGCTCTCTCCGCACTTCCTCGATTCGAAGAAGAAGAAGAAGAGGAACGCGCATCGCCACAATTAATCAGTCGTTACACACCACGGCACTGGCGTCGCGTCCTCCATGCTCGCGCACTCGCTCTTTCGATATATTATTCAGCGCGAGACACACCGTCGCCGCGACGACGGATTAATTGCGTATCAAACGTCCTGACGCCCGATCGCCAGTATCGACACCTCTCCCAAATGCCAAAGTCTATTGAATACGTCAACGTTGAGTTGGTTGAGTTAGTATATAATGCTGAGTTAATTTTGGACGATTCTTTCTTTCGTAAAATTGCCATGTTTTAATTTTTCACCCCGAGATGTAGCTTTGAAAAATAATCCAAAACGTACTACTAATATTTAGTACTTTAATGATTATAGACACAAGTAGTCTGAACTTTTTAATTGGTTATATAAAATGATGCTTTCTAACCGCATAATTGAAACGTAAAAAAACTACACCTTTATCTGAATTGCAAACATACGTAGCATTCGCCGATATTTCCAGTCGATGACTTTCTCCGTGGGACGACCGTTTATTATGAAATGAATTTTAGTAAAATTTTATTTGTAGCCTATGCGCTCGTGACGTTAGTTACGAACAATGAAACGGAATGTTTGCCGAAAGTGACAAAACTAAGACCGAAGCTGATAATACGTTTCAGATTTGTTACATACATAAACGGATATAAGCAGGCATGCAAATGATATTCGCTTAGCGTCTTTCAAACAAAAAAAAATAAACATTTCATTAGTAACGATAACAGTCGTCGTCTAAATAGTCGTCGCGCAAAGTTTTATGTAAATGAAGGTTTTCACTATACGATGTCCCGTATCGAGTATATACGAACAGTTACACATCGACGGTGTCGAAGCAGATAACTTTTACGACGCATTGAGAATACATAACTACGCAACGAGCCTTTTTCTGTCCGTTGTTTTTTCTTTAAAAGTCCAATCGCCATTTAATTTATCATTTCTCTCCAGTGGCATTTAATCTCAGCGTCATGCGAAATTTGAAAAAGCGAAAGTCATATTATATACGCGTGCACCTCATCCATACTCGTCACGTACAAGTCATATATGCTATTTTCGGGAATTGAAAAAAAATGCACACACACACACACACACACACATATATGTATTTATCATGCGGAGAAGCTTCCCGCGCGAAAGAAACTTTCTCTCTCGTATAAGCATTTTGCGAAAAACCAAGCCGCAATTAATGGCTTGCGCGCGGACGTGCTGCGGCTGCAGTGAGTTGTGTCTGTGCGCGACCGTTCGTGAACTTTGATCGAGATGCGTCACACGCTCGGTTTGATGGTGATATTTTGTAGGTAATGGAATTTTTGACTGTCCCGTGCTTTTGGTGCACGTCTGGGGAATCGTGATGTACTTTTAAACCAATAACTGAAAATGTTTGCACTTACAAAAAAAATAGATATCAAAATATTTCGTTCAATTTAACAAACCGTTCAGTGCCAAAAGCATCCATTTCAGCTATATCCGTCAACATCAACTTTTACTTTTATTTATTTTAGTTAAACTAACTTTTTTTAAAGAAAGTTTACAAATTTAAATTTTTAATATTTGACAATTTAGCGCACGTATCTTCTTTCGCTTTTCTATCTGCTTTTAAAATTTATACCAATTTAATTCTTTGACTTTCTCTTTAAGACGCAATTTCATGATTATTTTATCCATTTCAGAGACGACTTTTTTTCACACTACACTAGGAGACACTTGATAGTGCGAAGAGATGCCGTTTTATTCACATTTACATTTGAACAGCTTCGGATAATTAAAATAACCTCAAATAAATAAAATAGACTATAAAAATAAAAATGAAATTTTTACGTGGTTCGTCAATGAAGGAAGTGTTTAAATATATTTTAAAAGTATTTCAAACATTCCACTTGTAATATCGGTTTTTGTCACGTACAAAAAGAAATTTTGATCGAATTTATTGTTCACGCGATATTCGTAGAATTTTGTCGTTAATTCGTCAATTAACACCACGCGAAATTAATGGAGCTTTGTTTTGCTTGTTTTGATTGTCTTTTTTTTTCAAAAGTACTTTACGTTGTATCTCCACAAAATTAGAATGATCACCGCAACCATTGTACATACATTCGCACCCTAATCGATGATCTCTTAGCTCTCTTTCTTCTTTCCTTCTTGTGCTTGTGGTCGCGTGTATGCAAATATGGAGCTCGGGTCAGGCGAGGCACCGCCAAGCACGGCTTTAGCACAAATGTGCCCCTACAGATAAAAGTGTTTTTCCAAAGTTTCGCGAGAAAAATAACAAGATTCCATCGTCTTCGCTCGCTTTTCCTCCGCAGCGTCAGTCTAAAATATTATTCTAGCGGAAAGTCTGAACGATTCGCCGTCGTCTACTCTCCATCTCAAAGCGGCCGGAAGCATTTGCATATGAAAAAAGCCTCCAGAGTCCACAGAGCTCAAGGACACTTACGCTCACTACCCCACGGGTATACTTTCGTGAATTTCTAGTGGATCGATTATTTCGAGTATGATTGCGCATTATGCTTGGCAAGTGTCCGTGAAATTGGAAAATTGAAAATTGGCGCGGGCAAGTAATTGGCTGGAAAAACAGTCGTCATTGTTAAATCACAATGGACTTTGTAAATGCCTTGTTTCTATAATCATCTTTTTATATATAATCACATTGATTTTCAATACCAAATTTACCAGACCTATTCAGAGACTCATCAACATTTTATTCTCAGCCATCCTGATTTTTTAATAAAATATCGTGGTTAATATGTCATCCAACTAAGACACGTTCTGTTTTTAACTTCTCCTCTCCGCATTCGTCTCCCCATGTATGCTGCACCCCTAATCTGTCACTTCATTTTCTGCGCTTCAAGTTACTTTAGTCATTTCGCGCGTCAAACCCACCCACCGGAAGAACGGCTGGTATTGTCGACCTTGAAAAAAAAAAGAAAGAAAAAGAGAGAGTAAAGCGAGACAATGACACAGGAAAGAATGGAAAAAAGGAGGCGGAAGCAAAAGCGCCGAGGCTAATTATCAAAGGGACTCGTAGAAGATGAGATTGTCTTCTTTACCGCGGGCATTTGCATGTCGAGCAAAAGGGAAAAGAACGCGTACTACGTTCGTGCATTGTACTTCGATGGTGTGAAAGGAGTGGAATAGAAAAAAGAAGTCACGTCAGATGATGTGTACTAGGTGTCTTTTTTGCTTTTGCCTTTATTCGAAGACGAAAGACTCTGCGATGTAGGACATTGTCAGCGATTGATTTGCATCGGACGTTGCTAATATTTGCGATTGAATATTTTGCAATTTTGAGCAATCTTAAAGAGGCACTAATAAATGACAAATAGAACACGCTAATAGTCATGACAAACATTTGCAAGGTAATCAACCGCATGAATATTTCAAGCGTAAATTTCTTTATGTAATTAGAAAAAAGTACACTAAAAAGCTCGTATCGGTTAAAGTCGAGGGTAAAGTTCAGATGCATCTATATAGACGATAAACTCGCTCAATGGTGAAGACAAGCCTAGATCAAGCAACATATTCATATACAATTTTTATGAATACAAACATTAAGCATAACAATACCGCATAGCCATAAAAATTGCGCCCAAACGGCGCGGCACAGCGAAAATCGTCCTTGCGATAAAGAATATAAAGCGCATGCATGTACAAAGATATAAGAAGCCGGGCGCTCTCTCTCTCTCTCTCTCTCTCTCTCTGCTCGACAAACGCTCCTATTCGAGTTAATTGCACTGCAGTTGCATTACGTAACAGGTCGCTTAACCCCTCATGAGCGTTCCGAATTCGCACACGTCGTCGTCGTTTCGCGAAGTCGCACAGATGGCGATCGTGACTCTCGTAATCCAGTTCCGTTGGCGCTGCTGCTGTTTCTCCGCTTTGCAGCTAGCACGCGAAGCTTTTGCGCAAACGTTGCTGTCTTTATATGGGAAGAGAGAGAAAAATAAAGGAATGCCGAGGGTTGCTCTTCTCTCTCTCTCTCTTTCTCTCATCTTGATTATTTTGCTTTGCTTGCAGACCTTTTTTCCTCTCTGAGTTTTTATTTTTTTTTTCGTTCAAGGGATAGATTGATTTTTACAAGGCTCTCTTGCGCAGAGTGATTGCTTTCTTTGTCGTGCTTCTCAAGGTGTAGAGGCAGGGGCTTTTTGTTTTAAATAAAAAACAGTTTTCTTTTTTGAGCAAAGTAGAGCCAATTTGATGTTGCTAGGCTCATTAAACGAAATCATAAAAGCGCCCATTGGGCGGAAAATTACGAGTTTTCGTAATATGATTGCTACTTATTGGCACTTCAGTAGTTTCATTGTTACCATTCAAGATTATACTTACCCGTCATTTTGTAAATAGTTATAAATTCTTATTAGCTTACGTGAGCAAAGGCAAATAATCCCTTAGCATCTGGAACAAAGAAACTGCCGAGGAAGTGGTTACCTATGCATTTCAATTGAAAATTCTGCCCACCTCGATACCTTAAAACTCTCTTACTCTTCATGTGTCCTTTTTAGCTTCACGCATACACTATAAGTCAGATAGATTGAGCAACTGGAGCGTCAAAAATGATCTAAGAGAATTACCTAGCTAAGCTTATTTAACTAAATCGAGAGCGCGAGCTACTTTCTCCTACAACGTACAATATGAATATGTGTACAAACAACGAGAGACAAAAGCATATAGAACGTCCAATGTGCATATTAAGTTAACCAATATTACTTAACTTCCGTTGCGCCTAATGCATAACGAACCCGTGACACGTCAATATTTCATGACTTATATATTTCCAACGTGCAGACGCTATTTATTTCGTTATTGCTGCATACGCTAACTCGACACGAGGACCTACGACGATTGTGAAAGAATCCTTGCTCAATTCAACGCTACATGCGGATGATCCCACCTGTCATCGTGTTCGACACTTACGTGCTGTAATAAATTATCGGCGCCCGAAAAATTTTTAATTTTTGTTTGGGTGGAGCGACATGGTGACTTTCCCAAGAGCTATTTTGATATGACTGTCAATTACGTCCTATGAATCAATATTTGGGTCGATTGTGTTCACGACGGAATGATCAGTCAACGCTTGCCTCATTTTCAAGTGCTTATTGATGATTACGTAAATATTACGGCTAAGATTTTTCGGCCTATCTAACAACGAGTCCCTAAGTGCAGCCCCTCTTGCGTAATTGTTGAAGCGATGCTCGATGAAAGAAATAATTTCGAAATGGAAAACAAGCTCTTTACTTGTCTCTCGGCGCTGATTCGCAACGCTGTCGTTATTTACGGCCACGCTCGAAATAATAATAATAGAAAAAGGAAAGAAAAAAGAGCCAAGCAAGAAACGGCACGGAGCAAATCGTGTTATCCCAACTGGAGCGATAGCGAAACGATCCTCGCGCCCGGTTCAGATTCGAACAATCGGAAGCGCGCAATCGGGAATTGAAATGCAGAAAAGTCCGAGGCAGCTTATCGTGAAAAGTTGCAGGACTATCGGAAGCCATGCGGGTGGTGGTAGAAGAAAAGTCTCCTCGAGCGATAAGCCTTGTGCAAGCTACCGATACCTTTGTGCGGTCAACAAAAGCGTCGCGAGGAAACAATGCATAGAACGCGGAAAAGCGACGCACCAGCTGACTCGCGCCGCCGCTGCCGCAGGGAGAAAGATTATCTTTTCGCGTGCGCGCGCGTGTGTGCAGCTGGGATGAGCGTGGCGCGCGTAAGTGGCGGGGCCGGGAGCTGCAACGATAGCCGTGGGATGCGTTTGTTTGATTTTCGGGGAATCGGAAATACGCTGGCATACGGCACTACTGCTAATGTCTCGATAGATGCATTACGAGTTTCGGTTAGTTTTGTGAGCCTCGTCGATTGGAACGAATATGTTTCATTGCGTGCTTTCTGTACAGTGCTCGCTTGGAATTGGAAGTGAACTGTCAATTTGATGTAATAATTAAACGAGGTGCTCTTACCTCGTAACGCCACTTGCTCGTATTTCAAATTCGCGCTTGCTGTAGCGGTACACAGCACGATAGCGTATTCGTACACCATTAAGCGATGAAACTTTCAGTGGCTTTAATTATCGGAAGGAGCAGTTTTATGCTCTGGGATGTGCAAGTTTTCTATATCCAGTGAATTATACGTGCCATTTAATTTAGCCATGTATATATAGAAGTATAAAACCGCGACATAACATTCAATTAGCAATACTTGACTCTGTAAAGATGGTACAGCGATTTTTTTCCTTTACCGTTTTCAAAATCGAATAGAAAAATTATAGAGGCGCGATCAGTTTGAAGGTTTTTTTATATACAATTAAACCTTTTACTCGTGCACTGAAAATAAATAACGTAAAACAAATTGACTGTATTGAAAATATATTTAGCCATCACTGACAGCTTCGTAAATTATTATTACATATGTGCATTCCGATGCCTGGAACCGTGTAAAAATTGATTTATCTTCCAAACTATTGGAAGGAATGGCAAGAACAAAGCGTTTCCAAAACAGCCAAATGCCCAAAAAATTATCGCGAAACTACGGAACGGGTACTCAAAAGTGACGGATGCTCAAGAATCCAAATAAAGAGAAAGGTGTAAGAAGCACGGTCCGAGAAGTTCTCGAGCGAAAAGTCGGGAAAAGACAAACACGAAAGTCTTCGAAAATCACACCTCGAAAACACGACGGTCGTGCGTCGCGCGGCGCAGAGGCCTGCTGAAGCGAGGTACATATTCCGAGAGAAGAAGAGAGATACAATAAGGCGAGCGCGCGAGAGGCGGGGAAGGGCCGAGCCGTAAGTAAAGAAGAGAGAGAAAAGGGAGGGGGGAGCAGTGGTATAGAGCGCGACGCGGGGTTCCCGACCGCTCGCTTTCGAGCCGCCGCTGCTGCTGCTGCTGCTGCTGCTGCCGCTGCTGCTGCTGCTGCTGCTGCTGCTGCTGTGGGGCATTGCCTGGCTGCAGTGTACGCGTTGTCCGCGATACCAGTCAGTATCCGAGCCGACCTCCAGCCAGTCGTACGTTACGGTGTGAACTCGCAGATATACATATACACAGTCATACAACCAGTGTGTCAAATACAAAGTGCCCTACTCTCTGTTGTGTCCTGTGCTTTTTTTTTCTCTTGTTTCATGTTTTGGTGTTGAACTCGATTATTAGTGCTAGCCACCCGAAGTGCGTACACGAGGGCTGTTTGATATTGCGCGGCCAGAGCTGATTTGTCGCAGGGTGCGCAAAAACAAAATCAAGAAAATAAAAGGTGAGCGTTCAATTTTCGGACCCAACCCTGCTTGTACGCGACAGACGTGTATTTATGCTTCCGCCTGTGGGGGTGTGTCTCGCCTCATTGCGGATTTAATGGACAGCAGTGGCAGTAGTATAGTTATTGCAGAAGTGCACCTGGTGCGTTCCGCTTACGAACGCCAATGCGTCTCACTCTCGTTTATTTGTTTTTTTTTTTATTTTTTTTTTATTTTGTTTAAGGGTTAATTTTTTTACTGCTATTTTCTATGCTCGCATTACAATTCAATTTGAAAGAACAATTTAGGGCAGGTGGAAATTATCGTTGTTTTCCTTGCTTCAACATTTTTTCCGATAAAAGCATCGATTCACGAATTCGACAGAACGGTTCGATTCAATGCCTTGCGAAGTGTAGAATTTACCGATACCTCAGAACATTCTACAAAGTGAATCTCTTAAATCACACGCAAATCGAACCACCCAGCAAATAATTTCCTAATTTAAAAACTAATAGAACCGTGCTATGCGAGTTATACACTCAGTCATCTCTGGAACATGCACGCACGCACCAGTGAACGAGCCAACGGCGTTAAAAAGCGGAACGGAAAGGGGCGACGCTGAAACGTGCGTTGTGCTTCTGCAGCACTGCAAGAGAATGGGAAAATTTTTCGCGAAACCAAGCGTTGAAAAGAAAAAAATATCAAGAGGGGTTTGTGTAAACTCGCGCAAAAGAAATGCCACAAAGAGCACGTTTCCACGCGCACTCGCGTAAAATTAAACACTCGTTAATGTGGAGCGTTGTCCATGACGCTCAGACACGGAAGAAATGTGATAATGATGTTTTCGCGATAATAACTGATATTGTCGCAACGTCGTCTGAACGTCCTGAAATTGATTCCCGAGAGAGTAGAAAACGAAACAAAATCATTCGGCAATCATATAAAAGCGCAACCTTGCCGCGACGGTGAAATCACGTGTACGCATCTCTCAAACTCTCTCACAGCTGATCGACACTGACCTCTTCTGTGTACGTGTATGCGAGAGAGCTGAATCGATCGTTTGCGCGGTGGCCTTAACCTTCGTTGTAATACAGCGTACTCCGAATATCCGCTGAGAGAGAGAGAGAGAGAGAGAGAGAGCGAGCGAGAGAGGCGGTTCACCTCATTGTAACGTTGCATGCACCGTCACGCGTGCCACTGCGCGTACTTTTTTTACTTGTTTTTCCGAACAGTCCAGATATGCAGACGCTACGTATCTAAAATCGCGCAGGATGTGAGTCAGTGTTGACTTAGGCCTATCGGAGATTGTAGTTTCACTTTTCTTAAAAGCTTTTTTCTTTCCACAGGCAGAGCCATGACATTGGAAAATGTGAGACTTGCTCGTCATTATATTAACGACAATGCACCAAAGCGCAATAACGCTGTTAGGTAGTGGCACATCGGAGATCGATTCGCTTTTATAACTGTACGTTTCCAAGCTAATTGATGGAGTATTTTGCCGGCAAATGTCGTAACATTTGTCGCGCGCGCGTGTCGTTCAATGAAGTTGCCTAAAACTTATATTGTGCGCTCGATCTTACATGACAATGACTTTCCACATAATGGATTACCATGGAAAAACTCATCATTTAGGAAAAGTTGAATGTTGCTTTCAATGTTGCAGCATTAAAAGCCATTTTCGCAATGCCTTCCATTTGAAATCTGAACCGCGGCAGAAAAGAAAAAATATAATACCAAGGATGCCACCGCCCAAGATAAACGATTTAGACATCCGAAAAAGAAATTCTTAGTAAATCTTACGCAGCGCGTGCACGCGAAATGTCACCGTTGCCAAATTGGCGTGCTGCGGTCAATCGAAAGCGAAGCTCGCAACGTATATGTCGTAAAAGAGTTTTCCTAAGCTCGATACTCGTTTTGGGATGCATTAAATTCGCCTTCCCTCCATCGTGTTCATCTCTGTAATTCGAACGTTTGCTTAATTGTTTTCTTTTTATTTTCTCCATCTGCGCGTTTTTCGAGGTTCATCCCATTTCTCTCTTTTCACGCTTCTTAGTTCTTCCGGAGCGACGCGGCGCAACGACACTTGACATCAATGAAGTTCTACGCACTCGCATAGTCTACAACTGACATTTGCATGAAATGGTAACTCGGTCACTTCGCATCCCTCCCGGCCAAAACGCGCACAATACTTTTTTTTCAACTTGAAAGTGTGCGCACTTGCAGAAGAAACAATGCCAGCGAGAAATCGGCAATGTTGCCTCGCAGTGGCATTCCTAATGCTTGGGCTCGCAGCAATTTTCTCCAATCAGTCAAAACCGCGTATCTCTCCCCGATTCGCAACGGAAAAGCAAAGAGACAAATCCTTTTTGAAAACGAGGCCCCGGCGATGACCTACAATGACCGCCTCCGTCATCAATCGCGTAGGTATGCCCATGCGTGCAATGTTCGTCCGTCAAGAAAACGAAATCTCGATATAATCTGTGTGCGCGCGAGAGAGAGAGAGAGAGAAAGAGAGACCGGTCGCTCGCGAGAGTTACGCGAGAACGCGAGAACGAGTTTGGCAGGTCGCACTGCAGCACGTATAATCGCAAAATAGTCTGAGTGTATGCGCACTATACTCGTCAAGTGGGACCAGTGTGTGTCGCGCGAAGGAAAACTCAGCTTCTTTTTTTTTCTTCCGCTGCCGGAACTTTGCGCGCACGACTAAATATACTCAATTTATGTATGTGTTTTTACTGATAGACGATTTATCAGGCGCGTAAAATTTTTGTCATAGGTATATATTTCTGTTAGATTAGGGGACGAATTGATTTGTTATGCTGGTCGTGGGCCATTGCAAACGCGTTTCCGCGAATAAATGCGTGCACTTCAGAACGGGATTTTGTGCGTTGGAAAGGCATCCGTTTATGCGGATTTTTTTGTTTCTTTTTTTTCTTTGGCACGCAAATAAATGAAAACGTGACCGTTTAAAATTCTGCGAAAAAATATCATTAGCGTGATATTTGAAATTGTAGATGATTGCGGTTGATTTACTCAATTGATACCGACAATCACACACGAAAATCGCGCGTCACGTCGATTTTCTTAACGAAGGACTGAAATCTTGCGGTATCTGCTATAATCTCCGAAGTAATGTCCAATTCCTAAAAAAGCACACGTAAGCACAATAAATATATCGTACATGCCAGTACAGAGCGGCCTATTTAAAGAGTACTAGGAAAGAAAAAGTTAGAGTGCTTAATATGCAGCCGAGCTTATTTCTTCTTTCGAATCCCATTTGCCCTTAACCCTCCTACCATCGCGCGCGCGTCTCGCACACGAAATGCCTTTATAAAGTATGACGCTGGCTACGTGCCGAGACGTTAATGTCGCTCTTCAAGTAAATAGAGAATCAAGTCACGCGTCTGCATCTCTCTTTCGTTTCTTGCCGTGACACACGTGCACGCACTGCTCGCATCTCGGTTTTTCGCGATCGACGATTTAATTGACGACCGAACGACGGCGAGGGCTCAGGGCTTCTCCCCCGAAACTTCTGAGACGCTGCCGCTCGCCGAAAAATAACGTTCGCGGACCTGCGCGGCGTGTAATTATGGCGAAAATTGTCGACGTGCAAAAACAATTAGGCGCCGTCGCCAGTAAATTGCAAGACTCTCCGCTCGTGCGTGTCGAATTGAATCGTCAACTGCACTTTAGGCTGTCCTTGCGCGTGTCGCTGAACTCTTCCAAAGGTGTACACATTTTCAGCCTAATGTCTGTATTTTTTTCCGGGAGACTCGTTTCGCCTGCGCGCGCGCGCTCTTGTGCCTTGATTATATACGCATTTCGTTCACACCTCTCCCGGTGGCTGTCGATTAGAGGGTTGCCGCGAGTAACTTCGAGGATCGGCTTCGACATTGTCGGCGACTCTTTTCTCTCTTTTATTTACCGAGTGGGTGGCGTAAGCACCGCCATACTAAAGGGAACTATAGCGAGGCTTATACGATTCAATAACTGCAAAACCAAGCTACAAGTAATCGAATATTCATGAGTCGAGAAAAAAAGCACATCCTCGCAACATTCCCAACAACATCCATATTCGAAAAACAAAACCGACAGTCGACCGAGCGAAATCTGTTCGGTTTATACTATACGCCCTCGAAGAGAGTATACACAGAGATGCGGTTGCGAACACGTGCTCGAGAGGAAAATGGGAGCAGAGCATAAACAGCCCAGCTTTTACGACTTAATCGATCGCTATATAATTGTATTTACAAGCACGAAACAAGAATTTTTTTCTCTTTGCTGAACAATGGAGCGAAAACTTTCACGTTGCCCTTCTTTAAGCGCGGCAAAACTCTCTAATTCCTTATCGTTTTCGGGATGGAGAACAGGCGACTTATTTTTTTCAACGCTAATTGACGCACAGCTGCCGCGCGCGCGCGCGCGCGCCTTTGAATGGCAGGATCGCCAAGCGCTTGATATTATTGTATGCAATATTCGCGCTCGAATGCAGCGAGCGGGGCCCATCAACTGATCGGCTCTGCGGAGGAGGAGAGCGCACCGACGATTCGCCGCCGGCAGCCTGCGATAAACCGTAATCGACGCCACGTCCCCGCCGAATACCGCGCCTGCACAGCATGGCGCGTGTATTTAGTTGTCCATGTCGCCGTAGCGGGCGGTTAATTACATTCGCCGCTGCCGGTGACGAGGTCTCGCGGTGAAAGTCTTTAACATCTGTTAATCGCGACAGACCCTTCCGCGAGAGAGCGAGAGAGATATGACGAGTGCGCGCGGACTACCTACCGAGCGGCGCGGCGAGCGCCGTTATGCTCCCGCGGTAATTTCATTAGACTCGTGATTACACGCCTTTCCGAGCTTCGCGTCCGTTCGTTCGCCGAAGACGAGAGCCGAGACGTTCCGATTTGCGCGATGTTGCGCCTTCGCCGCGTATCGATTTCCCGCTGAAGCGAGTCGCGTGCATATCGTCAACTCGCGCTCGTTCTCACGCTCTCGTCGAGCTGCTCGCGCTCCGCGGCCGCCGAAAGCCGCGCGGGCGATGGTCTCGGTCGTGCGCGCTCTCTCTCTCTCTCGCGTAGCGCGGCGCAATTAAAACAAAGCACCGACGGCCGCGATAGCGCGAGATAAGATCGCTCGCTGGCGTCTGGCTATGGCAAGTGCTTTTGCAGGCTCTTCACCGAAGCCGGACTAAACGCGGCTGACGTTTCCATTAGGATAGAAACGCAACGCGCCAAACTAGTTCCCAACCCCCTTCCCCTGTTTCTCGGGCCAATTGGCCGTAAACGTGCCTCCCGAAGCTTACGTTGAACTGTCGCGCGCGGAGCTTTGCTCGCAAAGACAAGGTCTTCGGCCGCCTCGAATTGTGTTTACCCAATCGACCAGGACGTTAACGCAATAGCGCACAAGCTACGGGGGGACCGGGGAATGGACAGTCCTGCGTCCGATTTTTCATATAGCGCACGTGCGCGTGTATGTATGCAACGGCGACGGCATTCCGGCCCACGTAGACGCTTTTGGCCTCGCGCGACTGCGTTGCAGGTTGTAAGATTATATGGAGAGAAATGTGTCTCTCGGCGACTGTTTGCCTGCCCGCGCTTGCCAGAGAGTGTGTGCGCGTGCGAGTTTGCAAGATGGACGTGTGGAAAAGAGCAATGGTATTAGCTACAGTGACGTAACAACTGTTTTCATTGGTACCGAGTCACCGATGTGATTTTCGAGGCCAAGATACAAATCGACGAAAAATACAACCAACTTCTTGCTGGTAATTCATCTGATCGGATGACGCTTCGACGTGATCACATGGAACCGTATACGGCTTCACATGGTTAGCTCGGAAATTTAGCGCGACAAATCAAATTGCGTTCATTAAAATATTTAATTATACGCTTCCAAACTCAATTTTCGAAGAAACTCCCCAACACAAATAACAATCGATATATACTGCAACTGCAATTCTAAAGGAACCCTTCTCAGACCCTTGAAAAATGAACACGCCAGTAAAAATCACCGCAACAAAGACGAAGGTACACGAACGCTTAGGCGTAAATAAAGAGCACTCAGCTAATTTCGTCGGCAAGAGCGAGAGAGAGAGAGAGAGAGACCCACCCGAGGGTCCAAAAAAAATAATCCTCATAATCGTAAAACCGATAAATATATATGTATATATAACTCGTCCAGCTAAAAATCCTTTGTGCGTTGGAGTCTTTTTTTTCGAACCGGGCGGAGCGTCAAAGGGGACCAGGTGCGGTCGGTTTAGAATTCGAAAGAGACGTTTGGGAAGTGGATTCTTTTTTTTTTCTGTCGATAGAGTCGCTGATATGCATCGGCTTTAAAAGGGGAGAAGTGTGTGGATTATACTTGGCAGTCAGATTTAGTGGGTTTGATAGGGTAGATATTGAAAATATTTTCAAGCTCTCTGGTTTGGATATTTATTGGATGATATCAGTGCTAAACGTTTCAAAAACCGTTAAAGCTGAACTAGACTATTTATAATTTGTGTTTAAGAATGAATTAAAAGAAAATGTACAATTTGGATTGGTATTCATTTGATATTTATGACATAAATGGAAATAAAGTAGTTTATTTTGAAAAATCAAGAGGAAAAAGTTGGTTTTATTTTATTGTACTGATATTCGATAAAAAAATATCATAGAGTAAAGTGATATTACTTGATGTACAGATACATTAAGATAGAGAACGTAACTGAAAATATGTTGATTTGGAAAAGTAATCTTTTCCATGATAGTATTGGTCAGTGGAAAGCCTACAAAAAAATGATACGTTCAAACAATCATCGAGTTGAATAAAAATTGCGTATGAATCAAAAAGAGTCATAGCACTGAACTGAAATAAATCATCATCCGTACAGAGTGGAACTTTATGTAAACACTTTGGGCCGAAACAGAAGACTCACTGAGAGCAGCGCGCTCAACGAAAGGCAAACCTTGTCAAACTGTCAAAGATACAACGGTTCACAATGACTTCATTGAGCAAATACATATCTCGGGGCGGCTCTCTTTTGACTTTTCCAAGCGAGCGAGTTTCACATGTCGGACGCGCATATACACACGCACGAGCTTCGCCTACGCCTTAGACTACTTGGATCGATTGCCTACCATTAAGACGCCTGCGTCCATTCATTTTTCCCTGTCTCCCATGGCGAAGTAGCTGGCTTCGCTTTCGTAATTGAAATAGTTTTGGTTCGTGCGCGTCGAGGGCGCTTTGTCTAGCGAGTGTCATTTTTCAGGCGCTCGTTGCGCGCGCCCGATCAGCTACGGATCGAGGTGGCTCCTCCTCGAGCGCGCACCCGGCAATCCATTAGCACGTCGTCGCGAGACCGCGAAAAATTGAGTTCGCGGAAAAATTAGTGAGCGCCGCGCAGACGCGTTAAAATCCGACTTGCTTTCGCGCGCAGCCTCTAAGTAGTCGTGAGCTTAACGGTGCGCTCGCCGCGCGCCTCTTACTCGGACCAGTGTGGCGCGTCAGCGGACCAACGCCGCTCCTCCGCTTGTCAGCAGTGCGCGGTGACCACTGCGCGCACCTCGCACTTTCATCTCGCGCCTAAAACAAATGCGCGGAACCGACCTCTCGAATCGGAGAGCAGACTGGCTCGCGAGAGAAAAACGCGGCGACGACTGAAAACACAACTGTTCCTTGGGCGCGAGAGAGGCATTATCTCGCAAAAAGTAGTCGATCTACATCGCAAAGGGGAGCTTTCACTGGGCTTCCGGTGCATGTCATACAGCCTCTAAAAATAAAATAAACTTGAAACGTTGGTATACCGCGGAAGCTTTCACGCGGCTCCACCTCGAAATTTCATTCTGCGAAAGCGCGTCAAAATTTTCGTTGGCACCTTTCTTTTATCCATCGTTTTCCCACGCGAAATCTGACACGGTCGTTCGGCCAAAGACGTGGGTGAACGGCACTCGCGGCGAATGATTTTCGGCAGGGAAATCTTTGGCTTTAACGCACCCATTAATCGACGGTTTAATTAGCACGGTCGCGCGCGGCAGTTTACGTTTACGGGGCATTTCTGGATGTCGCGCGCGCGCGTTTCTTTTTTCAAAAAAAAGAAAAAACACGAATAGCGTGAAATTACCGACTCTTTTCGGCAGCACGGTATGGTTCTCAAACTTCTTCCTTTTCTCGAGAATAACGACGACCGTAAAACTTTTTTCGAGTTGTAATTTTAACAAAAGTCATGACGCCTGCGCGCCCAGATCGACGACGTTATTTTCGTGAATATTGAGACTTCCGTTTTAGCAACTTTTCGAAAAAGCGTCTGCAAGCATTGCAGAGAAGAGAATGAACAATCCACGAAACGAAACTGAAATGTCATCGGGCGTTTACGTAACGCCAGAATAAATAAACACAAGGTTCGACGTAACCAGAGTATGCGATTGTCTCATAGCTCTTCCAATACTTTTCCGCTAAATAATTAATGAAACCCGATGGAGCCGTGTGCCATTGTTCGTGTCTCTTACGCATAGCCAGCGGCACTTCCTGTTTTACGATGATGGAACCGTGCGCGTTGGTCGTCGACATCCTCGTTCGTCGACTTTTCACTAAAGAAAACTTTACGCTGTCTAAAACTCACTTTTCCCTTGTTCATTTGGGCTTTTATTCAAGTTTTGGTTTTAGTTAGAGCTTGCGCTGTTATTCTTTATGAACATTCGCGAGGCTTGCGCACTTACTGCAAAATGTACTTTATTGAAATCTGTGGCTCGTTTGCTAGTCTGGCGGTAATACCTTGCCCGAAAAATATTTGCATTTATTAAATTTTATAAGATACATCATACCTTCCAACTTGCTCTTTGAAGGTATGACGTATCCTCGCTCAGCTTAATCAACTTCCCACTGTCGTCGGCAGCACAATCAAAGTATAAAATTAACACACTCGCTCGAGTATTTTTCCGCGATCGAATCCAAGACCTTACAATCATTAATGGGCGAAATCAGCTTTATACTGGCGGTGCGACGACGGCTACGACTTAAAAGCTTTTAAATCTCGCAGGAAAATGCGAGCAAACAAAAGCAGCGTGTTTACGACTCAATTGACTCGCAGCCGTCGAGCGAAGCTTCTTTTTTTTTGTCGACGCGAATGTGTATAAAAGAGGCTGCGGCGAGATCGCCTTAAATTCCATTTTTGCGATTGCGCGAAATTTTACGATGATTGGCTGCCGAGCGATTTCTTTCCAGCCTTTCCCCCATTAACCTGCATACGACAGCGATTGTTGCGTACTGCCGCTATCACCGGCTGCGCTTTTTTTTCCTCGCTCGCTCTCTCGCAACAACGCTTGATTGTTACGCAGAAACAGATGTCGCGCGCGCGCAAATGGACGTTCGAGGGCGCGGTGTTTATCGAGCATATACTCGACCGCGCGAAAGTTGTTATCCAGCGTTTGCCTTTAATCTCCGATGGGCTGTGAAACAATGAGAGCCGATCCATCGGCGTTCATCGACGTCCATCGGCGTTTTCGCATTATCACCGATTCGATTGATTTGCCGCGCGTCGACTTCTGCATGATAGAATCGAATGCAGAGCTCATTGTTTCCGTGATCTTTTCTTTGTTTTTCTTCTTCATGCGAGCGGTGCACAAGGCATCATCCTTCATATCGAGCGAGCGTCGTAGCTCGTTAACCCTTTCGAAATGATATCATCCGTAGCTCGAGAGCAGCTAATAAAGCATTCAATTATTCCATTAGCGCTTTGAGCAAACTCCTAATCGCGACAATGTAAACAAGACGAAGACTTTCCATCCGCGATTAATTTTGCCCGACGATCTTGCCGCAGCGCGTAGGCGACTGTAGCGACAGCCTCTCCGGTAATTAACGACGCACATGCGCCTGGCCAACCTATCTCTAATCTCGTAAAAGTGAACATTCGGCTCGTAAAACTTTATGCCGCGTGCAATTGATTTGCTTTTGCTCATTATTATTTTTTTCTTCATAAGAGCGTTCGTATGAATGTGGGTCGTGGAGCTTTACTTTCCCCCTCTGCGCCGATATGACGTTTGCACAATCGGACATATCTGTTCAATTGCTCGTCACTTGTTTCTCCACGTGAAACCCTGAAAAATCCGAGTCGACGTAATAATTACGTTGATGAAATTTCACGGCGTTCGAAGGCTTTGATCCATTAACGGAAATATGAAAAGTAGGTAAATATTTCATTAGCACTCTCTCGCGTCGGCAAGCAATCTCGCATGCGTGCTGCAATCGTTAATCCGGGGCGTTTTACCGGCAATGACATAAGTCAGCTGCAAATTGAAAGTCGCGAGAGGCGAGCGATCTGTCGAGCTGAAACGAACCGACAGATTTTTCAATTGTGTCGCGGTGTTATCGCGCGATCGCCAATCTGCCACTGCCCTGGGCACAGTTTTTTGCTGGTCCATTGAAAGTGTCAATTTCGTTCAATAATTCGCGCTCAATAGCGCTGACTGCAAAATACGCGCGAGAATATCGTAATCAGCTCCCGCAGCGTAACTCGCGCTAAGGGAAAAGTCATAAAAGACGAGCGCGGCTGTATGAGTCCGGAAACGAGCCGAGTAATTAAGTTGCATACGGGCGACTGAAGCTCGTTATGCTAATTCTTTTTCGCTCGCTCTTTTCCGTCTGTGGATTTTCGCTCGAGACTGTAACTTCATAAAGCCGTCTGGCGATATTGAAATACTTTTTACGACTGCACCTCTGGTTGTTTTTATTTTCGAAGCTTTTAGCACGTTTTAGACTTGTTGACTGCATTAACGAATGTGTCCTCGAGATTCATATTACCGTTTTTAATTTTGAGCTTGGCTTTTAATTTTTTTGCGAAAAGCGTGAAAATCATTATTTTTTCAAATCTGTCTATGATTTTAACATAGCATATTTTTTGCAAAATGTTTGCTCAATTAAAAATAATTGTTACACGGAATATTTGTTTTACGAAACATTTGTCTGGCTGTGCTGATCCTAGACGGACAAGATCATTCGAATCCTAGACAATAGGGTTCTTGCGAAAACGAACGAGCCTTGAAGGACCAAAAAAATGGATAAGAAACATTCAAGCAATCCATCGATGCTTTCCACAATCGTGAAAACCGCAAAAGCCACCAAATTCTCATCTGGAAAGAAAGACCCAGAGCAACGTTGTAGCTCTTAACATCCTAATGAAGCAGCCCGCGGGCGGGCGGAAACGTGGATAGACACTCGTAGGCAAAGAGTTCTGTACACAGTACTCAATTTACCCGGGGAGAGGTGAGGGACCTTGCATTGTCGCGCTGCACACAGCTAATTTATTCCGCGGTCGGATAAAGCTCTTCTCGAGGTATAACGGTTTGCTCGGTGCTGCTGCTGCGGAAAAATCGCGCGGCTTCAAGTCAAAGGATTGATGCACCAACCGCCACGACGACGTTGCATATTTGCCGGCTCGTTAGCGAGCCTTATACACTTATACACCAGCACTCTCCCCGCGACTCTTTCCAATCCTATACATCGTATTGCTGCTCTCGTGTACGAATTCGATTTGCCCAACGTGGAAAACAGTTACCTGGTACAATGTGTGTACGTTGCATCGCAACCGATATCCGTTTAGGCAGGCGAGAGTGCGAGCAATTTAACTGACAATGCTCGAATGTCCAGCTAATTAATTTGACATGCCTCGCCTCCTTCTTTCATATTCAACGCCGACGAAAAAATCGGCAAGTTGATTAGTTGGTCCGACGACACAGAGGCCAACTTTATTTGCCGCTACGCCGTACAATAATTCATCAGCGCCAGCTGCAACTTATCTCTCGAACCAGACCGTCCATTGCGAAGGACAGAGAGAAAAAAGACGACCAAGTCATATCGTACATCATTCGCGCGCCGCTGAACTGCTCCTAAGCCTAAATCAACTGTATATAGCAGTGCTCAATCGATATCTACAATGCGCAGTGTCACACAACTCTTGCGCCAAGTATCGGCTTCATAATCGAGCCCAAGTCTTTGGAACGAGCCTCATCTATTACAATTAAGCGACCCTGCTCGAGAGCGACTAGCCGCCGCGGCGACTGGTTCCATCATCGGCTTTTCTATCGCTCGTCGCTTTTGCACACCACGCGCATACCGGCTATTTCATTTATAGGCTTGTTTTTCTTCTCGACAATTATCGTGACGACATTCGTTATTATTCAACAGACAATCTTCAATAATTATCACGCTATTGACAAAATTCTCAAAAAAACATTTTTCTAGGAAAACTTCCCTTGTATTATTTTCACCTTGAATATATTCGTTATGACTTCGCCAATACAATTTCAAACGTAGCAGAAAGCTGAAAAGAAAACTTAAAGATTTTAACGCAATCCATTCTACATTATTCAAGCAATGTAACTGCTCATCAATTTAAAGCGCTGACTCTCGGCTCAAGTTCTTCTGGAAATAAAATTGTCCCGCGATTATTTGAATCAATGAACCGGGAGTCCGTAATGATTTAGTTACATCGAAATTTTTACGAAAAATACTTCTGAACAATTTACGCCAGAGCTGACAGTCCCGTTAGTTATTTTTCCATGAAACGTCGCAAAGCAAAAAGACAGACCGGTGATTATGCGCGTCAGATGTGGATACGGTTTCTCTCATTGGCGACGAGGTTATAATTTATATTTATAATCGCGTGGCAGATAAAGTGCCATCACAAATTACTGCGGATAAGCCAAAGGCGCGACTGATGAGACTAACCGATTAAGGATCACGCGTACATCCGATATTTTACTTTTCATTACGCTAAATGAATGCTCGCTCTTGCTAAACGCAAATGCGTTTATGGCAGCAACCTATTTGCGAGCGAGTCCTTTCGTGCGGACTAAAGCGATTGTACGTTTTAGGTCAGGTACATTGTAACAGCGATCGCGGCGTAAAATTTTTCTGGACGAAGCGATTTTTCATGTGCCAAGCTCGATATTTTAATTGCCCGTGGAAAAAAATCCCCAATAAACTAGCAGCTCGGAGAAAGTTAATGAAACCGCGCGAGTCAATTTATCTCAGCTTTGCCCAACAATTTATGACACTTACTGGGTGGAAGGATATGATTTGAAAAAAAAAAAAAAAAAAAGAAAACAAAACGATTCTGCATCGCGACGATTCGCATTTAGTAATCCTTAGTAGTTGGCGTTGTGACACATTCGTTTGATTTCTGAAATGAACGAGTGGAATCATTGATTAATTTTCATGTCGGTGAGCTGGGGTTCTGCATGGAAATTCGGTTCTGCTTTGCGATAGGCGGTTAACTGCATGTAATTACTTGTTGCACAAGTCGAAAAAACTTTCAGGACAGACTGATTTGGCTTACGCAAAGTTAATCTGTCTTGATTTCAGCTGTCTATACTTTGCATAAAAAAAATCCGATGATAGGTTCAGTTTTTTAGCGATTGTCATAAAAAAAAATGATACACGCACTACAAGTTTCCAAACTGATTTCCGGCAATTGTACACTTTTGGCGGATAACGAAGTAACGTATAACAACGAATTTCACGATATACGTGAATTCCTCGTCTTGCAATAGTAAAAGTAAGCGAAGGTATCCCATTGACGAGTTGCACCGGCAGGACAAGCGGAAAATATTCTTTCAATTCGTTGTGTACGCGAACAAAACTAGAAATGAATCTCAAATGACTTTATTATTCCGCCGAGCGCGCCGCGCGCAGGCCACACCTTCGCACAATTACAAAAGCGTAGTCTTTTAGAAATCCGAAGCCGGGGATAGTTTTCACTCGAACCTTCTTTTCTCGCGATTGCACTGGAGTTGTGTAGAACGTGCCCAAACTACAAGGAGAGAAACTACTTGCGTTGAAACTTTTACGATAGACACCTCGACTCGCGGACAAATTGAACCGCGCGCGAAAGTTCATTCGATTAATGTCGAAAAATCGGAAAAATTCGCCGACGCACGTGCGCGCGCGAGAGCGCCCGACGCTCAATGTCCCGCGTCGCACGCGCGAAAGTCAACGCACGTGCACTGAAAGTAGACGCTCGCGCGTTACTCGCGCGGATCGTTTTTAAGCATGATCCTACAATTTCAGCGAACGATTTTTTTTTTCATTTACGCGCAGCGTTTGCTTTCTCCCGTTATCGCGCTCTCGTATGTGCACACGGTGACGTAAAATTTTATCAGGGCTATATACTTTTACTGGGCGTTTGTCTTGCTACAGGGAAGTATTATACGGACGGTCGGCGTAACGTGCATATATGCGCGGTGCTCAAATAAAGCCACGTCGAGCGGAGATAAACAGGCAGTCGTCCGGCACGCCAATGAGCGACAACGCGGCTCGCGATCTGAAAATTGCAAGATCGAACCTGCCAGGCCGCCGTGACGTTCGCTCGCGTCGCATTGCCGATCCGCGTGCTCGTGTTCGCGCCTCTCCCGCCGACGCGATAGGATATAATGTTGCGGAAGCGCGGCACCGGCTGGGCGTGATTTTTCGTTAACCTCCGCAATGTATATTTATTCACTCGTCGCGCTCGCGCGCGCATAATCGAGCTTACGTAAAGGACAGGTGAAAATCGCGAGTATCGTATTCGTCGGCGCTGCAGTGCCGGCCCGGGGAGAAATTGTCGCTCGCGTCGCGATAACGATCTCGCGGGCGTCGGGGAAAATTGCAAGTGTCGCATACGCTACTTTACGCGAGAGCGCGCTCGCGATAGTCCTCGAAGCGCTCGATTTCTAAAACGTTGTAATGCGGCCTCGCCGATCGACGCTCGTGTCGCGCGCCCCCACACGGCTGCCGGCCGCCGGCCGCGTCCCCGCAAGATTACACTTTCGCTTCTTCCTGTCGATCTCGATGATTCCGAGACATTTTTGATTTTACGGAAAGTGTTCTTCCGTAGTCTTCGATCGCGCGAATGATCACTCGGCTCGACCACTTTTACGCCTAAAAACCAAGCTATACGTCCCCGAAGGTTTTTGCTGCACCGAATCCGAATCCTGCGTCAAGATTGCGCCATCACGTCAGGATTCCGAGATATTCTATCCAAAACCCCCTGTTATTCCCTGTTTGTTGGCTCGAATAACTTCGCAAGTTTCCATTTCATTCAGAATCCGGAAGAACCATTAGTAGTTTTAGTTGTATATTATCTGAGCCTTATCTATGCTGGGTTCATTATTGATGAATTTGAGGTGATAGCTTTCCTAGCCTATTTGGGTGTATATAGCAAGTAAGTTTTTATCTTTCATTCGTGATAAATTAATTTTAATAGTAATTTTTCTTCCATACAATAGTTATAGGTAAAAGTTGATTTTGTATATTTCAATCGGCGAGATCTCGAAGAAAAAAATTTAACGTTCAAAAGTTGCTCTTTCTAGTAGTTTTTCTGGATTTTGAATAAAATTACAACTCGCGGAGTTATGCAAGCCAAAAAACGGAAAAACAAGGGTTTTTGGATTTTCAGATCAGAACATCTTGAAATCCTATCATGATATAGCAATTTTGACGCAGATTCAGACTCAGCGTACCAAAAACATTCGGAGACGCATACTTTCGTTTATGGACGTGAAATAAATGGAAAATTTGTTGACCTGTGTTATTTTCGATCGTGCGGAGAAAGCAAGCTGTCACTGTGCGTAAGACAATGGTGCAGATGATTGTTCACCATTCTGAAAATGAAACGCTGAATTTGTGACTTGGTGCACCAATGCCAATCTTGATCGTTCGAATGCATCGAGGATAACCTCGAAGAAATAAAAAGAATTATATCACCGTGAACAGTTGCAACACAACCGAGCACACGCTAATGAAAAGCAAGGAAAAATTGAAATTCTATAACTCGCGGAGGCTATCTACACTTCATAGAATCGAAATCTCTGCGAGTCTGACTATGATAGCAACGAGTCGGCTGTCTAGTGCGCAGAATTTTCATTCTTCTCGGCGTTCGCGCGCGTGCACAAGGCGCAAAACCGATAGCCGCGGATTTATCTCTCACTCGTGATAATTGCTCGATTAATGAGCAGAATGCCGTTTCGTCGAATGCGTTAATCATGGCCGACTATTTCGTCAAGGCGAAGCAGATAATGGCAAACTCGTCGATATCTCAGGTTTTCAGTCGCATCCCAGTCGCATTGGCGAGCGATCGCCAGGCACGACTTTTCTGAATTTCAGCCCACGCGCGCATTTTACAGCGACAATTGCGTAACATCATCTGGCGGATTAGATATATAAATCTGCCTCTCTCTCCATCTGCATTCCATTCGTGGCGGGCGGCATGATATTATATTTGCATCCGCCGCGGGATATCGGCGCGCTCACTAACGAGACTCGCTCGATCGGATACGCGCCAAAGCGTTGCGTTTTTCGTTCGGTTCGCGGCTGTTGTTCGACGGCGAGGGACGTAGATCCGTATCGGTCGGCGTGTACCGCGCTGGCGCGAGGAGCGCTCCGGGAAATGGCGCGAGGCCGGAAAAGCGCGCGGTCGCTTTCGGTACTCGGCGCCGCGTAAGAGAACAGCGCGGAGAAAGAGCGGAGCGGAAGCCGGAGGCAGAGTCGCGAGCTCGCGTAACTTTGTACACTCGTCGAGTGTGAAGCCTGGCGAGCCGTGACACTAAGGATTCAGCTCGCGCTCGCGCGTTTTCAGCCGCGGGCTGCACTGCCCACCTGTGCGCGTCCCTCTGCGCCTTCTATCTCGTGCTTTCCTCTTTCCTCTTTTCTTTTCCGCGACTGCGTAATCGTCTGACAATCAGCACGTCGACTGCGTTACTGGACTAACCCTTCTCTTTCCTTCTTTTGCAAAGGCAATGCGATCGGCAGAAAGCGAAAGGGTGGAACGAAGGGTGAGCCTGGCAGTGATGGCGAAATAATCGTCTGCGACTGCACGTGCTCGCCTCTTTTGTAGCTTGCTGTTTGAGATAATAGACAAAGGATGTTTTGGAGCTAAATATACTGCAGAGGGTTGGTGTGGAGGCGCTGCGTCTGCGATTGATCGTTTTGCAAATTACTGCCTTCTATTCGTCAGATTTCGGTTGAACACACTTGATCGATCAATATACATCTTGTTTTTCGATAGGGCAGTTAGAAAAGGAAATACGAACTGGTTCTTATAACTTTTGATTAAGGCTTGTTCATTAAAACTGATATTATCACACAGTATTTATCGATTTCTCAGTCGCGTACTATTTATTATATTATCTACACTTGCTAGCCAGTTTTGTTTACCGATCAAGAGTAATAATTATTTTTATCGTCAAAAAGGGATATATCTTTTTTCGATTATTCATTATACTTTGAAAAATCTTGAGATTTATTTCGATATCTTTACGTGATTACTAAAGGGCTTGCATTTTCCGTGTAGTACAAAACCAATTAATCTCTTTATAAATTCGTCATTCTGATTTGATTACTGGTTATTCGTGATATTTATTATGAAAACAAATAACATGATCAATTATTACAAAAAAAAATCAAAATAACTAGCATATTCTTGAGAGCGTCGAACCCCCCTTTCTATACAAGAACATTAAAAAATACCGAGTCACACATATTCTTAACAAAAATTAATAAAAACATCGTTAATAACTTACGATCAGAACGTTGTTTCAAAAATTATCATTTTTGTCACGCATCCAGCGCATCATTGCTATACATATAGCGTTTAACAGTGATATAACACTTATAGCCAAGAAGATTCATTGGATGGAAATAAATTTTCGTAATAAAAAGCGCTAATAAATGTATCCGACAGAAGCCCAGACACTAGCCAAGCAAAACTCGTCAAGTCTAGAAGTTACGAGGCCGGCAAAAGAGAAAAACAAACGTCGAGAATGTTTGCCAAGTAAAGAAAAAGCATAACTTGCCTGCCCCCCTCCCATAAATACTTCTTTTCTCCATCAGTCTAACAATCAGCCGAGTTTTCAGGCTAAAACACACGCGCGCGCATAATACAAATATCGCGAGCAGCAGGTATATGGGCACGCTCGTACGAGCCGTAGAGAAACAATGGAAGGGATTCCGCGAGGTTGACTTGGGCATAGCCACGCGTACCGTTGAGTTTTGCACTTGCGACGCGGACAGAGAATAACCTATTAGGGAGCAGATAAAGCGCTTACGCAGCGACAGGCGGCGGCTCGGCGGTTCCCATATCCGCGCAGACGATCGCGTTACGCGCAGTCGCGTACAGCATTCGACGAAAGACCGGCGGCGCGGTGCTCGATCGTTTAAAGCCCTAACGGCGGCAAGGTAGCCTCCGCGTTATTGCGATCGCTTAATTTATCCAATTAGCGGCGTCTGGATCGCGAAGAATACGCGCGGATCGTGCTCACGCCATGAAAACCCTCGTAAACGGCTTGCGATTGTCTGGGAATCGCTGTACCACAAGCCGCTCGGATCGAATGTAAAAGCAGGCACACGGCCGATTGCCATTTCTTTTTCCCTCCCGTCGAGCAGTGTCGGCGGCCGTGCGCGCGACACGAGTTTCCGCCGGGTTCGTACGACGCGGATTTCGCCATCGCGCGTACACACACACACACACACACACACACACACACACACACACACACACACACATCCGCTCGCGTTCAATTATCATCGTTGCGGGGTCGCGTGAACTTTCTGTATCGTTTGAGCAGTCAGTTTTCCACGAATTCTCTTTTTCGCGCGCGCAAGCATGTGTATAAATCGCAAATTAGTAACGGCGCATTGTCAGATAACGCGACGAGAGCTGAACTCCCGATAAGGATGCTATTGTTGGATAGCAACTATTTTATTCTCTCTCTCTCTCTCTCTCTCTCTCTCTCTCTCTTTCGATGCATACAAAACAATAAGTCATTTAGAGAATGAAAAAAAACCGACAATTTACGTACAAGCGGCAATCAAGTCGCGAGCTTGTAATTATCGACGCGTTGTGCAAAAAGTAATTGGCGGCCGAGTCAGTTGCGATACCGGGAGTAATCAATCGACGCAATAGCACGTTGCCTTTTTTTTCTTTTCTCCTCTTTTTCGAAGAGCCGCTTGTGTGCGCGCGGCACGAGCAAACGTCCATCGGAGCTTTTGCCGCGCAAGCGGGTTCGCGGAACGAACTCGACACTTGCTCGCGCGCGAGCGCACACTCGCTTCTGAATATCCGGAATATCTGCCGCGCCGTGCGCGCTGCAATAAGATCCCGAGACTAAACTCACCTATTCCTACATCTTCTCGTTTTTCCGCGCGGCACCACGCACCGACTTGCCCTGGCTATCGTATCTCTTGGCTTCGACCTGGCTATTCGCACGACGTTGCAAGGGCTTGCTATTGTGCTATTGTACTCTGGACATCTGACTGGAGCTATCGGAAATTTTTCGTTTTAACCTTCGCTTTTCAGATCGAAGCCCATCCCAGTTTCATCCCCGATGGAATAAAATAACACTCGAAACTTGTCTCGTGCGCGAATATTTTGCAAGTGTTTCGCGTCTCGCAATGAGTTTCAGAGTTGAAAGCTCTGACGTCAAACGAGCCAGATCGTTCAGCTTATTATTGCCCTTGTCGATAAACGCTATTGGCCTAGGTGAGCGAGAGCAACTCAATCAAAGGCCAAACACGCGCCATTGCGCAATGGTCTTTTCCCGCGCATAGACGCTTGATTGTGCGCGCGAACCCCGTCTCTTGTGCATTGATAATAACCGCGGAAATGGCCAATCGAAGGCGCTTTTTGCATACGCGGGAATACATCGTTGAGTTTTCGACGTTTATGTACGTATGAAAATAATTGAAATAAATGACTTATCATCACCGCGAACGCGCATACACGTGTTTTTCTCTTTTCATTTTTTCATATCCATCTTGGCGTGTTAATTGGCTGTTAATTTTTCAGGATGCTTTAAGGTTGACATTATTGATACGGCCTAACGTTATGTCTGTCGTTACGTTAATTCGTATTTTATTTATTTTTTAGCTGATATAACATTTGCTTATTTTAAGATTTATCCGGGATTCAGTGCGCGTGCTATCTATTTTGAGTTTGCTTCATTGGCGGCAGACTTGCTCGATCAATCGTTAAGATAATCAGTTGCTTTGTGAATAATTAAATAAACTGACTGGAGCCTCAACCGAGCAAAGTTTATGAAAATTAGTAATTTAAGATAATCCGAAGAGAGCGTCTACCCGTCTTCTATACTATAAAAGTTTTATACCGTCATAAGGCTCACTGAAATATGCACTGATGCAACACATCGATAAAAGTGCAAATTGCAATCTATCATTAAATTTTGATAATACACAATGTTCAATTAAAACTCCAACTCAAATTGCAATTTGGCAATTGTCACAATCTCGATGAAGAAACAAACTCTCAACTAATTAAGACACCGCAAGTCCAATTGAAATTTCAGTCGAGAGAGGGTTGTGCCAGTCAAAGTTAACTTTCAATAGCTTCCGGAACTCGATGAGACGTGACTGCCGCATGTCGCTCCAGAAAATTAGCGTGACTAAAACTGTCGCAGCTGTGCTTTTTCGCTCTTTTTCGAGTCCCGTTTACGTCGGGATTCTCGAATGTCGGCTTCTTTTGTCGCTTCGATTGCGAAGTTTGCGGTTTTCGCGATGTCATTGGTTTTCTAGAGAGAATTCTGGTTTTCTTTGTGACCGATCAAAAGAAGCGAGTCAAGTGTCGAAGACAATTGGAGGGCTCTTGGAACAATATTCCGAAAGATTACATATTTTTTTTGTACTTCTAATATATGCTGCTTATGATTTTCAATTTGAAATCATTATTACTATCCGTGAAGGTTATTTTACAAAGTTTCTGTTGTAAGATGCATCGTTTGAAAAAAACCTTTTGTATCTACAGGATATTTCCATCCGCTCCCAACTAAATTGTATGTCGGAATATGATTACTGGAGGGCGAACATCATTCCTTTGGTACAAAACCGGTTACTCTCTTATCAATTCGTCAGTTTTCTTTGATTGAATGACTCACATAGCGACGTTTTATTATAAACAAAATCATGTAAATTATGTTTCCGAATAAAATAAATGAAAACGACCGACACATCGTAACATAATACAACAATACAATGAAGTTGTGCGACGACTGGAGTAATCCTAATTCTGAAAATTTCTTAGGACTAAGAACCGTCTTCCCGCGCGAGAAAATGAAAACACCGTATCTTGCGAAGGAAAAACATAAAGACATCGTTGGCGCTTCGCTTTCGCACCATACCGGAATACTTGCGGCCAGCGATTAATATAGCCAGTCCTATAAATAAAGAGGCAGCTCGCTCGGGCGCGTGCTTGCGAGAGAACCGACGTCTAATGGGGTAAAAACGACGCCGCGTCACTTTGCAAATTAATCGACGCAAGCGCTATAAAGTTTCTCGTCTTTCTTTTTTTTGTGGGCCACGAGTATATGAGCGCGTGATGAATGAGGCTGGTTGGAGGCTCGAAGATAGCCAGGTAATTTATGAATTTAGGTCAGAGGATTCGCGATTTGAGAAAACATGCGATCGCGCCTGATTTAGTGGCTTCTCGCTGGATAATTGCGAAATATCGCGAAAATAAGAGCGACTCTATAGCCTTGTCTATGGCCAATAATAATGCAATAACTCGAGTATTTGATGCGCTCCGAATGTAGAATGCAACGTAGAAAGGACTCGAGTCGAAAAGACCAAGTTCCTCGACAGCCTGTCAAATGGGCAAAGAGTGCAGGAGCTCTCTAATAAGACAATTTGCCGTCTGCAGTTGAAAGCAGATTGGCGGCAGTCTCGTGGCAACGGCAAGCGAATAAACGGATGCGCAGAGCGGCGGCGATGCACTCGACGGGAAGTGCGAGGAGGCATCGCTGGAAATGGTGGCGGGGCACGCGAGTGCGTATAAGCAGACGGCGCCGCCGGCTAGCATTATTAGCACGCGGAAGAACTGGATAATTATTCGCAACGGGCTAATTGCCTTGCGTATACGTGCGCTTCGCGGTGGTCACGATTGCATACCTCGTTACTATTCGATGCCTTCGATACGTCTTGTTAGCGGATTGCACGTCCTATGGATAATGTCGCACGGGTTCGCTGTCTTTTGTCGCCTGTCGTTCGATGCTAATGCTCGTTTTATTCGCATCGAGCGAGACCACTGTCTGGCGCTTGCGCAGCAGTTTCGAATTTTCAGATCCGTCAACCCAGAAACATCATTGCGGAAAGGTTTATTTTTGCTGAATACCTGTGATTATCGGTTCCATTTGTAAATCTGATTTTTGGCATATTTAACGAGTCCTCGTCGAGATGTCGGCTATTTTCGTTTTAAATTTAGTTTTTCTCGTAGCGTCCACTCTATCTTATGGTGTTGCCGAGGCTACGTCGCTTCATTTAATTTCTTCAAATTCGTATTTGACTAAACCAATACGTATATATGGCAAAAATCGAATTTTTTGAAACACACTGCTTGCCTGCAAGTTCAGCGATCAATAATTTATTAATCTCTTTTGTTTCAGGTGAGTCACGCACAAATCGTTATACATCTCATCATGCAAGCTATGTTAGCACGTAAGTTTGCGACACGGTACTATTAATAACAGCCATAACGAGCAACTACTTCCAGCCTAATAATTAACGTCTGTCCAATCCATTCGCCTTGTACATACGTTATTCATATACAAGAAAAAAGCCATCCAGCCTAACAGTTATATCTCTGCTACTCCGGTCGTGTCCAACACGACAATTACAAGCTTCGAGACAAACGATCGATCAGAAAGCGCTATATGACGTCCACTTTGAAACGAGTTGGTTATTTCTTGTCTCGCCGAAAAGCGCTGAAGCTCGTCGCGTTTGTAACGAGAGATTCGCGAGTCGCGCGTGTCTGCCCGATATCTCGCTCCAATGACGATGACTCTTTCACTCGCGCTTACGTGCGCCGCTGCTCGTAAAGTGAACGACAACGGCAACGCGAGAAAAAAGGATCTCAGGCCGAGGAGTAATTAGCCGAGAGTGGAGTCGCCGCGCAGCGAAGCGACCGCAAAACGGCGCCAGAACTTTGAACTGTCGTCGCAATAAACCTTGCCGCGCCGTTTCTTTTCGTTTCTTTTCGGGCGACCTGCAGCTCGCGAGACAAGTGCGCGCCGATAAGATAAGCGCGACGCTACCAAGTTATAACCTGCTCGTAAATAAGGCTATCATAATTTCAATTAAGCATCTCGGCGCCGATAAGATTATCGGGCTTTGTTATCTCGCTCAAACGGAAGCTCGGATAATTGTCGCCGCAGGTGTCGCGGCGCTTCTTCGCCCGGCGACTCGGCTCTGCAGTCCGCGCGTAAGCCAAAGCGGACTTGGGCTCTGCTCTCGTTCGCGTGCACGCGCGAGCACCGGCAGTTCACTGCCTCCGAAGCGGACGACGAGGCGCGCGAGAGAGTGAAGAATTCTTAGCCGCCGGGCAAAGGATTGCACGCGCAATGACGCAAGACTTTCGACCGATGACCCAGAGATTGCTGCTATTTGTTGCTTGGCATTTCTTTCAGAGTGACCGTAACGGTACGCGCGACAGCGACTTGATTTCAATTGAATTTGCCGTGTGCGAGTTGAGTTTTTAGATGCCAGGCACTATTATTAACGAGCAAATTAACGGCTTGACCAAGCAATAAATGGAAAGTGTTTACAGGAGGTTTTTGCTAATTTCATCGAATGTCGAGTCTTCGAACGCGAGTGCGGTTGCAGGCCCGAGCTTCGGTCGTTAAACTCGAGTAACACTTTATTTCTCATAAATTCGTCTTTATATTAAAGTTTAACCAGTAAAACCAGTAGCTACCATATACAGTGATATTATTATAAACGTCGCGCGAGCGCTCAAGGCGCCACTAAATCTTCACGGTAACCGGTGAGCATCCAAAGTACAGCGATAAAAAAATAGCCGTGAAAACGGTGAGATTTGCCAGTTGGACAGGCGCGGCCGCTATTAAAAGCTGGCGTCCGGCCTAGAGCAATCTAAATAGCCCGAAGCTCCTATCGCGCGCGGCGGGTAATACACCCTTTGGCAATCGTAAATCCAATTATCAGATTAATTAAAGCGCGCGCCGGCGCCGCGAAATTGAAAGCACCGGGCTGCCTGCTTCGCTTCTTCCCCGTTGTTATCGCGCCCGATGCCATTGACCCGCTATCAATGGGCTGCTCCTCCTGCTTCGCTTCCTTGCCCGCCCGCCTCTGCCTCTTACGTATAGCGTCGCGGTTCGCGGCGGCCTCGCGCACCGAGAGCGAGACACTGAGTTATGGACTTGCTTTTAATAGCGCCACGCTCGATGCCGCGAAATTCGAGGCTCGCCTTTTCCGCGCCGCTCTTCTCTCCGGCCGGCGCTGGCCGCGTCGCCCTCGCGGACCTCTCGCGCGTACCCTTTCGTTTGTCGCGCTCCCGCGTGAATCACAATTGCGGAATGTCTCGACTGAGAGCTCCATTTCTGCGAGGATTATCGCCGCTGCGGGCTAAAATACGCGACGGAATCCAGAAAATAACGAACGCACGACAATGAGAGATTGATATTTCGCGTGAGCGCTCGACATCGACACCATAATAAATCCCATTATCGCTCGACTCGTCACAATAAGGCATTCTCGTTCTGCGAATTCCATGCCAAGCATGCAAAAATAAAGAGGCAAATGCTTTGCTTGCGCAGTCAGTACGCCAAGCTGGCATAATAATGTACACGCGGAATGGCATTTAGTATAACTTGCTGACTCATTAAGACACGTCGTTTTCTGTTACGCCGATGTATTTCTTTTGAAAAATCACTGGATTACCCGCGGTACAAACGGGAAAACATTACCGAACAATCCGTAAATTTGCCAACTATTAGAAAATAGAAGTTGAATACAAACGTCTCTATTGGCGAACAAAGGAAGGCAAGTCAAACCGCACGCCTCGGCGACGACCGCAGCGATGTTCATTTTTGTTTTATCCGCTGAATAGTTTCGCAATGTAGATCAGAGCACGAATTCAAGTTTATGATTACCACGCATGAAATCCCATGCACGCGGGGACGTATGCTAGGTCACACATGCACCTATATAGCAGAAGTTCTCGAGGCAGGCAAATAGGAAAAGAGAGAAGCTCTTCGAATCGCGAGCTATTTTTACAAAGAGAGAGAGAGAGCGAGAGAGAGAGAGAGAAGCCAACCACACGAAAATCCGATTAACATACAATAAGGACATAATTCTTTGGGTGCTTCCACACAAACACACACGAGCGCGCGCACGCGCGCGAGAAAGGACGAAACGGCCCTTGCGGCCGCTGGCCCTTTTTATCCTTTCTTTGTCTTCGGCGCGATTTTCTCCCTGCGTGTTTTTCTTTTTCCGTTTGTTTCGCTCTTCTGCCGAGCAACGCGGCAAAAACGAAAGTGAAATCTTGTTTTGGCATTCAGCGAGCTTTCTGTCAATCTTTTCGAGTGATTGTTCTTTATTTCTGATGAAACGATTATTCGTTTTATTGCTATGGTTATTGCTTGCTTATTTCTTGTTTGATGATACCAATCTTTCGGAAACTCTTCCCTTTACTATAGAGCAGATATTGAGCAGCTTGCAGTTTCAAACTGCTGCTGCTAGATGGTACGTGTTGACCGCTGATAATATTGGAGGCTCAAGAATTTATAGATTTAAATATTTTGTCGATCTAGCTGTCCGTCATTCCTACTCAAATTCGACTCGTAAAGTCACCAAAATGCAGAATGAGACAATCAAATAATATATTTCGATACTTGAGATGCATCCGATCACGAAGCAGCGTTAATCCAATTAAAAAATAATCCGACAAAGTTTTCCACTTTAAGCGACAAATATCACTTTTAGCCGCAATTGCCCATTTGCGTATAACCACGAAAAAAATAAAAGAAAGCTTGCAACCACGACAGTATAATATTGGTTAAGAAAAAAATATGGCTCACCTCGAGTGTCTAAAATATTATTAGAAACAACCACGTGCTACTCCATACTTTCACTGGCTAACCGCGAAATTTAAATGGTAAGTGCGACAAAGCCGAAACCAGATTCGTTATTGATAATATGCGAAATAAAACAACGGTACCTCGCACACTTTTCGGGGTTCGCACGCTTCGCAGTCTAACTGTTTATGCTTGCCAACAATAGGGAAAATTTTTACGACACTACGTGTCGTCAGTTTTTTTTTTTTTTTCTTTCACCGTCATGCAGCGGCACGCGGACACACATCGTAAAAATTTTCCCAAGAGAAAGCTGTGTGCACAGGCATCTGCGAATAATCATTGCGAATTGATAAGCCGCACGCGCGCGCGCATAAAAGTCCTAACTGTTGCCGAGCCCGAGCCGGAGTAAATAGAATATCTCGTCTGAGCGAGAGAAAGAAGCGGCTCGTCGCTTCCTCATTAGCGCGCCGAGAGCGGGCTTGCCTGTGGCGAATTAATCGTGAGAGAACGGCGATAAAACGATCTGAGAGAGAAAGAGGGGGCCCAAGGTGTGTCGATCAATTCAAGCGCGAGCTCATAGGAGCATGACCGCTGCGGAGAGCTCGCTCGCTTTTCCGAACCACGCAGCTATTGTGCATTTTTCCCTTTGTTTGCGCCGCCGCGCTGCTGCATGATGCGCCAAGCGCGCGACGGTTGTAAATTATCTCGCGATTGACTTTATTGCGCCATTTTTTTCTCTTTTGGAGTCGCGCCGAACCTGCGGTCCTCAATTGATTTACGCAAGTGGTCACCCCCTTCTGCGCCTGCGCACAGCGGTGTAAAATGCAGACAGCGATTTATCAGCGCCGGGCGGGCGCTCGGCTTGCTTAGTTTTCCCTTCGTGCTTCGCCCTTATTTCTATGCTCGATCGTCATTGCTCACTCGTTGAATCGTTTCTCACGAGCACTCTCTGCTAGTCGAATCGATGAGTACCGTCAGCTCTTTCGCGCTTCGAGTGCTCGAGGAGAGAAGCTTATTCAACCCACGTGAGCCGGCTAACCCACACTCGATTAAACAAAAGCACTATAATACGCCAACAAACTCCATAACGCGTCAAATCGGCTTATAAACTTCTGTCGCGGAATTTGGTACAAGCCCTCGCGCATTTGCATGTACAATCAGTAGCTTTCCTAACGGTCAACCTATAAATTGGCGAGTGCGCGGGAGAGCGAGAGAGAGAGAGAGAGAGAGAGAGAGAGAGAGAGAGAGAGAGAGAGAGGAGACAAAAGGCACGGCTTATGTTCTATCGCAGGTGCGGAACAATAATCGCGCGCCGTTGCCTCCTCTACCCCCGTAAAGGGATGCCGCGCTAATGAACACACCTGGCCCGAAACATATAAGAAGGAGGAAGTTATTTGCGCCGACTTCGATTATTATATTGGTTTCGCACGTGGCACGAGGCTTTTATGCTTGTTAAGCGCTCCCCGTAGCCGCTGATTCGGAAGTATTGTCGTAGCCGCTCTACTGGAAATCTATTGTTAGAGCAAAATAAATTTGCAGCTTTAACGGCGTCATCTTCATAAAGTCACACGAGGCAACAAACGCAAAAGACGATAAAATATTTCACAATGGTTATTATACTCGATTAGATTTGCGTATTGCTTGTGCATCGCTTCGCGGCAGCTACGGATTGCTAAACAAGAACACGTGAAAACTGTAATAAGCTTCTTGCATTCTCAAGTTAAACCACTTCTGAAAGGTATTTTTCAATGAACCAAAGTACGCAGTTACGCATATACTTGCCAATTGTGACGGACAGTTTTCCTTCTCAGCCAGCGAAATATTGATGATTTTACAAACAACTCGTTCAATTTGCGAAACGCTTTCGACGCGTACAACGACTTTCTCGCGGACGTTTCTGCCCCTTTTTTGATTTCGAATCATCGCTCGTCGAACAAGAGTTTTTTTGAGGACTCGTAAAAAGACATTGGAATGTGAATGGTTATGACACTTTTCAGATAAAGAAGTAAAACAAACAACGTATTTTTCGGTGAACGTCTATTTTATGAGAAAAAATTAACGATCGTAAAATCGATCTCTTTACGATGTTATTAGTTTCGTTTAAAAAAAAAGCCAACCTTTTACGATTGCTCTTTTTTGTCTTTTCGCTTAACCAAATAACAGGTGAAAGTATAAATTGAAAAATCGGAGCAAAGTGAATAACGACTATCACGCGTACACACGAGCAAACAGGTCCGTTAACCTTCAGGCCACTCAATCTCGACAACACTTGTAACAAAAGGGATGTAAAGTCGCGCAGGTATATAAATTAAACGCCCCGCAATTAAATCGTAATCGCCGCTCACACGAGCGCGAAAAAAAACCGCCGTATTTGCGGTATTTGTAACGGATCGACTATGTTTTTTTTGTCTTCTTTTGGCAACGCAATGTTGGTCAGTGACTTCGCGCGACCTTCGATTTTTCAGTCGCCTGCATTCACGATATTGTTGCGCGCGTTCGCGGAATTCCCGAGTGGGTGAAATTTTTGTTCTGTCGCGTGCTGATTTATCGAGCGTACGTACGTGCGTGCGTGATTTTTTTCATGGCGGTGAAGTCTTCGTGAATTATTATTTGCACCGACATTTCTGATTGTATTGTTGCTGACAATGCAATTTGTTGATTTTCCAATTGCTACGTTCCACGTTAAAAGATATAACTATAATCAATAGGTGTCGCATTGGTTTCCAGCATAAATGAGCTGCTACACAGAGATACATGAATCGAATTACGCTTGTGATTTCATACGTTCAGAAAAAAAACTCGTGTATAACGTAGCACAACGATTTTTTAGCACTCCGAAATTCGAGGATTCCTCCTTTAGCCTCACAAAGTCATATGCTCAAGAGTTAATTTGCGAGTCTGAACCTACAATTAATCTCCGCGACAAGACAAAGAGTTGAAATATCGAAGAAGTCAGTTTGCACGTGCCAGCTGGATTGACTAGGTGCGCAAAGGATATCGGTCACGATCTTCTGTCTCTATCTCCCGCTCTCGCGGGTGCACTGTCCTCAAGGCTAAGACACGCGCTGCACACTGCGGACAGACTATCTTTAACCGACGGGGGACACAGCACTGAAAATAGATTGATTTTTTTAATACCTCCTCCTCGATCGTTTGTCGATGACTTGCAAGTATTGGATCCCGAGCTATTGTTTTCTTTTGTTGATGGTTCGCAGGTGGCTCATTTAAACGATCGTGGATAGGTTTCGTTAAAAATGGAAAATTTTGATTTAAAGTGACGGGCTCTTGATATTATTGGTAGTAAATCGTGTTGTGTGAAAGAGACAATCATTTAGAAAATCTTTCTAGGTTTGTTATAATACGTCCCAGTGCGCGCATACGCATCGATAAAAGGAACTATTACGAGGATCATTTCAATTTCAGATTTCTACACAGTCCAAGTTGATAAGCTATACACGTGCATTAGAAAACAGAAAAAACATTGAAAATTTGTTACCTATTAGCACGGGAATCACACCAGTCTGGTCATATAATTTAACTTTAATACACGAAAGCTTTCATGATGGAAGTAGTTCACTGGAGATATTTATAGTATTGCCCCGGTCTTAATACAAAGTCTATTATACGCTCCTCTTCTCGCTCGATTTACTTCGCCGCGCGGCAGCGAAGATCAGGAAGTTATATTCGTTGTATTCTAAATGCAAATCCAGGTGGAATTCCATTTGGCGCGCCAATTACGTCACTTTTCCGCGCGTATATGTGTCTATCTATGTATAAATGAAAGACAGTATTCTTCAAAAAGAAAGCAAGGTTAAGTGGAATATCTCGTTTGCAAGCAGCGGTCGGTTGGTTAAAAGCCCATCTAAGAACAGCGCGGCGACAAGGGACAACGGCATCGACGTTAGCCTGTGGAATTAGGAGAGCAACACGATGTGCTGCATCAAAGAAAGAGGAGAGAGAGAAACTCGTCCGATCGGTTCTTCTTCTTCTTCCTGATTCATTCTACAGTCGTCTTCGTCGTTCCAAAGCTCGTTTTATTCATTGGCTTTTATCTCGAATTTCTAACGTTCTAACGATGCTTTCTAAAATATTTTAATAACAATACGCACGCTTTGAATATATAAAGTACGATGACCTTTCGGAAAACTAGAATCGCAATGGCAGCTGGGAAGTTCGATCTGTAATTATAGATCTTAGCACTGTAAACGCGAAGCCAAACGTAAATATACCTGTCCGGTTTTTAGCCCGAAATAATTGCCAATTTCTCTTTCGTCCTCGTCTTTTACTTTCTCACACATCTCCGTCTTTCTCTCCCCTTTACCGTTTTCCCTCGACTTGCGAACGAACGAGCGATCAGCCTGAAACAAGTCCCTTTGATCTTTCATGTACGTGTATGCGTGTGTGTGTGTGTGTGTGTGCAGCCGATTGATTTCCGAGTGAGACGTATCTTACCTTTTCCCTTTATTTTGCCCTGCACCAAGCGAACGGGAAAATCCCAAGACTCACTTCAAAAGGAGATTCAACTGCGACTTTAATTATAGATCTGCACAAATCTCTCTCGGCTCGCGTTCATAGTGTAGATGCGGTATTCGCGTGCAGATTATTGAATGCATTCGAAACCGCGATTCCTCCGTGTTTCTGAAATTTGAATAAACCGTGTTATTAACAGCTCATTTTGCAATCTTCCTAGTTATAGACTCGCGATCAGTGCCCGCCATTAACGGACTCTTCGGCCATCGAGTAATTAAATGGTTTCAGTATGATTTCAACGAAATTAACGACTTTAGACTACTGCAATCGTAGCGCAAATTCAGAATGCAATAATGGCACGTCTTTCCGTTATAACCGCAAATCATTTAACGAAAGATAATGTTTTCTACGTTTCAGCTAAACTCGCTGGAAGTGCCATTTGCAATCGTCGCAAGCGAATAAGCCCGAAAGACGTAGTCCTCGAAAGCTTCAAAAGTCCCCCGACGGATCGAACAATATCGTCGAACGATGGACTCTTCCGCGTTTTATCTTCTTCCCACGCTGGAGCTATCGCCTCGCTGCGTAATTGTGCGTTTACATATACCTTCTTCGATTCTTCGTGGTGCTTGCGGCGCGCGCGTTCAATCGGCTTTAATTAATGGACATTTTCGGGTTTACTGTTATAGCCTTCCACCGCGCGTGCATCGCCAAGTTTTTGCTTCGCGGAGAGCAGCTTGTAGAACAAAGCTTTTACGAGCGAGAGAAAACTCGGCCAGCTAGTAATTTTGCGAAAAGTTACACTTGGAACGCTCTGTTCTTAGCGGAAACGGGGCCGGGGGCGGGGGGATATATTCCGGAAAGGGAAGACAGGTGACTCGTGCACTGCAATGAGCTTTGCTTGGCACGAATTGCTTGGGTTCAATAGCGCTTACGAGTTGGCAACAAGGACGGCCGAAAGCCGTAACTCAAAAGCCATCGGTAGATATTTCCATATTCATAGATAAAGGCGAAGCTCGCGTATCCCTCGGGTGCAGGAGGTAAACAGAGACGTATTAATTCTCATTCTTGGAATGCAATAAACCGAATGAGAAAGGGGCCAACGTGATGAGACGTTGCCACTCGAAAGGTTCCCATCCTGTGTGTATGTATGTGTATGCCATGAATATGTATCGGACGCTTCTTATTCTTCTTGCTTCTTCTTCTCCTTCGTCGTGGTCGTCTTTTTCCGCACATAACTGAATTCATAGAGGCGCACGACCTCATGCGCTTGGCCATTTTTGTTTGGTGACTAAAGTCGATGCACTTTTTTTCTTTTTTTATCTTCATGCTTTCTTAGTTCGGTTGGACGTTGTGTCGTTGGGCTATTTTTAATTTTCATTTTACAGTTTGATAGCCTCGCGTATTTTTTTTTTTTAGTACAATCTTGATAGTATAACGATGTATTTACCAAGTAACTTGAAAGTTATTCTACACCCTGCAGTCTTTATGTAGGACTTGAATTATCTATTAGATTTTACCGATCAGTTTTGAATATTATATCGCTTAGCCTATAAATAGTGTTTAAGATTTGTTCGGTGACGGCATAAGGCATCAAGAATTTCCATCGGACTCTCATAAACTATTCAGTCGTGAAAAGAAAATAATTCTAAACTCGTGAAAATCAACAATTCGAAGCTGGTCCGTTACGTGACTCGTCCAATATCATGAAATAGCGTCGCGTTAAGCTCAGCTCCAAACTTAGACGGGATCAATATTTCGAAGTTCGATGGCTCTATAATCGGCGCCAGCATCTCGGGTAAAACGACGAGAGACTTGAGGCTCCGAGGTTCCGGCGGGGTCCGGCGCTCATGCGAATTTTTGGCCAATCGAAAGAGTCGTTATCCGCCTTTTTCGGCCGTTGTTGGTTTTGCGTCGGACAGGTGATCCGCGAGAAGACGCCGCCGCGGGCGACGTTGGTCGCACTTCGGCCGAGACGTCGGGCGTCGGCGCGACGTCGAGCGCACGCTCGAAGCGCCAGGCGAAAATCCCGACGCGCCGACGCGCGGTCGTCGCCGCGCAGTCGTTTCTCTTTGGCCGGCTCGCGCCGGGTCAGCCCAATGTCGTGGCTCTCCGTTTTGCAACGCGCAATTACTTGCCCCTGCTCGCGCGCTCTCTCGTTTTACTGTCCGCAGCCATGTCTTTGCCGCTATAACCCCCCTTTCTCTCTCTCTCTCTCTCTCTCTCTCTCTTGCCTATAGCTAAAAACGTTTCTTTTGCATATTCCGCAACGTGCTCGTCACGCGTGACTCGGCTGAAAAGCGATAGTAACCCGGCGAAGTCGGAAAAATAAAACGAAGAGTCAAGAGTCCGTCTGCTCTTACAAATAGGTCATTGGTGCCGGTATATCGAGGAATCGTCGTGAATTTGTAAACAACGCGAATCCTTCGAAGGAATTTCGCTCCCCGTACCCCCCTGACGGACTGTTGTCGTTCGTTTTTTGCTATAACGTAAATTCGTAATTTTTATTACTCCTTTTGTGCGGTCCAGATACGAGTTGTCAATCCTTCCGCGTACAGGCAACACGCTCTCTGCCGAACCAGCCATTATCTCCTAAAGCGTAATTTTTCGTTTGTCTGCGCGCCGAAGCTATCCCGCCCGCGGAACAATTTAATTATGCGAAGCGGCACAGCAAGCGGCTCAAACTCCATTGTGCAACGTCTCGCTAACCCCGAATCGCAAAAGCTCTGATTAGCTCGGTATATTGCTTGGGCACGATCGACGTTTTTTCGCGCACGTACACTTTATATTTGTGTGCGTGTGCACATATAAAAGACTGCCTGTTCGGTCGTTGCAGTGTGCTCGGGGAGTTGCGAAATTTCAAATGCGCGTATTTTCCTACTGACGCGCGCTCTTTTTTTAGCTTTGCGCGCGACTGTCATCGCGCTAATGAGGCTGACCGATGTTACTGATAACGGTGTAACGCCTTGCTATGAGTACTTTTATCGATCAGCGATGTTAACGGTATCGAAAGAGTTTTCGTGCTTTAGATATGTCCACGGTTAGTTCGAAGAACGTTAATCTGGAGACGAGAGAAAGAGAGTTTAATAGACGCCACGTGTGGATGAACCATCAGAGTTAAGCAAAAGTGCTTTTGCTGATAATTCGAAATGTATCACTTGTCGCGTACGTACATACGTGTGACGGGCAAGGGCTCATCGCAATGCATTCACCAACGTTAAGCAACTTTTTTGTCGCTGAAAAATAAATAAAGTGAGAGCGTCGCGAGGTATTAGGCACACGCAGAGCCCTAGAAAACAGGACAATCGGAGGCGGTGATTGTGCCCGTTTCACACGTGCACGTACGTGTACGCGAAGATCGAAAACCTCTCGTTGCATTGTCGTTCGTATAAGACGCCCTTTCGCGCGCGTGACGGATCGCCAAGAGGTGAGAGTGAGAAGAGAGACCCCGTTTCGCCAACAGCTGATCTCTTGCCCGAGAGCTTTTCATTTCATTTTTCAACGCTCGAGACGATGCTTTTCTTCGAAAATGGCCGGCGATGGCTCGACAGACGGAAAGCGACTTCTGTCGTTTTCGTTGCTTTGTCGTTTCTACGCTTTATTTGAAACGCGATGAGTACGCTGATGATCGATAGGTTTCACTGGCGTACGTGCAAGCGCTTTTGTAATATTTCAGTATTTGTAATATTGCGTTATTTTAACAGAAAAAAGAAATACACTTTTTTGTGAAGGATAATTCGTGGGACAGAGCGGTTATACAGCAAAGCAAACAAACGAAACTGGTATATTCCAAAGAAGGCAGAAAAAAAGATAAGCAAGCATCGTCACTTCCTCCGCGTATTACGAAGAAATCCAGTGCGTTGCAGTGCGCGGCGGCACCAAATGCACGCACATCCGCCGGTTTCCGGCTTTATAGAGCTGCACACACCCAATGTTTTTATCGTTTCTGAGAATCGCGCAAATCCATGGTCGTCGCAATACGGAAGATCGAGTCGCGATAGCGATAAAAGCGGAAGAGAGCAAACTCGCTTCTGAATGGCGAATTAGACACTGCCGCTGAATGCAATGGCCTGCAGTTACATACGTGTTGAACTTGTTATTATTTGTTATTGGCCGTCGCTCGATGGCTAAATTCACGAAGACTGGACGGAGTCTAGAATTGAATGCCGAGCGCACGGAATATTAATGGGGCGAATGCCGAAGTATTGCGATTATTCACGATTGCGAGCGGTTATTTGGACGATGCCGGTCGTCGGGATGAAAAATCGTGGCGAACGCGCGGCTTGCCCCGCGCCAATTCTCATCAAACACACCCGCGGCAACAAGAAAAGCCGTCCCGGAGAAAACAAGGAAAGCACGCGCGCGAACCGGTTGATCGTCCCCACGGGCCGTCGTGATGTGACGTTCAGCGCCAGGGAAGCTGCGCGCGTCATTGACGTACTTCTCGAGATCGCTCGGAAGATCGTTTCAGGGCGTTTACCCGACTTCGATGTCTAAGCTGCTTCCTTCGTTTCCTTTTTCCAAGGCGCTCGCTGCCTAAAGAGTTTGCAGACAACTGCCAACTTTGATTAATTACGCGACTTTAGAATCGGTTGTTACTTTATCGATCGCGGATTACGCTGGTAGACTTGGAAGATTGATTAATGTCAAAACCGTCGTCGCGCATACAAGCTAACTTGACATATTTCATCGACCGGAAAATAATGACTTTCACAAGTCAAACCCTTGGCAAGGCACTTGGCAATCATTCCTACAAAACAATTTGAAAGTTTCGACAATTTTTTCGCAAACTCGCCAGACAATGGGCATCGCTCGACCGTACACGTTTTTCCCCCCAGAGTAATCCGCCTTATTAATTTTCCGACGACAAGCATCCTGATCCGAGCTGTGGCAGCGTATAGAGAGAAACGAGCATAAACAAACAATAACTCTTGGATACCGCTGGAAAGTGTCCTCGGGCGGCGTACACAACCACGCGCACGCATACGTGTATTCTGCATCGTCATTGTATCTGTGGGCTTCGTTCTAGTTTTCCCCCGCGGCGGCCTATTCCGATTCCGCGTGTCTGTACACATACGCGCGTGTCACTTTATGCCATTGTCGTCGTGAGAAAACGTCGTATATGGGTAATTCTTGGCTATTTCGATTGACTTGTAACCCTTAGGTTACGGATTTTTTTTTAATTTGGCACAATTGTTGTACACGTAAAAGTGAGATTTTTCCCAAATTTTGAAGACGATACATTAATTATATCAAAAGTTATTAGCAATTAAAGAAAAATGATGAAAAATTTTCAAACGGCTGTATTTTAAAAACTAATAAAGATATCGAAGTCGGATTTTTTTTTGAAAATACTTATAACGCCTTAAAATTTCGAAATAATTACAACAATAAACAATACAAATTTTTTTTTAAGTTATTAACTTTTTGTTTAAATAATTGCTAAAATCTCAAAAAGTATATTTTTTTTTTGAAAAATTCTTGCTCCTGCGTGTTTCTGAGGATATTTGCTATCGAAATCAATCATAAAATTCAAGGGCCCGATATATCGGAAAGCGTAACCTTAATCAAAAGAAGACGCCTCAGTGTAAGACCACGAAAACGGCCTGCTGCCGTTGCGACGTACACCGAGGCATCTTCTTTTGATTAAGGTTACGCTTTCCGATATATCGGGCCCTTGAATTTTATGATTGATTTCGATAGCAAAAATCTTCAGAAATACGCAGGAGCAAGAATTTTTCAAAAAAAAATATACTTTTTGAGATATTAGCAATTGTTTAAACAAAAAGTTAATAACTTTAGAAAACAAATTTTTATTGTTTATTGTTGTAATTATTTCGAAATTTTAAAGTATTATAAGTATTTTCAAAAAAATCCGACTTCGATATCTTTATTAGTTTTTAAAATACAGCCGTTTGAAAATTTTTTATCATTTTTCTTTAATTGTTAATAACTTTTGATATAATTAATGTATCGTCTTCAAAATTTGGGAAAAATTTCACTTTTATGTGTACAACAATTGTGCCAAATTGAAAAAAAAATCCGTAACCTAAGGGTCACAAGTCAATCGAAATAGCCAAGAATAACCCATATGTAGGTTTGTGGATTCAACAAATTAACACTTTGCGATTGTTCTCGAGTACACGTGACGTTCTTCCAATTTTTTTCTTTCTTTTATTTTCTTCTGACCATTGGAAACGAGCGCATGACTTAACAGTTGATCGAGTGAATTTCAAAGAAAGTTTCGGTCGACCAACCCGCAAATTAGAATGGTCAACTTGGATTATATGCGACTGGCGAGGGCGGTAAATTGGATCGATATTATTTGGAGAAAAGGTAGGATGAAACAAGTGAGCCGCGCGAGCGCATACGTGTGTTTTTTTCTTTTTTTTGTTGGATTATCGAAGGAGTGCAAAGTTTTGTGTCTCTCCGAACGAAAGTTTTTGATCGCTATCTGTCTCTCTCTGTCTTTCTCTCTCTCCATACGTCTGCCTTGTATAGTTCAGATGTGCTCGTGGAGATTAAACTTTTCGCTTGTAATCGAGTGATGTAATTCGCGAGTGACAAAAAAAGTGGAGCGTGTACTCTTGTGAGGGTGGGCACACTTGCAACATACGCTATGATAAATAAGCAAAGTACCATTTTTAAGTGTTTCATAATGGGTAAATGTTCCAAGAATGAATCATACACGTTGTAGAGAATGATAAATGCCAAGAAAGGACAAAAATGCGACGTCAGTAATACCCCTTTATTAGAGCGGTTCGCGCTTGCGGTAACGTGTAGGTCACTCTCAATATAACCGGGCGATTCATGTCAATTGAAAAAGCCAAGTTGCATGAGGGCTCTTTAAAAGGTGATCCGTGCGATACGATACCACATTCTCCGAGGCGTATCCTCGTTTGCTCATTATCGATATTGGCCGCACGCTCGCACTCTGTAATCATATTTTTTGCCCTTCTTCGCGCGTCTTACCCAAAAATCTAGCGCAAGAGTTCATCGACACGGCCACAGGACAAATTTGCGCTCGATATCTCCCATGCGTGAGCGAGCAATTTTTGTTTTTTTTCACCTTGCCTTTTTTCACGCGCGTGCACATCATCGGTCAAAATTATGCGTCCGATAGTGGTGTATACAGGCATCGTGTATTCGCGTATTCGAAGCGGCTTTCTTCTTTGTCGCGTTGCTGCTGCTGCTGCTGCTGCTGCTGCTTCCCGGGAAACGAAGGAGACGCGTTTGGCATTGAAAGTCAAGAATGTACTTTACGGGCCTCGGCTTTGAGAGACAGCAAAATGAAAGATGGCCAATGAGAATATCTTTCGAATGCTCGTAACGAGCTTACGCGTTGCGCGGAAAGAAATCCACGGATATATTCGGAGAAAAGGCGCTTTTTAATTGCAAAACGCTGATACTTTTCGTTCGGCGCAACGATTTCGCGAGAGGGCAAAATTGTCGACGAAAGAGCGCGTGAGAAAGCTCTCCGCGGCCGCCATCTCATCGCAAAACAATTACGCCGCGGTACTTTCGCTATCGATACCGGAATCGCCCACACTCACGACGAACCGGTAATCAGCTGAGAGACAAAAGTGTTGAAATTCGTGGCGTGACGAGGCGCCGCCGCAACCGCGTTCAGCTTCCGCGCGCGCGAGTTCATTCTTCTCGAGTGCGACGGGGAGAGGAGGTCAAAGGACGCCAAGGAACCAGCGTGGGATCTTGTAAGGTAGCGAATAAGCATCTATGTGATGCAGATTTTTTTTTATATACCATTCTAATGATCACTGGCAATCGCATCGATCTGCTTTCGGCGTATTTGACGTCGATTTCGACGAATCATCCTGATGAATACGATCGATCGAAACGCTAAAACCTTACTGAATTTTAATTCTCTGTTCGCTCTTTATTTTTGGCGTGCGGACAATTGTGCACGGTTTTATTGTACACGCAAATTATTGTGCACGGTAACATAGCGTACGCATTGATACACGCTGATTCGCGGCACGTGCTATTATTGTGCATAATAGTTTGTGTGCACAATAAAACCATGCACAATTGTCCGCACGCCTTATTTTTATCGGGCGTTCTCTGCTATCGCTAATAGGTCATGCATTAACCACGATATTGATAAAAAAATGTATCGATGTTTTTTTAAGCCTATGGGAGTCATTTGTACGAAATAAAATGTAATCAAAAAAATTCTACTGATTAAAGGTTCTTAATATGAATTGAGAATTCATTAAAGGTAAAATTACTAAACAACATTGAAAACAATAAAAGCATTTTAGATAAACAAATGAGTTAGTCAATATTTTTCGGAATAGTTATTACATTATCTGTAGTAACACAGTAACCGAACGATAATGTATGAAAACTCCCTGAAAGTGGTCTAAAACTTTCTCTGACTACTCATCGAATAATTTCTGCGATGAAAATTGCATGAATTGCAACATCGGTATTAGTTATTTCACGTATGATGTAGATGACAAATTGCATTCCAATAACGTCGATAAGATAATCAATAATCTGAACCCCAATCATGATAAGAAAATGAGCTTTATAAAAGATTGAATATTCCATACTGGTTCAGTTTGTAATTGGTGAGTGCCTAGAGTGGTTAACTAACTAATTTACAGCGATGAAAGGTATATTTCATTAGCAAAGTATTATCACCGTAGATAGACGCTTGTAAAAGTTCAGGTCTTGTAGGAGCTTGGTTGAGGGCCTGCTTAATTGGTTCTATTATTTTCTATATTTCTGTTAGGCAGCTTCGTCATAATAGCATTGTAACGTCTATGTAATTACCATACATGGACTACATCTTAGTACATAAAACTATACACATCGGTCTTGTCTAATTAATAAATCCTACTTCTCTATGAGCGTCTATCTTCAGTGATATTATCAAAACCATTGAAATAAATAGAATAAAATAAAATTAACTAGTATCTTTTTAAAGCTTTAGGCAAGCTTTGCATACTACTATATGTAACTACTGTATCAAGTAGAAACGCAATCGGGATCTATAGTGGCATTACCGGATGTCCTAATAAAAGCCCGGAAGGAATTCTGATAACACTACCTCATGAAACAGATTGTGACAAGTTTTACGTGTGTATTGATGGTGATAAAATAGAAGAAGAATGTCCTGATGGGTTACATTTTGATCCACTACAAGGAACTTGCGATTTGCCTGAAATAGCTAATTGTATAATAACAAGTGCAAAACCCAGTACAACCGAACATATTAGTACTACTAACGAGAATCCATCTGAAAGTACAACAGAAAATATCACAAAGCCTCCAGCTACCAACCCGCCACAAGCTACTACTACTACGCAAAAAGCTCCAACAAAGCCTCCGATAACCAACCCACCACAAACTACTACTACGCAAAAAGCTCCAACAAATCCTCCATCAACCAATCCCTCAGAAACTACTACTACCGAGATAATTCCTACGAAGCCTCCAACAAACAAACCACCACAAACTACTACCACGAAAAAAGTTCCAACGAAGCCACCAGCTACCAACCCGCCAGAAACTACTACTACCGAAATAATTCCTACGAAGCCTCCAACAAACAAACCACCACAAACTACTACCACGAAAAAAGTTCCAACGAAGCCACCAGGTACCAACTCGCCAGAAACTACTACTACCGAAATAATTCCTACGAAGCCTCCAACAAACAAACCACCACAAACTACTACCACGAAAAAAGTTCCAACAAAACCTCCATCAACCAACCCGCCAGAAACTACTACTACCGAGATAATTCCTACGAAGCCTCCAACAAACAAACCACCACAAACTACTACCACGAAAAAAGTTCCAACGAAGCCACCAGCTACCAACCCGCCAGAAACTACTACTACCGAAATAATTCCTACGAAGCCTCCAACAAACAAACCACCACAAACTACTACCACGAAAAAAGTTCCAACGAAGCCACCAGGTACCAACTCGCCAGAAACTACTACTACCGAAATAATTCCTACGAAGCCTCCAACAAACAAACCACCACAAACTACTACCACGAAAAAAGTTCCAACGAAGACACCACAAACTACTACACCAAAATGGGACGATCCAAGTACTTGCATAGGAACGTGTCCACTCATAGATCCCATCACGCATACCGTACAATTACCAAACATATATTGCAATAAATTCTGTAAATGTAGTAATAGTATTGCTTACGTACAGTTATGTCCAGCAAAGTTGCACTATAATAAAAAATTAGGCGTTTGCGATTGGCCACAGTACGCTAATTGTTCGGGAATCGGAGGTATTCCACAAGCTACTACGAGTCGTCTAATAGTTTCTTCAAAAGAACCACGTTTCCAAATGCGAAGCCTTAATCTGAATGAAGTGCGTGAATTTGATCAACCATCAACAACACCTAAATGGCAAAATCCAAGTACTTGCATTGGAAAGTGTCCTCTTATAGATCCAGAGGGTTACACTGTTCATTTATCAAATGAGCGTTGTGATAAATTTTGCACATGTAGCAATGGAAACGCTTACGTACAATCGTGCCCAGAAAAGCTACATTACAATAGAAAATTAAAAGTGTGCGATTGGCCTCTACTTGCCAACTGTACCGGTATTGGAGGAATCCCACCACCAACAACGACAGAAAAATCTTCAACAGCCACCGATAAAAGTCAGGAACCTTCGTCTTTTTTTCAACGAATATTGCATTTATGGTAAATGATAGAGTATCATAATAAGAATAATGTTCGTTTATGATTATTTTTATAATAGTCGTATAGTTTTTAGTTTTTTTTGTTTGGCATTAATTGCAAAAGTAAAATAAAAATGTATAATGTATTTGAGCAATAAATGAATTTCCAAAGGTAAATCACAGTGTATCTATTTAGTAAAGAACTAGAAACATATTTGAAACACGATAAACCACAACTGAACGTCAAGTATTAAATATATGGAACTGTTCTTCGTGCTCATCGTGACGCTTGTTACAATCTTCCGATATCATCTAGATGCTGATTTTCTCGCTTGAGTGTACAACGACGATTGGCACTTGGATTGGCAGTCTAATATTTGTTCTCACACTGTTACACGCGGACTTACAACGATTTATTCTACAATATAATATTTCTACATATAATTCTAAAAGATGTTACTTGAAGATGGACAATAAGTTAAATTGACGTTCCAATCGACATCGTGTGAAAAACATGATTGGAGTGATTCGTAGACATTGCGCAGTCATCACAATCATTCAGAGGTAAGAAAATTACGTACGAACTAGGCTACCAACCCAAACAAATACTTAACTTGTGAGAACGAGTGAGAGACTTGTCTTGGGAGAAAGTGAGTAGTGTTGATCGTCCTGAAAGAGGATCTAATATCGTATATAGTCTCTCGGGATCCACCCCAGGTGGTCGATAAGAAAACGGCGCGAGATATGACGCGCCTAAAAGCCCGTTGCTTGGCCTTGTCGATTCTCGTCGTAGATTAGCGTCGTCGCGCCGCACGTTCACGAAGCTAGTTGTAAATTGAGCTCTTTTCTAGGTCGCTCACGAGGACGACTTCATTTCGCAGTCAAAAAAGTCGATTTGACCTCCTTGAGCTTGTGGTTTTTTCTTCGCTCATCTCTCGGGGAATATCGTATAGGAACGTAAAACTTGATTTTTTGCGATTGGTTGGCAAGTAAAAATGTTCCCTGGAGGAATTACTCGATGGGATATTTATACAGGACAAATTCTTCGCGCACTTGTAAACCAGCGAAGGGTTTACCGACTGATTTGTTCGCGAAATAAGCAAAAATTGATGTTAAAATATGACACATAAGAATCGCTTGTACATCTTGTGCGATTTGTAATAAGATGTCGATTGATTATTTTGATCTAATTATTTTAACTCAGCTGAACAAACATTTTACGAAATTCTGCATAATCTTTATGACACCAACTGGCAATTACTGAAAGAAAAAAAATTTCATGAGTAAAATTAAAGGCCAATATTTTCTATCGACGAACACTCGAAAAGTACTAATATTTACTTAGTTAACAATTACATTATCTTCAATCGAAGCTTATCACGAAGTAAAACATTTGTACAGTCGGTGAGTTTCGATCAATAAAGCACAGAAGTTGATTAGCAATTAAAACTTTAACTTGTTAATTTACAAACATTGATATCTTGGCCGTTGCCTTAGAAAACTCGATTTCGCCTCATCGACAAGTCACATGCCGTTCGCATCGTAGGGCGTGGGACTGCCCGCTGCCTTTCTCCTTTTCGCCCTTTATACTTCTTTCTTTTTTTCTTATCGTCTCGCCGGAACTGCGAACGGCAAAATCATTCGCTTAAAATTTGAGCGTGTGAGTAATAGCTTAGGAATTTGACGCTTTCACTAAACTGTCCGTCGACCTCCACAACGAAATATTACTACTACGAGGTAGTGTTTCTTTAATGACCTTTTTATACTTATTTATTTGTACTCATTAATTCAAATACATTAATCTGTCCAATAAACTGATAAAATTATAATTTTCAAAGCAGCTTACGGTTGTTATCTTTAAAAGATCGATCGGAACTCGTGTATATAACGCCGGAGCAATTGTGTCGCCGCGAGCATCGATGACTTTTATCAGCACAACAATTACTTCTTTATTTATCAATGCGAGTTATCGCCGCTAAATTTAAAAAAATGCTACTTTTAGTACTATCTCTACACTCGATAATACTAGTTTTAAACGGGGTTTGCTTGGAGCTACTCCAAGCCGCTTGGCACAGCTATATCTATAATCCACGTAACCATTAAGTTTTCTGCACTAGCGATTTGAAGTAACTTCCACATTAACTTTGTATAGATGCTGACTTGAAGCTTGTGTTGTACTCTCGTATTTATTAAATATAACGTCGTCAATTTCGTACCCAGCGATCATAGTTTAGTCAGCACCATAGTTATTAGATTGTTGCTTATAGTTAAGTTTGCATTTGATCCAAATTCAAACTGTTTTTCAACTAAGAAAATAATCATGCGAGGTGTACATTAAAAGAAAATACGGAAGCGATAATGACTTTCCGCTATATCGCCTTAAGAGGTGGTCACTGTAAATATTCGAATAACAAGCTGCGAGGGTCGGACAGCGCGCGGCTGTCAGAATGCGAAGAGCCGATTGTTCACACGCTCTCGCGGGGCGCGAGCTGATCGGTAAGAAATGTCGCGGCAGTTGTCGCGCAAAGATTACGCGACGAATGGCTCGTGGGTGGTCCGCCTCGTTCCCCTTTCCTCTCTCGTCGATCTCGATCTTTTGTTCCACAGGCTGCGCACAATCGACTTGTCGTTGATGAATATCGAGGAAGTGGCATCTGAATCTCGCGTTTGCAGCCACGGTGAAAGCGTATTTCAAGCTGCGCGCGGCCGCGGTCTTGCAAGTCGAATAGAGATACGTATGACATTTCGACTTTTAAATGCACCTCCACGTCGCATCCGCTCAAGTCGCTGCGTGCTTCGCGTATTTTAGCGTATGCAGCAACACTTTCGTCTGCGGCGTTTATCGTTGATAGAGCGTCCTCGCGGCGCGGCCACTTTGAAAATGACATTTTAAGCGTCCAACACGAGCAGCACTCTGGCTTTCAAATCAGTCATCGTCATCGGGCAATGCATCCCGAAGCCGTCAACGCTAGCACTAAACACTCGTGAGAAAAAGAGCCCTTTATGTACACAGTAGTCAGATGTACACACGAAAGCCAGGCTTTTCTGCGCTGATTGATCGCGCATATAACGTCTCTATATAGACGCGAGGCACGGACACGGTTAAAACACGAGTGTCAATGATGAATGTGAGAGGTGCATGATTGATTAGCCGTGCATTATCTCTGCCGCGCGGAAGCGGCAGCGGCCAACGATTCATCATCATCGCAAAAGACTTTGGGATATTTTCGAAGCGGCGAGAGCAAGCAGCTTAGAGGATAGTAAGAGTCGCGCCGCGAGTGAAAGTTAAGTGGCGCGGGGCTATAATTCAATTATAACGACGAATCAATTTGCGTTTTGTTTATTATTGCGAATTAGTGTTTATTGAGGCCGATTAGGCACGCGAGACGTGTGCGGCGCGCGGTTCGTGTGGGAAACTCGCGCGCCGCCACCCTGACTCAATGCCCGACCGACTGCTTGACCGTGTAGCTGAGCCACGCGCGACCGCTCAATTATCGCGCAACTCGGCGTGTATTTACCGAATTCTAAGTCGGTTAAAAAGTCGTTTAGCGCTTGCGAGTCCTCGCGTTGCAAAATTCCGAATTGCGATTGTGAAATTAACGGCTAATCAAAGCGACGAGACTCTCGAGTTTCGACTCGACTCTCCCGACTGAGACTGCACTCGAAAGCTACGCGCAGGAATTTGTTGCAGCGATAAAAACTTTTTACTACTCAGTCACGACTTGATGTTCGTTGAAAAGAAAAAAAAATATTTTTAACAATGTTGTTGATGCGTGTCCCTTTCGTATAATTAGCAATGCTATAAATCGCATAAGCTAATGCCGTAGTATAATGAAGGACGCTATTTCGAATTAATTGCCTCCTCTCTTTTTTCTTTTTCATTGAACACACCCTTTATTTTCGACATCGGCCGTAGCAGTTGAAATATTACCAGCTTATCGCTATCGCACCTGGCACGTACGCCTTTCTTTTTTCTTTTTTTTTTTTGCTCGTAAACTCGCGATACCTAGTTTCGTTTCTTTTATCTATGTAGATGTAAAGATACATTTTCATCGAGTTACCGCATTTCGCTCTCTCGCGCGAGTCTACCAAGTCCTACTCGTTCGAACTGGAGTTGTAAAATCTGCTCTTGGAGCCTCATTTGCTTCGCGTATGAAGATTCAGACATGTGAACGCGTTTACCGGCGAAAAAAGAAACGAGCTGCAAAGCGCATTACACATTTTCTACGTCGAGCGATTACGTATTTCCTTCGAGTAACACCGAACGACTGTACATCTAATCCGATTTAATGCTCTGACGCGTCTCGCCATAACATAACAGCCGACGTATCAAAAGTATGTATATATATACGTGTGTGTGTTTACACGGATGCAACTGGTTTTTCGGAATGCGTCTTTTCTTAGGCACGCATCGGAAACAGCTCACCGTTAATTGCACTGATCGGAAAATGTTTTTAAATGGAAATCGAATTTTAGTCAGTCGCATCTACAGTGTCATCGTGGGCAATCATTTGGGGACTTCCTTGTATGTGTTTGCTTCCAGTGTCGTGAGACTCGTGCAACACGCGGCATCGGTTAATTAAGTGATCAGCGCAGAACGACAGGTGCCGCGTCGCCGTCGCCGTCGGCTAATTAGGACTCCTCTTCCTGGTCATCGTCTCTTACTTTTTAATTTTGTCGTTGCTGCATTCGCCGGCTAATGATTGGCTAAGAGATGCGTGTTTCACATATTTATCTACGAGTCTGTCGATTGCACCGCAGACGCTTACTTCTCCATCAATAATTTTCTTCTTCGTCGAGTGAAATTAAATTGACGTATAGATTTTCAATCTCTGCTAAATATACTCCACTATTATTAGTATTGTTGGTTTTTTTGTTGCAGGTGAGGTTCTTTTACCAATTTCAACAGTTCAGATTTTTATTTCGCAAAGAGTAAGTATCTCTAACGGACAACTCACTCGTGATTTCTTCGAAACGTATATTTATCATAATCCTCCATTCGAATCCATAGGTTTTTTCTTCGCGAATGAAAACCGATCAACCGTCAAAGCTTATATCGGAACGCGGATCTGAGATCGCACACACAATAGCCCAGTAACCGACATACAGAAAGCGCGCGATATCTCGTAAAAGCTGCAGTGTCTCTGCGTGGTCATTAATAATCAGGTATAGCGTTTTAGACCGCTAGCGGAGCGCAACGTCATCCCGCGCGGCAGCTTTTTTTCCATTTTCTTCGATTTTTTCGACCGCAGACTTCTTTTATGCGGGAAAAGCGATTGTCTCTCTCGCGCTTGGGCTTGTCTTCAATGGCGATCAGTGAAATCGGACGACCGTTAATTTTTCATTTGTAAGCGCGACGTCTCTTTTCGTGTGGCATAAAAGAGGTCAGGGTTGAGAGATAGATGCTGCTGCTTGACTCTCCTGCACGTGCATTTAGCGTGGGAACGCTTTTATGACATTTAATTAATTGTCTCATTGTCGTCGTTACTGTCGTTTTCTTTTCTTTGTCATCTTTTCTTTATTTTTTGACTCTACAAGTGTCAAACGAAGTACGAGCAAAAAACAAAGAGGAAATGACGAGCGTCTGCAAAAATGAAGAATGACATTTCTCGAGAGGACCCTCGTAAGTTTCTACTGCCCGTCTCCGTACGGCAAAAGGACGAGTCTCCTCGGGGCTGTCACCTTATCTGCGAGTAGCGCGAGAAAGAACTTATAAAAAACGAGCAACGACGAGAGAGAGAGAGAGAGAGAGAGAGAGAGAGCAAACAGTGGAAAATATGAGTCTTTGTGCGACTGATAAAACAAGAGCTACACGCGTTCGCGTGGTGCGAGTGGCCCACGCGTTTTACGCGCGCGACGACTCACAGATATATGAACGAGAAACCATCATGAGATTTGTTGTTCGAATCATGCGAGTGCATTCCTGTCGAGTCGTTGATTGCGGTGCTATTGGCCAAACTCTATGCAATCTCAAGCTCGAGCACCGTAATGTGTAGGTGTCGATATAAGTTGCTGCGAATGATGGTATCGACCCTTATTCCCATGTTAACGATTAAACCACTTTTCAATGATGTACTTGCTCGGAAGAAATTCCATGGCCATGCCCATTTCTCGAGGTTGTAAAACTTTTGAAGCAGAGCACAATAGCATCTACTAGTGGTTCATAATTTACGGAGCAATCGAGCTCGGCAAAGACATTCTGCAATTTGAAATCAACGATTAAGGTATGTAAAGTCAAGAAGACCACCGCGAAAGTGTACGTGTGTATATTTCGAGTTGCAGGCGGTTAATAGCAGTAACCGACCTCCCCAGGACAGATCCATCATAACTCCGCTTGTTTTCGCTCGCTTTACAAGAGGAAACGAGGCGGGCGATAGTGATATCTTTCCTTCATCTTTTGTCAGAGCTGCCTCCTCTCGTTATTTGCGACGCAGCTCTCTCAAATCTGTTATTCATGTATAACGCTCGGGAAATGGTGTTTTAATTCAAGATCAAGCTCGCCCAGTACTCCAATTTATTATTTATAAATATACGAATTTCTCGCGCGAGCCAGAGGGCTTTGCGCGCGTACCCGAGTCATTATTTTAAATGTGAAGTTATGCGATGGTCCAGATATCATTGTTCATTGTGTTGATTCCGTTCGCAAGGATAGACCGTGGACTAATTGTTACAAAAGTCATCGTGAGAATTAAGCTCGTCGAAGACGTCACTCGATTGCATTGTCAAGCTTTGAACGATGACACTTGAAGAACGCAACGCAACGCACTCGTATACATCTGCATATTTGCCTGAATTATTTATAGACGAGTGATTTGTGTGCTCAGCTGTGTGTACGTGCGGCAGGGATGTGTATACGTGTATATCTAATATCTAATGTCGTGCGCAGCTGCACTGTTCTTTCTGTCGGGTCAGATCGAAGGTCAGAGAGCCTCGACGTCGTCGTGAGACGCAACGAAAGTTTCCGCCTCTATTTTTCTTTTTAACAGCACTCTGGACTTTCACCCCGAGTCAGGCTAAGCGAGAACTCTGCGTGTGCTTCACTTGGGAAGTAGATCGTAGGACCTTTCTTGGTTCTCTCAAGTGATCGTCACTGAAAGCAGTCATCGAATTTTGCATTTTTACTTTATGTTGTGGCGGCTACCACTCTAGACTTTTCATGTTTTGTATTACGTGGCTCATCGCAAGCTCGTGTGACAACGAAAGAACAGAGTGACCACAAGGTGGCGCGTGAAATTCCGCAAGTAAATTAATAGCTAGAAAAAGATATAACAAGTTTGCGTTGAAGTGGAAAAACATTCCAATCGAAAGTTAATTTTTTCAGCTAAATTTCGACTACGTGAGCGTCGCAATGGGCGACACGAGCGACACGAGCGACTCGAGCGACACGAGCGACACGAGCGACACAAGCGACACGAGTGACAAGAGTGACAAAAGTGACAAAAGTGCCGCTCAGGTAATGATCCAACGTCACTATTAGCTACGACCAAATCACTTATTAAAACAATTTTAGAATGGAGAGCAAGATGAGCGACCACCGGAAATCGGTTGGCTGCAGCCACGTGCATTATCGGCAGAAGAAGTTTCCCGTCTTGCACAGGCTCAATCTTATGCAGCGCGACTTACGGAAGAAAAATCGAGCGAGAAAACAAATGACGCGGCTCCGGAGCCGAATGGCACAGTCGAAAAGGTAAGTTGTAATGCAATGCTAACTGTACTTCTCGGCGAAAATAAAAAGATGCTGCATACTTTTCGTAGGAGGTCGATGAACCACAAGCTGAGCAGGACATTCCTCCTGCTGAAGATGGAAGGGATAATAAGTCGCAAGAGGCACCGCAGTGATTCATATTGTATTTTACTTTGTAATAATGTTTATTTTTTTTTAATAAATAAGCTTGCGCAACAGTGTACTTAATGAATTAAAACGAGGGTTAATTAATCTTTAAGAAAGTTAAGTCGATACGACGTTCCCCACAATCAGTGCGTTTTTCAAGAACTTTTACAGTTAAGCCATCGTGAAAAGCTCGAAAAAGAGCCTCAAGGGTATTATGCCAAGCGATAATTAGAAATGTTACACGGGTGCGCGCAGGAGAAACACGCGGTAGACAAGAGCGAAGAAGCGGAAGAAAAACCGTCGAGCTTGGAGGCACGAGCCGTCGACATCGGGAGCGCACAGGACACAAAAGCAGGAAGTCGTGAGGTCGCGCTTGCAGATGAGGCGCCGATAAAAATGAAGGAGGAGGAAAAATGGTCGCCGTAACGAGGCTGCGCACACGCCTTTCCCGTTTCCCTCCCGCGAGGCGCATCGAAGGCGATCGTCACCCGCGACCCGCGCTTGGCAATTGGAAAATCGCGCTTTTCACGATAACACATCGCGCGCAACAGTTGCACATTTCAAAATTAACAAGGAGAACGTGAATCTCCGCGCGGATTATTTATGCACGAGGATCGTGTAGGAACTTATTAGCTTCGCCCGTCGGTCATTAATAACCAGTTTGCAGCGCGTGGCTGCGTTTTCAGCGATCGCACTTGAGCTTTCTTTTTTTGCCGAATCCTTTGTAGTTTGTAATGTAATCGCTAGAGGAGATCGATTGTCACTTTCTACAATCGTCAATCGAGAAGATGATTGCATATACGATGACTGTACGTGAGCTTGTCTCACACACGAAACGACATATGATTTCGTTGAATTAATGCTCTTCTGAAATTTTCGCGATTTCTACCAGCTTGTCATATTGCGAATTGGCCAGGTCCGTAACCAATAATCAGCTCGAGCCAGAATGCACGACGAGTCGCGATCCTAAATGCCCGCAAAGCGAATCTTGCGCGCGGACGTACTGCGATGCGAGCGACGATCTGTCCTCGGGCGCGAACTTTGAACCTGCGATAAAAGACTGACAGTGTATACCGCCGGGCGGCTATCTCCTTCCTTTCCCAGACGATGCTGGTGCCTTCGCGCGCACGTCGAACGCGCAGTTCGCCGCCCGATATTGCAACGGCTCTGTCTGCTCGCCTTATTTCTTTTCCCGCTTTTTCCTTTTCATCGGAGGAGGAAGCGTCGTCGCGTGAGAAGTGGCCCTCTTATATTGAAGAACCGGCCGGCGCCAATTCAGACGTGTCTGCCTTCCGCGTTATTTCACGAAATCGAGACGCGCGAACGGCGGCTTTCACAGCCTCGAGCTGCCGTGTGTCCCTTAGCTGCGACCTTCTCAGCCCAGCCCTCGTGCCAAAAAAAAAGTGAAACATTACACAAAAAAAAAAAAACAGAACAAAATATGTCGCAGATAGTTTCGCGCGAGCTTATCGCTGCCTCGTTTCCTCTCGTTGTCCGGCAGCGCGCAAAAGTGCCGCTTATCTCCCTGTTTCCCTTCTCGCGCCGCGGCGAACTATGCCTGCTGCAGCTGCTCATGAGTTTCAATACTGCTGATGCTCTTCCATGCGCGCGCCTATGCGTCTTAGCTAACGAAGACTTTATGCCAAAGCGTTCCTGCCTAATTGCTTCGTAATTCATTAAACGCTCGCCTCTTTCGAGCTGTCCGAGGGCGCAACAAAGCTTAGCAAATTGCAAACAAAGAAAAAGAAAGCGCAAATAAATAAGCCGCTCTGCTTTTCTCCATTTCGTTAATATTTATCGGACGCGCGTTCTGCGCATACAGCATGGGACACGAAAAATAAAGAAAATCCGGAAAAACCAGTCCCTCCCCGAGACAAATTGTACGATTTTTCATGCAAATGAGCAGAACGCGAGATATCAGCAGAAAGCGAACCATTCATTAAAACGTCCAATCAGGCAAAATCTCGAGGGTTTCTGTGTCTTTTTCGGTAACGATTTTAATTATTGTTATTAAGTCTAATGGTGTTTACAGAAGCGCCCTCGAGGCTGTAGCCTTTGACGATACAGCCAGACTATAAATATAATATGTGTGTGCTTTAAATGATGTTTCGGCCGGCGAGGACCGACTACGCTTTATCATCCGGCGATTACATCAGACATTGACAAATTTTCGCGCGACTGCTATCGTCATTCATTCGCATTGTTTTTCTCTCTCGCCAGAATATAATCGCACTTCGCTTTTTCTCAACCAGTTCATAAATAAGCCATGCGCGCGCGCGCGAGTATCTCATCTGCGCGCTTCAATTAGAAAATCTGGCCGGGAGAAGAAAAAAAAAAGAATGAACTGAATTAGATTTCCCCGTCGTCGTAAAGTTTAGCTGTATACTCTTATCTGGCGAACTACTCCTCTAATTTATGACGATATGTGTACTCCGCGGCTAAACTAGCAGCGAGGGAGAGAGCGCCAGAGAAAATAAAAGATAAGCGAAGAAAACTCTTGGCGTTTAATAAGCTAATGAAGCTAAGCGTGTCTCGTCGATCCTCGATTTATGCTAATATTGCGCGGAGAGAGCCGCGAGACGCTCGTTAAAAATTACACTTGCTCGGAATCGATTTACATTGTTGTGTTTCCTTTAGTTCTCTCCGTGTGAATTCGAATACGCAGCTTGCGCGGTACGCGCAATTTGGAGCTCAGCCGAAGCATCGCAGACTCTTTATTATTTATCGGAATGTCATTGCCCGCCGTTGCGACATGAGAGACAATCGCCTTTCTCACGCCAAGTTGATCTCGAACGACACGCTAAACGCATCCCAGATACGCGAGCTCGCAAAAGCGAACGTTTTGCATATAGAAATCAAAGCGGCGGCTTGTCCACTGCGGCTCGCTTCGACTGATCGCAGTGCATAGCGAAAGTGCACGCCTCTCCCTCGTTCTTCTCTCGGGCGCATCTATAATTAAGCGACTCGCGCGTGCGGTTTTAATATTTGGAAAGCGCTTCGAGTATCTAATGCGGAAAATGTCTTCTTTTATCAATGTTTGCGTTTCGACTGTTATTCTTGCGCGTCTCTGCAATATTGCGCGATAGATATGCACTAGCATCTCTAAAGAGAGCGTGAAGTGTACGAGTATTAGTTGAGACCGAATGCGCTCTGTCAAATTCGTTGCGATGCGTATTTGCACTCGCAATTAAAAAAAAAATGAAATTGCAAAATGTCAAAACGCTTTGTCGTAAATGAATATCGAGCGGAGTCTCGTCGCTACTTTCGCACTTGGTCAAACTATCGAGCGAACGCGGTCACGAAACGCGATGAAATATATATGTATATATTAGAAAATCGCTCGTGTCCCACGGAGTAAACATTGTGGGCTACAATGAATATCAAATACAAATCAAGTGTTCGGTGCAATTCTCCCACACATACGTATTTTAATTGTTCATAGGATTTTCTCGCGCTTCAGAGCTAATTACCATGCGACTCGCCTGCACGAATGATTAACAAGGTTCTCTCTTCCTCTCGCGGGCGAAGTAGGATATTTATAATTGTTTGCCAATCGTACGAAGACTTTCACGACAAATTGTATTGGGATTAATTGAACAATCAGTCGAAGCGATTATCGGGAAAGTTACGATGGCTAACCTTGCTCAGGGTCGCAAAGGCAGGAAATACGTAACGGCTTTTAATGCGATTCTAATGGCCTCTCTCTCTCTCTCTCTCTCTCTCTCGGTGCTGCTATTAGTAACTGGCGAAATTCACTTTTCAGCCGTTACAGCTTAAGTGCTGAGTTTTAAACGCTACTTGCTTGATAATATAGCTTTTTTGTCTTTGCTTTGCTTTTGGCTTCTGTTGCGAGTTACATTACGGACTGCAAAGGATCGATTAGAGAGTTTCCGAGCGTGTATTGGATAAAAGCGATCGAGTGATTTGAATGGACATCGAAGTGCATAATTTTCTGTGGTATTTTTTTGTTCTATTTATCATAGAAGAGCAATAAAAACACAATCGTGTGAAATTTACGATCGAATTTTGCTCGATGCATAGCAGCTCCAGTCTCCCGCGTCGACGCCAATAATTTAATCTCTTTGTAGTTCGCAAGCTCCCCGTAACTTTCCGCATTTTTCCATGAAAACCATAAAAAACCAAACGAGGCTTTCGCTTTGGCGATCTTAAAAAGGAAAAGCCTAAAGCCTCCGCAAGAGCGACCTTTATTTTTGCTCCTTTACGAGGATATCATTGGCGCGTCGGCAAAGTGCATTCGTTTCTTTCTCTTTTTTCACCTGTCGCGGACGTAATGAAGCGCGATTAAGCGGCCAAAGTAAGACGAACGAGGCTCGTTTCGCGATTGGTTCGCCCGAGATAAAATAGTAGATTAAGGCGATATAAGCGCGAGCGATCAAACATTCCAAATTAAAAAGAAGTGGGCAGCCTCGCGAAAGCATACGTCCTGAAAAAGTACACGTAGCGAGGTTGCTTAACGAGCTCGCGCGGGCTGCTTTTAATATTTTCGAGGCAATTATCGTCTTTCGGGCGTCGTTCGTTAACGGTCATCCTAACATTTGCTCGCAGCCATTGTGCGGAAATAACGACGCAGTACGGCTCGCTGCTGCTATCCGAGCTAAGCAGCGCGATAGAAAATTAACGACCGTTATCGCTTCTCCACGGCGACACGCAATCCAAGAGTTCGAGCTGAATGTCTCGAGAGCTTAAGTGCGTTTAGCAGCCGCGGCGGAGCCCGCTGACGTAGAGAGCCGGCTCGCCTTTTTAACGATCATCCTCGTACACGGGCGGAGCACAGGACTCGTTGCGCTTTCAAAGTGCTGTCGCTGCGGCAAGATTACGACAAGCCTATCCTCCACTCCGTAATCCTTCCGGTTTTCACGCCTCGCGAGATTCCGATGACGCAACGCAACCCATCACACCTGCCTCGTAAACATCGCCGCGGATTCGTCCCTTCGACGCACTTAACGAGACGTTTCGGATGAGTCGCGTCCGCTGGCTACTCATTTTCGCGGGGCGGGCAGGGGGCAGGGGGAAGAGCGACGAGGCGATCGACAAGTGGCAAGGGGGTCGCGTTATGTGCTCCGCTCGCGCTGGGTGGTCCCGCATAATTTGCCTGACTCGTCTTACTTGAGCGCGCGCGCGCCACGCTGCTGCCTCCTCTCTTTTTCTCGCGGTCGGCTCGCGCGCCCGCGACACGGGGGCCGGGCGGCTCCGTTCCTGGAACGCGCGCGCCTCTCTCGCCGGCTTTGCGTCCGAAAATCCGCTCGCCTTTTTCGACGCTTCCTGCGGGAGTCGCCGGGCCCGTTCGGCTTCCAAGCGATTCGCGCCGTCGATTTACTGTTAAATCGTACGCATTGGAAATAGAGCGGCGAACGAAAGTCACGTTACACGCGCGCAAACGATCGAGCCATCGACTCGCGTGTGGTCCCTCGTATAATTTGCTTGGCTCTCCCGGCGTGCTCGCTTCCCGCACTTTTTTCCCTTCGTTCCATCGTTCGCTCGCTCTCTCGGCCGGTGCACTTCTTTCTTCACGCGTGCTCGCGCTTCTTCTCCGAACGCGCCGCGTTTATTTCTTTTATGCAAACAATTTTAACGTAATGAGACTTTGAGTGTATTAAATTGACGTTTTAAAGTGCACGAATGGGATTATTGGCAATTTCAAGAGAAAGAGAGAGAGAGAGTCAGCCAATAACGGTTAATAGGCTATCGCTTTGGCTTGCTGAATCATTTTCGCATGGCGATCGCTATCGTTTATCCTCTATTTGTACAAGAGAAAGTATTGTAACAGAGTTTTGCTGGGTCTCGCGCGCTAATACGAAGAAAATCGTCAATCTTAGACTTCGGAAATTGCCACGACGACAACAATTTGGGCGATAGTTCTCGCGACGATGATAATAATAATAATAATAATTTTACTTGCGACCTGAATTTTCGTTCGAATGGAAACAAAAAATATATATATTTTGTTTTTTATTATCGCAATTGATGGACGGTCACACGAGTCACCGTCGGGCGAAATTTCTGCGCACGCTCGTGGTTCCGTCGCATTGTCCGACGACGCGACCTTACCAAACGAAAGTGTAAACATGCGCGAAAACGGATTGGTACGCCCATTCCGCATCCACTTTCATGGCGTGTTTGCCGATTACGAGCGATTCTTAAAATCCAATTACGAAGTCATATCGCGACCTGGAATGAGAATTTTCGAAAAAGTCGACAAGCTGATCGATATCCGGCGGCATGCATGCATGTGAATTGGCCCAGATATTTCCTTTTTCCCACGTGCGCGATTTCCGGACGACGCGAGGTGCGACGGGCTAATTGAAAATGAACGTTTTCCCTCGCGGGAACAGCGCGTCAAAGTCTCAACGAGAAGGGCGAGAAGGGGGACGGGACGTTCGATCAAAAAGGCCGCCGCCAACGCTCGTAAGGCAAATACACACGTTTCGCGGCAGAGCGCGAGAGACAGAGATAACAGCTGCGAAAAGTCACGGACCCGTTGATCTTCTCGCACTCTCCTTTTATTCTCCACCTTCGCGGTGTAGCATTTACATACTTGGTTTCTGTACCAAAGGCAGATGCGGTCGGTTGGTTAATGGGCGATTAGCTTGCTTGAAGTAAGTTTAATCGCAATGTTTAACTGAAGTTCCAGCAAACGTGATCGTATTGATTGACAAAGCGAGGTTACACTCTCTCTTTTTTCATCTGCAGCAGCATTCGTAAGCCTTTGATTAAGTCAGCCAGCGAAGCAAGAAAGGACAAATGTAGTCTAGACTTGGGTATAGTAGAAGGACGAGGAGTAATCACAATGCGGCGCCTCTCACGCCGTCCTTCTCCCTCCTGGGATAGATAAAGTCTGCTGCGGCAATTGGCGCTCCCTCGCGACTACTTTGTTCGCCTGCTGATGGCCAATAATAGCCACAGTTTTTCTTCAAATTGTATCTTCATTGCTCGACCGAGAGGCGAAGTGCATCTCAATTCCACTTCAATTTACTTTATACAGTTACACGTCTGCGGCCAAATGGTAAAATGCGGCTTGTAGACTTTTGCGCAATTTTTCAAGAGGAGCCCTCGCGCTAATTAGATGGCCTACGACCTTTATAGACGTTATAGCCTCGATTTACAGGCGATAATGAGGCTCGCGCGCGCGAGCTCCTCTGCCGAGAGAACGAGAGAGCGCGTCCCAATTTTTTTTTCGACCTTCCGCTTGTAAAGTCTCGTTTTCCCGCGTGAACGTGTAGACAGCGCTCGCTCTGGCTTTCTTTGTGGATTTATCGACGCGAGCTCGAGCTACGTCGGCTCTCGTCGATTAGGAAATCGACGCGGTACACGAGGTTTGACACTCGCTTTTTTTCCATTTTTTTTCTTCATTTTTATTTCGAAAGTTTTCTTGGGATGAACTACATAAAGCCCATCGATGTATTTATCGTTAATTCGCCGCTGCAGGTGGAGCGGATCATAAAGATACGGTCGTGTGAGCGGCAAGTCCAAAATTTCGCGTGTCGACAAGTCAATCGTTCAATCTCCCGTCGGTCGTCCCGCATATACATCGGCCGTGTAGGTCTGTCGCGCGCTCGCGTCGCTCGGAGGGACGAACGAAAAAGAGGTGTACCGCGCGCACCTTTCGAAAAATTATGCAAAAGAAGAGAAAAAAAAATAAACCAACGATCGCGGGCTCGGCTCGGCAATTATCGGTACGAGCCATGAAAGTTTCTTACAGTTACGTCGTTACCGCGTGCGCGCGTCCTGTCTCGACGACACACCGAGTTATTACTAATTTATACGCGAGCGTGACTTCATCGCGGCTCGCCACGGCGGTGGGCCGCTTTTTTATTCTCCCTCCTGCTGCAAATTTGTCACGCTTCGCGGCGATGCGCCGCGTCGACCGCGAAATTCAAGCCGCTTCTGTCCACGCGAGAATTCGGCGCGCGTGTACACGAGTTACCGATTGACCTTGAATTCGAACGGATTTTCATACCTTCGGGACCTTTATTCGCGGTGTTTCGGTTTCTTCTGCGGCGCGCTTCGTTCGCGAGTGCCATCCATCACACGGGCGGCTTTATTGATCCACTTGCATTTTTTTTCTTTGGAGTTAATTATTTTTTTAAATTGACTTTGATCGATTGCCCTCGTTTTGAGAACGAGAGGTACTTTAGATTTCTTGGTGCTTCGGTTGAAAAGCCAGGAAAGCCAAGCGACGCCGAGTGTCCCCCGTAACCTCCTCTGAAAATACCTGTTGCACCATTACACGTCGACTTTACATACTCGAAAAAAGTTGGTTTGCTACTAAACCTAAGTCACTTTAGAAGCTTTCCAAACGCTGCGGCACCGAGTAGAGAGCCTTCGATATTAAATTGATTTACGCCCCGCGGGAATCGTCCACTTTGTCGAGGCGATTGAAAACGCGCGAAATTCCACGCGCCTTTGCCCGGTGCACAACCGAGATTTACGCGAAGGCCGCTGTCAAGTCGAGCGATTGATTTACACTGCGGCAGTGTGTGTGTGTGTGTGTGTATGTGTGTGTGTGTGCACGCCGCGAGAGCACGGCCACAGCTTCTCCTTTCGCGCGAGCTCCCGATAATCTTGCAAGACAGAGAGAGAGAGAGAGAGAGAGAGAGATAGGGGGGGGGGGTGGAAAAAGCAACGAGTTACGAGGGAGGATTTCAAACTCTCTCTCTTCCTTGCACGTGGTTATCGCTCGAGTTTCGCTTGATCGTTCGCGTCTAGTTCGGCGCCGATTGAAATCTCGTACGCTGGCATAAAATCCAAATGATTGTAAAACGCGCATTGTTGTCTCGGAACCGTCGTCCGTTCCGCAAAGATAGTTTTTAAAGCTTCCTACTATTGGCTCTCTCGCGCTATTCCTTTCCGGTAAAATTTAGAATGACTCTGAACTCCCTTGCTTGCACCGAGGAATGCAAACGGATTATTATTAGAGGCTCGCATTCGTAAAACTTGATTTGGCGAGAGGCGGCCGCCGACGTTTCTTTGTTTCGCACACTGACAGCTATATTTGTAAAATGATAATTATATTGTAGATGGATATATCGAGAAATTCCGCGAACGATACTCGAGAGCGAAAATCGCGAAGGCCGATGAGTTCCGAGAAAAGCCAAGTCTAACTAATTGCACGATGGGGAGACGTGAGTTGACCTTCGGATCGCATTTATATGTCGGATTCGATGTATCATCCGCAGTCGTAGGAGGGTCGTCGTCGTTATTTTTAGCATGGCGCTTGGAAATTTGCGTCTCGTGGAGCCCGCTTTCGCACGCTTAATGCCGGCAATCATCGTTTATTAGTTTCAAAGGCCCTTCAACATTCGATTATCGTCGGCGGGGCATTTGATTTGGCCGTAAATCAAAATCCACGTGCATTTTCGTTCGATCAGTTTTCCCTCGCTACAATATTTACGAGATATATTATTCCGTTATTAAAGTTTTAGGTCCGTCTTAAATTTCGGCTGTAAAGTTTCATTGCAACTTTTCTCAGCAATGCTATATCACGGAATTCGCCGATTCACCTAATTACGCGTCCGAGAGCCGAGCGACTTGGACGTTATTCGCGATCGGAAAGCTAAGATCTTGCAGTCGCGTCTTGTCAAAGGGTGAACTTCCATTGCCCGAAATTCTCACGGCTCGACGCACAAATGCTTGGCGAACGCTGAAAAAACAGAGAGGCCGTCGACATCTGCGTGCACTGTTGCACTTTACTCATTAAAACTCGTCGCGCAGTCTGGCGTTTAACGACGCGCAGCTCTCTCGCACGCGATTACGCTGTAAAAGTTCGCTCGTCCACTTGGACGCTATCGCACCGGCACGCGACCTTGAGAAAACGAGTTTCGCATATGCAGTCTAATTGAAAGGAGAGGAAAAGAAAGCGAATGATCGATCGATAAGGAGCCCGAAGCGCACCTACGTACACGTGTCGATAACAGTCGGAACAAATGGTTTTTATCGCGACAAGACAAAACCGTACACGGGAGCAGCCGAGCGATGAATCTTCGCCGCTGGTGTATAATCGAACCCGGAAAACAACTGCAGCCCATAGGGCTGCTCGGCTGAAACGGCGAAACTGAATAATAATCCTTCCGGCTTGAGAAATCTCGCTCCTTTTAACGGGACGTCAAAAACCTGCCGTTGCCAGATCTTCCGCTCGCGCTCCGGAGTACCGCCTTGCCAGATTATTCTTTTCTCTGTGCGCGCCTGGATTATGGACTCTTTTTTTCTTTTTTTCTTTTTTTCTTTTTTTCTTTTTTTCTTCCTTTTCCTCTGCCGTCGAGATCTCGTCGCGATTCGTGCTCGCTAACGATGTAATTGATCGCGAGTCGCTCTCCGCAACTCATTAAAACCATACCCGAAGGCTTGTGATTAACCAAATCTACCGAAATGAAAAACCTCATCGATCGAGCTCACAAGCACCGATGATTAATTATTATCGAGGCTAATTACGCGTAAGTAATGCCTTATCGCTTTGCTCTCTGGACTGCTCGATGAAATCGATTAAAAATCATTGCCACAGTCGTCATTTATCGAAATTCCGAAGACGATTCTCATCGGTACTCTTTCGCATCGGAGCACCGTGCGAAAAGGACCAAAAAAGCGGTCGAATACGTCGGATACTTATGGCCCAACGCGTGTCAGCCAAGCACAGCGCGGCAGGTCGTCAGCGCGCACAGTTCAAGAGCTATATATATAGCTCCTCCCCGTTTTGCAGGGCGGCGGCGATTCATTATCGCAACCAGCGCATCTCTCTCCCGATCCTTTTTCTTACATCACACACACACACACACACACACACACACACACACACACACACACACACACACACACACACACACACACGTTGCAAACATTGCTACAGGGTGTTCGCGCGCGCAAAGTTCCCGTTACTCCTCTCTCGTTTGATGCCTTCGTAAACACGTTTTTTTCGCCACTACACCACGTATCTTTACGTTACGTTAAACGTGATTTTTTGTTTGCGCGTGTCTTCTACTCTTTTGTGTATCCTACGACGTAGTTCGATGCGCGCCCGCAAAAATTATTGCCTAACTGTAAAAGCCGCCGTGCGCGTGTTTTTTTTGATTTTTGCCTTAGCTTGACGACACTTTGCTTTATAAACTCACTAACCCATATGCAGTGCTGCGCGTGCGCATATTTATTGTCGTTAGTCAAGCGTGTCGTGGTGTTTTAGCGTGGGAAGCCTCCTTAGCCGATTTTTCTGCTTGTTTATTTATTCTTTTTCGTGGCTTCCCATGAGCGTTCTCAGTGCTTTTCGGCTTTCGTCTGGCTGGCGCGCATATGGATTCCAAGCTGTGGCCGCGCGATCGATCGCGATCGAGTGTGCATTACAAAACAGACACGCGCAAGGGCTTATAATTGGACGCATAACTCTATCAGTCGCAGAAAAGTTCGGAATGCCCCGGCTGTCATACAACGAGTCCCGTTGCGCGCGCGTATTGTGATCGCTCCTTTATCTCTCGAATCTCTAAAGTCGCAGGCCTCCGCGAGCCTTTGTCGCGATTTGATTCGCAATTATTAAACTGTTCGCGCGTGTTGCGCGCGTGGGAAGTGGGGAGGCCATTAAAAATTAGCGTGCAAAGGGAGACCGCAGCGGCGATCCGCTATCTCTTCTCTCGTCCGCAAAGGCGGCTTTATTATTTGAAGGGTGTAGCGCGACGCCAATTAAACGCATGTGCATAGACTCCTTTTTCTCGTTAGCGCACGACCGTTGCGTTTCTTTGCTGCTCTCCATCCGATCGGAGCGCGCCGTGATTCTTATTTTTCGCGATTTGCAAAAAAGGGAGAGAGGCTGACAAAATCAACCGGCTCGAAAGCTCGCAGCGACGAAGGAAATACACTCGCACCTCTGCAGCGCGGTCTTGAGAAATGCGCTCTACCGGGGCGTCTCGTTTAAAATGCAGATTACGCCATTTGCAAAGCGACGCCGCTGCGCGCCAAGACCAAGCTTGGAAAATGCTCGCTCGTTTTAAAAGCGCGCCGCGACAATGAGCGCTCGCGCGCTCTGCACCTGGGACATGCCGCCTTTGCGCTTTTGAAGTTGATTTTTCTCCTTTTCCTTCCGAACTGGAGCTTTCTGTGATATACGTTGGCGGAGCGCTTTGTTTGTCTTCGTTTAGCCTTTTTTGCAAATGGAAACGAGTCCGAAGGCACGCGGGCAACAGGAGAACCTTTCCTCGCTTTTACCGTCCCGACGAAGCTAAACTCATTAATAACAGTATCGAGTAAGATTGGGAAATGTATTAAACTTGTTGATCGGCGGTATATATGTACGCAAAACAGCTGCACGCTGATATCGATCATCGAGCGGATCCCACACACCGCTATCGCGCGACGCCGATGAAAGTAGCCGATTACGATCGGCGATGCGAAGAAAAAACTTAAGGCAAGGGGCTAACGATAAAAGAGGCGCACGTCAAAAACTTTCATCTTCCGCGATGCCAAATTAAACGCCATGACGAGCCCGCTGCCTTCTCTTTTTTAGATTGCATGTCGAAGCAACCTCACGGAGGATGTTTTGTTTGGTTTGCACAAGTCTCAGTTGATGCGTGGGTTTGCGTTCTTTTGCGTAAAAGATCAAAGGCTTATTTCAACTGTGAATAGAAAATAATTAAATTTATTAATGAAAGTAAAACACTAAAGTTACATGGAGCACAAAATCTAAATTTATATTGCAAACAACAAGGAAATTTATCAGCAGCGCAGCAAAACAATCCATTTGCAACCGTTTAAAAGACTGTAACTCCCCTAATAAAAACATTCTTCTAACCTCGCGCGAACAGTACCTTAAAGACAATCACCTCTCGTATGTAAATATCGGCAAACGGTAGAGCAAGTTTTGCCAGAAAAATGGTCGTTGTAGCCAGTACCTAATAAGCGTTTAAACCGCGGAAGCTGTAACAGTATCCCATGGTATATAAAAGGGAGAAGCTCGCGGACACAATTGGCCATTGAAGGGAAACGGGGAGGGCGCGCGCTTTTCTGGGTTATCAGCGCGAACCAAACAATGGGGGCTTGGTTCTCGCGGAACGAGATAAAGTCGCGCCCGCGCTCTGTAACTGTACACATATGACCAGAAGATTTTCGTCGTTTCTATGTACACGACTATTCAATTCCGCCGTATGCTCGACGAAAATGCATCTTTTTTAATCCACGCGCTTATATTTTTTACCGATCATACTTTTTTAATCAGTTATTCGTTTGTTTATTCCGCAATATGTAAATGACCAAGTTCTCTTATCAAAAAATTGATAGTTCAATGATGATGGCTAAAGTCCGAGATAACTGAATTACACTCAGGTAGAACGTCGTTAACGAGGTTTGGTCGAGCTAGTCAAAGCTCAATACCAAGTTTCGTTATTGGCACGTTCAATTTCTATAGATGACATTTGTTCAAATCTTTTAAAAATGCTCCGATTCCATTCCCACAATAGCTTCAGTGCACCTTTCAACAAAATCAAATGGCTTCGTCATGCAGTCTAATCTTGGTCGCATTGTTCCTCTTAGCTCTCAATTTTCTCAGAAAAGAAACCGAACCAACGCGACTTGCATTCCACGTTGGCTTTCAAGCTTAATTGCTCGGGGCGATTTTCCACGCGTCGCAACTGCACAGCCATTTTACACGTAGCGAGGCAGTGAGTCCCGCCTATTTGCTTATTCTCTTATTTTTGCGTGCTGCGACTAATCCCAATTACCCGCGAGCTACGGAAATTTGGTTTTCAAAGGGATCGCTAATAATATGAGGCTCTTTCTGCGAATTCTCGCTAACACGCAAATCGGGTCAGAAGGTTGAGAGAGAGAGAGAGAGAGAGAGAGAGAGAGAGAGACAGACAGATTATTTTAGAAAGATAGTGTATAATGAGCTGTGAATTATCCGGCTGCCAATTGGGAAATATGATCTGGCTGAAGTCGCTGCGCGTGGAAAAAGTATCAAGTAATCATTGTGAAATGCCATCGCGAGAGTACACACCATTCCAGCAACTGCCAATTTGCGCCGGAGGAAAATTTTGTAATTATTCGAGTTTGCAAATGGATTCGCGTATAGGATTTTCACTCGTCGATTGATTGCGGAAGCGCTCACTGCGCGATCGCCCGGTAAAAGCTTAAAGACGAGGGAAAAGAAAATAAAAGAAAAAATGAAAAGCTCGCAAAGTAGCGCGGCTAAGGCGAGCTCGCCGGTGGCACGCGGCCGACGCGTGTTCCCACTCTCGTCCCTAAATCACATTCGACGCCAAATACCCCGAGATTTTTGCGAGCGAGCATCCGGTCGCGCAGATCGCGCTTCTTTATTTCGGATTCTTTGGGCCTCGTTCTCTTTGCGGATGTGCTTCGCGGTTTCCCCCTTGCTTCCCCTCAGCTACGCTCTCGTCTATTTTGAATTTCGTGCCACAGGAATTTTTAATCCCCACGGCGAGTCGCACAAGCTTCAAGCTGCACGCGCGAGTTTCCATTTTTGCGTTAGGTGTTCGACTGACGTTAAGGTGACGTTATAACTGCGCGAGACGCTTAATCTGTAGGTTTTTGTGGATTCAGTGCAGCACAAGTAGATGGTCAAACTAGCGCACCAAAGAGCTGGATGTAACGAGGTCATTGCGTTAAATATGTTTAATAACATGGCGCCCCCTCGACGGTTCAGCCCCTTGCAGAACGAGAATACAGATGTCTTTATTAGTTCGTACATTACTACTATTGCTGTGTCTGGTGTGGAATGAGACCTCACGACTATTTTCTTTTCCACGGTGTATACACATGTAAGAACAACCGTGTATTCTGCGTCGAATGTATTTCAGTGCAATTTCTGTTTAGCCGACACTTAGATTACTAGTGCAACATTCGTCATAAATGAGTGCTTATTTGCTGTGTCTATTGCTTGCAATATAACCGGTTGCGCTGGAGCTTCGATCACGATAAAACATGAAATCATCGTTGGGTTTTTTTGCGAAAACGGCCGCGCGGACCGACTCAAAATTGATTATAGTTGCATTATTGCACCTGCGATTTATAATTTTAGCAAACCATTGGAGAAAGCCCGCGACAAATTTTCTCAATTTATCGCATATCGATAATCATACAAGTGTAAAGCTGGACTTGGATGCAAACGACGTTATCGGAAAGAATTATTTCTTTAATGGCTATTTGATCTACGAAAATGTAAGACGAAATGAAGCGTCGTGTTTCACGTAAATGTTTATTTATAGTAAATTCATATTGATATAGCGCACTGCTATTAAAAGATTTTTTTTTCCTCTTTATGTAGTTGATATAAGATGGCCTCCGATAATTGATGTGGTTTATCTACGTCATTTTCTTATCAATGGTTAATCAATTTTCCACGAATGAGATGATTTTTCGTAGGCAGTCACTAGCAATGTACCGTTCTCCTTCGAAACCCTTTTGGTTCCATTACAAATACCTAACCATCTAATTGGACGAACGACTTAATAAAACTACGTAGGACTTATTACGCAATTGAGGATTTGCAAAACATGTCTAATTATAGCCCGACTTCCAAAAAAACCGTAAATTCTTCTTGCTCGCGTGAAGGAGAGAAGCGTGTAATTTTGCTTCCTCTTTCATATATATCAGATAAGATCATATTCTGTCCCAAAGTTGATTTTAACGTCAAATTTTCAAGCCAATTACCTTTTCAAATTATACATATTCAGGTAATGATACGTTTTCAGAGTACCTCCCTTTTTTCTGAATGATCGCTTGTGCATACGTTTACCGATTTCGTAACTAACTTCGCATGCCTAATCGATTATGCTAAATTGTTATGACTGCGTGTAACGAGCATTGTTACGACTTTTTCCGGCGAAACTCGCGCGAGACGCCTAACCGTCAAAGGTTTTTGAATCTAAGATTCTGAACATGAGAATGATCGACATGATTATATTATTATTAATCGACAGGATTTGATCGGCGCAATCTATTTGACACGATGAGAAAATAAATGAATCTTAAATCGAACGTCTGTCTCTTTATGCGTCGTTTATAATGAAATGATATGCGAATATCCGAAGCAAAGAATAAAACCAACTAAGAATAATTAGCCGTATTAACCAGCAGGCACGCTTTTGTTTTATCGATTGCAGGGTAACGCATTGGTGACGCCCGAAGGTTGGCCTTTAACCCTCGGTGGCCACGGACTCGTGCTGAGGCTCGGCGAGTTAGAAGCCTCGGCGCTGCGTCTCGGGGAATGCTACCTCTGCGTGCGCAGCGCCGCTGCTCTGGCCAGCGCTGCCACTGTGACTCTCGACTCAGCAACGCTCGCGGCACCAGTCACCGCTGAACAGCAGCGCAAGGATTCTGTTGAGGTCAGTTTATCACTGTGCTTTCGTAGCCGAGCGCCGATTCCGATTCAAATTCCGACGAGTCTTGCAGACGCTGCTTCTGCATTGACTCGTCGCGGAAACATTGCAAAAAAAGTCAATAGTGATTTGTACATTATCCGCGGGCAAGTTTTCACTTTGTAATCTCTACCTTGAAGTTTTTCATTTCATCGCTTCATTTTGAGATGTACGTAATCATCGATCTCGGAAAGCCATTGCGATTGTCATTGAAAAAACGTCTCATAAAACAGTCGCGGACAATCGCCTTACGAAAGCCGCGAGAACGAGCATTGACTGAATGCACAAAAAATTGCAGATAGCCCTGGTGTGGCGATCGTCGTCGATGCGTGCCCCAGGGCTGTTGGGCTGGGAGCTGGAGGACGAGCTGACAGTCGGGTCGGAGTGGCGCGAGCCGTTAGTGGCCGCAGCCGCAGCACCCAACTCGTCCTCGTCGGCTCTGTCCACCACCTCGTCGTCAACGGCGTCGTCCGTTGATTCGGCAACAAGATGGACGCATCATCACCATCACCACCGTAACCATCGTCGCTACCATCACGAGAGCCGGTCGACCGAGCGCCACCACCACAATCATCACCGCCATCGCGAGGATAGCTTCGCGAGTCGAAGCAGCGCCATCGATGAGTTGCTGGGTCACCACGACGTCGTCAAGTCCAAGTCGTCGTCGAGCGTGGACGCGTGGGCCGAGGAAGCTCGAGCCGCCAGCGAGAGACGATCGACCAGCTCGAGCCGATGCGCCGGCGAACGCGACAATCAGGCGCACGGCTTTCCCGCTTACGGTAACGCTCATTTTCCGTCCGCTCCGTCCGCGACTCGTTCGGATTCGCCTTCGACGCGAGGCACTCTGGCTCACGCGCTGCTTCTTGGAACGACAGCAGCAGCCGCGCCTGATCACCGCAGCAAGCTGAAGCGGGGCACGCGAGTGGTGTCGCCGGCGACAATGGAAAAATGGAAGGAGACCAGCCGCTGCGAGACACGCAGTCGCGTATTAGCCCCGCGCGACTTGGCCACACCCGTGGCCCTCGAGACAGTGGCAACGATCGAGCCGCCGTTCAAGGATCGCCAGCTGGCCAACGGCGACGCGACGGCGCTCCATCGCTTCGAGCACGTATCACGACCGGACCAGGTGTCGGACCTCGAACTGCCGGCTTACATCAGCACGCTGCTCGTCACGGTCGAGCGTAAAATCGAGAGGGTCAACGTCGACGACTTGACCTTTCCGTGCACCGCGTGCCGCAACATCGACACCGACGACCCGCTGCTCGGTTGCAAGTGCGCGGGAGACAGTTGCGAGTGCGTGAACGAGGCCAACTGCGAGTGCGGCGACGCCGGCTTGCCCAAGCTCGAGACCGCCAGGAGCTTCGAGATCGCCGGCATCAAGCACATCGACAGCGACGACGAAGAGGAAGTGCGCATGGGCTTCGGTAAGTACCTTCCTCCTTCTCTCGCTTCGAAGCCTGCCGCTTCGGCACAAGTAGCCACGCGGCCGCGGTAACGCTGGCTGGGCGTACGGTCGCGACCTCGCACTCGCCGCCGATTCCAGCCGAGCAACCGCAGCGAATTTGCTTTATTACCTGCGCTCGCTCGCGAGACCCGAAAAATCCGCTTAACGACATCGACCGCAACGGGAATCCCTGCGCAGAGATAAGAGCGCACCGCGGGGAGGTGCAACGAACTCGCAAAAATAAATAATTGCCGCGAAGACAAGGAGGAAAGAGCGAGAGTCGACGCCGTGAAAGTCGCGGCACATACTTTACGAGTGCGTCGTTGTGCTCTCAATGGACGATGACATAATTACGCGCATACATAATGCGCACGTTTCGGCAGTAAACCTGGCAGTAATTGGTTCGCGCGCGCTCGCGACACACCCACGGCGTTGCCGACTGGTTTTGCGCGCACGGCGAAACAGATCCACTCGACGCTTCTAAAGCCGGCGCGCGAACTACTTTGCCGTAGGGGAAAACGTCCAACGACGGCAACAGCGACAACAAAAAACGCGAGCACATAGACGCCCCAGCAATTAAACTCCACTAAACGACACATCCGCTGGCAGAAGAAGCAAACGCGCGACGAATTAATCGGCGCTCGCGACTTCGCGCAGTGTCTGCGCGGCTCTGAGTCAGACGCGGGATACTTGCATTTTTCAGACAGACCGCGTGAGCGGAATATCGAACGTGGCGGGCGTTGGCAAGAGCATCTGTGTCGGCCGGCAATGTTTCACGAGAGTTTGCCTGGACTGCCGAAAGAAGAGGCGGCCCATTCGCTCACGCGTTGCGCTTGCGAAATTCACTTCTCGACTTTGTCGTTGACTCCGTTTTCCCGAAAGAGAAAGAGAGAAAGAAAACAATCGGAAACATTTGGAATTTTTCAGTTGCCACGAAAGCGGTATGTCCGCACTTTTGAAAGTGAAGCGTGAAAAATGGCCTGGCGACAGTCGCACGCCGTCCGCGATGTTGCGTGGGCGCTCTAGGATAGAAGGTGCTTTTTTCACGAGCGCGACGACGACGACGACGACGACGACGACGACGACGATTGTGAAAAACGAGCGCGCGCGCTGCGAGGGAATGCCACTCGACCGCATGCCCGCTGCACCGCCGCGTCGCCCGTTGTCGCGCGCCGGCTGCACATACATGCGAACGCTTTAATGCGAAAAACCGAGCAGGTCAGAGTGCCCGTAGCTCCAGTGAATTTTAATTGCTCGGCAATTCGAATCTCGCACGTTCCGCAGCTAAATGTGCGCGTTTCTTTGTCTAAGGAGGGGCACGACAACTTTTACGCCCGAGTACTTTCATTTTGCCCGTTGCATTTGTTTAATACAGTTCGTTGACGTTTGTAGAACTAGATGAACGTGCTATCATGCGAAATAAATTGTATTCGGGAGGCCGCGTATTGTAATCGATCGGCTCTTTTGTTACGAAAAACTTGAACACAATGGAGCAGCTTACACGAATTGTCCAACTGTCGGTCCGAAGAATTTCTCGTCTCTTCAGACTAATTACCATTTTGAACTTAGTCAAACGAGCAATTGGTTTTTTGAAAACAACAAGCCCAACACCCGACGAGTGCGCTACTAAAACGCCATTTTTCAACTGTCTCCATGTATCAACAGGCCAACCCACGCTAGGCTAATCAAATCATGCTGAGAACCGCGCCGGAAGAAACGCGCCGAGAGCACGCGCGACAAAAGATAAGGGACCGGCGCACCACGCGCTTTTCTTTCGTCCAATCGTTTGACTAGTCGTCGAGTCCGAACACGCGAATGTATCAAGAGAGCATCGACCATTGAGTACATATCAGAAGTTCGCTCGCGACATTACTCCGGCAGTTGACTTTTTTATGAAGTGTTGGCGCGCGCGAGGGAAAACGCGCGCCACGCCCACTTTTATCACCTGCTGCGAAATGGTCAGCGGTCTCAATATACAGTTGTTATCGTCAGCACGGGCAAGAGAGCAACGAACGATGCCGGAGGTATTACGGCTCCCGATCGTTAGTCGCCGCCGCGCGACCCGATGAACTTTCAGCTGACTATGCGTCGATCATCGGGAGCTTTCGCTTTCTCGCAAGTAGGCGTTGGGCCGGCCGCGCGACGGGAGCGCGATGATAATTACTCGGATGAAAGTCGTCCGAGACTGCAATTGGAACTTGCGAAACGGCGCGCACGCGATGCGCGAACGCAAGACCGACAAATAAAAAGGAAAAGCGAACGATTGCAGGAGCGCGCAGGCAAATCGGCGCGAGAGGTCGGCCGCGAGCCCGACGTGTTGTAAAGCCCGTCGATCTCTCGAGCGCTAAGTATGATTGAGGCGGACTCGAGGCCCGAGACCAGACGGGCATCTTGTGTCCTCGAGCAACGCGGATGGGAACGCGCGCGGCTCGTCTATTTCTCGGTCTTCCTCTCCCGCCACGCGGCGAGCGATTTTCTTCCTCCTTCTCTCGAGGCTGCTCGCTGCAATAATTTGCGCTTCGATCGGGCTTTAATCCTTCAAGATCGCAATCTTCTATTATCGGCCGTTTCTCCCTCGACGAGAGCTGCTTGCTTGCTTGCTTGCTTGGTTGCTTGCTTGCTCGCGAGCAGGATGCAGCGCGCACGCGAGTCCCCGAGCGACGCGTGGACTTTTCGGCGACAAGAGCGGGACGCGAGCGTAGGTACAAGTCGACGTCGAGGTACATCGGCCGGGACAAGAGCTGCGAATCAAAGACACGGTGACGTCAGAGAGCCATGTGCTCGTAAAGTGAAGTTGATTGTCTGAAATAGATTGCACGAGAGCGAAAAACACTTGTATTCGATTATGTTGCACGCGCTCGCTCCGCTGTCGCCCGTCATATCTGATTATATCTCGTGTTTATGCCCCATTGTCTGGCACCATTGTCTTTCCTTGTGATTTCCTTTATTGCGCTTAGCCTCCTATGCCTTGCGATTATTAGACGACGATCTAATTCCGCTAATTTTGAATTGCGCTCGACACGCTTCGCCGGCTCCGGCGAACGCTTTTTCGAAAATCAAGGAGAAGCACTCGTGCGCTCCGGCTAATCGCCGGAAGTGCCCGGGATATCCCGATTTCACGAACGGCTACAACGCAACGCGCCGTGATAAGCAATGGCCCGTGTAATTCTACAGGGCATTTTTCATTGTGTGTGTGTGTGTGTGTGTGTGTGTGTCGGATGGCGCGCTTTTGTCGCCTACTTCGGAGTCAAATGATCTGTCCTATCGATTACGAACGGTTAATTACTTCGTTCAAGCCGATAATTCAAGCGCTTGACGATTGATAAGATGATCATTTTGCGTGAATTTCAGATTTGTATTTTTCTTTATTTCCGATTGACAGCGGTTCTACGAACTGTTGGAAAGCTTCGCAAGATCATCCAGGAATTGCGTCTATTCGTAGACAATTCGAAGAACAACCAGATTCATGACTTTTAATTAATTCCCTATAATGAAGCTTACGTACCGTCATGCAACTGTTAAATACTTCCGACGATTAGCCACGCTCATGAAAATAAATACAGTAGAGAAAAAGCTGAAATTGAGGAAATGAATACAATGGATGCGTAAAGCTACTGATAAATGATCATTATGCCTCGGAATTACAAAATTCACCGCTGTTCGAGAAAATTTTCCCTCGTATAAATTACATCATGCGTGACTCTGACCGGTGCATTCACAGTTTATTTCCAATTATTGACATCGATTTGCACTAATTGCGTGATGCCACGTCTCCGAAAGGACTTTTATTAACGAACAAATCAAACTTGTCAATCAGGCAATTCCCATCGTTGGGAAACCAATCGTGCCGAAGCTTCTTCCGATCATTCGTTATCTGCCGCGAAAAAGTAAAAAGTAGTTCCTTTTTTCACCTCCGATCCCATTGATCTAGGTCAGCGAGGAAAAACGGCCCTGACCTCATTACATCACATACCCTTAGCAAACACAATATACCATACAGGCACAAAGAGGAAATCACAGTTTGCACTCTCCCGCGGCTCTCGCGTTTCGCGATCGTACCACTGATAAATATGGACTCGTCACGCCGTCGCCGCCAACGCCATACGATATCGGTTCTATTCGTGCGCGCGACAACGACTTTACCGATTTTCTATTATACGCACTTGTGCGATCGTCAGTTATCGTTTGGTTAGTACTTTCAAATTCACCTGTCTTTGTTTTGCGTCTTGTGTTCAGTAGATTTAATCGAACGTAAGTGGAACACATTAGAGCAAAAATTTCAGCACTATACTTTTCAACAAATATGTCATTCTTGCCTTCGAAATTCACAGGGAGCGCAAAGTATGCAGGTATTCCCCACTAAAGAACGTTAGAATTTAGGAGAACTTGATAAATCTACCGAACCGTTAGTTGATTAATGCCGTTAAACGTTCCGACATCTCATAAACGCGCGACTTCAAATATTCGGCCCATCACCCCGTGAAGAGAGAGAAAAATCAACTTCCACAAATAACCCCCATTAAATTTCAATAAAGAACCTGGCAGCAAAAAAAGGCGATCTCAGTGAAACGCTGCCACGCGAGCGGTTTTTTTCCTCGCCTGAACACACTTCGCATAATTGCCTTCTCTTTACACTTGGAGAAGATAAACAGAGAGAGGAGAGGGAGAGAGAAAAAAAGGGAGGAGATACCAACCCGGAAAAGAGTTGACGCGTGTTACAGTGTAAATCGAAGGAGTGCGAGAAAGAGACATGAAATTGTTGGGTGATTCATTAAGCGAACGAGACGACTTTTACTCAATAAGAACTGGAACGAATGTGGTAGGTATGTAGGACGCTCTTGTATCACGACAAAATAAACAATGCCATTCGGTCGTCCTTGTTTTGTTGATGGCGTCTTGGAAAAACATTGCTGCTCCTTCATCATACCATCTTTCATTGTCTATAGACGTATCGTATGCAGAACTTGCGGTACGGATTTATTATCAAATTCATTATCGTTATTTTACTAAAATCACTAATACTTTTTCTTTTTTTCTTTTGCTTTATTTAGTTTTTTTATTGTTTTGTTTGTTTATTCTAATTTTTCAATATTGCAATACATTGGTATTTGATTGTTTCAACGGTAAACTGCCGATAGGCATTTTCTGTAAAACTGTTTATAAAATGATCACAGTAATTAATCGATAAATGCAAATTTTGAACTGCAAGTTATTATCTTTGTTTTGAAAACAGTCACCAATGTTGACTCCAACAATTGTTGTCTTACTTATTAGCAATAGAATATCATTATCTATGATTTCCTGAATTGATAACTTTTTAATTGAAATTCGCCCAAACGAACGAATGATTCCGACGATTGAGCGTAGTAACGCTATTGATTTCATTGTTTTTTATATAATCAATGTACATACATATTTGAATAAACGTTCTTCATCTCATAGCATCTTTAGTTCAATAGCAGTCAGACCATAAATTTTCATCACTATTCATTGCATTCCGACTAACAGTTATTGCTTTTATGTCCTATAGTTTGTTATCACTATCAGTTGAAAATTCTGCTAGCATTATGTCGCACTTCTTTCAACACTGTGAGAAACAATTGATCTGAAAATAAATAATAACTTTACAATAATCTAAATTACCGTCACAATAACCATGTCGTAATTAGTATTTTTATCTTTTTTATTAGTACATCGTTTTCAATCCACTCATTATAAATAACCCATCGACTTATTTTATAAATTTGAGTACTTCTTATTTCTATTGGACCCGTTATTATCATCAAACATTTATTGCTTCCTCGTAAAGGAATCTTTGTTTTGATAAAAAAATTGTTTTACCGAAAATCATTGTACAAGTTTGTTGAAGGTTATCAGAGGCTTAAAAATGAAATTTTTACGTAATGTCTATATGTATATATATACGTGTGTGCATGTATGTGTGGGTCGTTGTCCATAACTCAGATTATACGGTAAAATTGGTCGCGTAAGAGCTTTTTGTATGTGTTTTTACCACGTGAAACGTCGATAAAAGTTCATTCAAATCTATCGATTACTTCGGTCAAAAATCAAAATTATGTGATTTTGAAAAAAAGATATCTTTAGTTATTCTCGTTTTAAAGTTATTTTGCAAAAAGTTTAAAAAATTATATTTCGAAAAATATTGCACGAAACTTTTTCAAAATGTTACTGAAGGTGTCTCATATTATTAGTGAAATATCTTGTACATCTCAAGTTTTTGTATGGATTAGTTTTCGCAAACCAATTTTTTTCTCCGAAAATAGACCTCTTTTGTTTTTACAATAACAGGAGTCAATTGAATCAAATTGTAATTTGGTACAAATATTACTAATCATAAAGAATGACCGAGTTCTTTGTCATTCAGGCCAATGAAGTGGAAAAAATATCTATGATAAAAAGAATTAGAAATTGAATTTGTTGACAAGAAAGTTAACTGCTAAAGAGTTAACTTGGCATTTAAACGCGGTTTTTTGATATTAATTTTTTCTTTTTGATAGGTTTCTAAGTATCACATCAAAAAAGTATGATTGCAACTGAAATAAGATGAACGTATATTCATTTACTTTGGCTTTCGTCATATTTTGTGGAATTGCTTTGCTAAAGTAAAGTAAATCAACTGTGAAAGATGAATTAATTTTCATACAACTTTTATTAAAGCTTTTAGTTGAATAAAAGAATATATATAATATAACCGAACAATTCTTAAGTCAAGACACTTTTGGAAAATATAGCTCTAACTTCTATTTACGAAACATCATTTCGAAAATTCTTTCAAATAACTGTAGGCTGTACATTATAGCTTTTCTTTCGAAATGTTTGTTCGTATCGTGAATTCAAGATTCGATAAGTCTCTAAATCTTCCAGGCCTATTTCAGATGATCATTGTACATGAACAATCATAATCAATTAATAATTTCATATTTTCCAACCAAAAATTTGGGCCTTTTAAAACCCAATATGTGTACGGGCACGGAAACGCAATTAAAGTCTCAAGTGGAAACTGGATGAAAGTCGGCGAGATTCCTGCGAAGTACACCACGAGACACGAATGTGAATGTAATCGGCGCCGTATGGGAGAAAGAGAGATGTTTCTTGGCAGGCACTGCAATTAGCTGAGTGAAGCGAAGTGTCTAATTACGATTTGTCCGAGACTGTGGTACTAGGGAAGTAGGTGAATACACTGCACCGCTTTTTTATAACATTGCGTTCGTACTCAATTGAAAATTTTACATTTTTGTTTGGAATAGTAAACATTCTGGCCTTAAGTGAATAAAAAATTATTCAAATATCAGACGAAATTGGTAATAATAACGAATTCTAACTCTAATTCTAATTGTAAAAAATGCTTAAACTTATTTTAAATTGATTATTTTTTATTCAATCAGATTTTTTCTATATCGTATATACTAAAAACTATGTAAAAATAAATTTAACGTAAAATTTTCCTCAAACATTTCTTATCATTTATCGTTGTTTAGTTCGTCACGGCACGACGGAAGAAATTGTTTTTCGGAATACGTTTTAAGGAATCTATCTCGGGAGTGCAGCTTACTTATTATTTTTCCGTATAACCCAATATTTCAAAATATCCACTATTAAACATTAAGTAATAAAAATATTATTTGTTCATAAAAATTAACTACACTACAGCTGTCTAAAATAAAATATCAATAATACTCTTATAAAATAATACTCTTATAAAATGTTATGTTTGCGTAGCTATTGAAACAACCTAGAATAATGATTCCTAATCAAATTATTCATAGATTAATTGTGCCGCATTGCATGATTTACCGATAATTGAAGAAAGGCATAAGATTTAATTTTTTGAAATAATTGTTACTCGTATATTATTTCAAACTTTTTAAAAATTTATCATTAATAATTCTTATTAAAACTTGTCCTATTCCATTTGATTAACTTCGTGAATGAATTTTCCAGCAAATTTAAGCGACGTGTGTACGTTGATTAAATTAGATGAAGACGATGAAGACGATGAAGACGAAGCACCCTGTTCCGGAGTACAGCTAGCTTTATTAATCCCGATTATAGTTTTACCATCACTCATCACCAAAGGACTGCCGCTATCTCCCTACAATATAAATAGCCACATTATATTTAAGTCAATCATGCCAGTTTTCATAGTTAGCTTACATTGGTTAGACAAACAATAGATGCAGATGTACAAAAATATACTTTTTTTACGGGCACGGAACATTGTTCCTGAGGAATTACAACTAAAGTTCCAATCCTCATATTTATTGGTACTTGGCCGTTTTCCATTTTTCCCCAACCTCCGGTCATAACGTTTGTACCTGGTAACTTTTCGATGTCAATATTACACCTTATTTTAGGCAGCGGAATAGTTGAGCTCACTTCTGCATATAGCTGAAGCGTCAAAAGAAATAATTTTCAAATATTCATAAAGATGTAGCTCCATGCAATATATAAAACTTAAACATACTTTAATTATTGCTACATCATAATAAGCAAATTTATTCTTAATGGGATTCACATTATTAGACCATTCCATGTAAGTTTTCCACCATTTTATTCCATAAATAGTAGCATCTCTCAAGTTATGTAATTCTGCTTTCACGACAAGGTCACTGTATTCTGAATGGTTAGTAAGACAGTGTGCAGCAGTTATAACAAATCGATTTGTTATCAAAAATCCTCCACACACATGATTTATTTCTTGATGTGTGCGATGTAATGTGCTATTCTTACTAATAGACACAACAAAAGGTAAATCATTTCTAACTGCCTCTTTCACATGTCTCAAGTCCGATTATGGGTATTGCATCGTTAAATAAATATTGGCCACCTTAAATTTACTCATACATTTTAGTAAAATCTTATTTTCTGTTACCTCAGAAAGATTTTGCATTGTACTTACCCAATGCTGTGTTAATATAAATTATACGTATAATTTTCCACAAATAATCCATATCGCTGCTTACGAGGTTAGTTATTTCCTCAAGATATGATACAAAAGTGTATTTTTTGAATTATGTTTCACGAAGTGTAAGTTAAAACTGGAATATACTCACAATTTTGTAGGTTGAGCGAATATTAACAAAGTCAATAAAAATATTATTCGTTGATAAAAGTTAACTACATAACCTAAGGTCTTTTTCCTAAACCAGACAGTCAACATGGTTCTTCAAAATATCCAACATATAATCGGTATTATCTTAATAATTTGTATGTAACAACGGTATATTTTTTTACAAAATGTTTTTAGAATGTATGCTAATTGATACTTATTTCACGTATATATTTTTATATGGAGATGGTAACAACTGCAACGATTGTCAAGCGACGCCATTATACGGCCGAGATGTGAGGTTAGCCGAGAATAATGAATTTCCTTTCGTAGTATCTCTCAGTCTTAAATCTAATAATATCGAAAGTGAAAAAAATCACTTTTGCGGTGGATCATTGATAACGTATTCACATGTATTAACAGCAGAACACTGTGTTATAAATAAATTACATTATTACGATTTGGTGATCAAAGTAGGGTCTATTGATTTGCGAAATACTTCAATTTATCGGGTAGCGTGGTGGATCACGTACAATCAATGGAACGTCAATTATAATGATGATGAAAAAATAGGAAATACTAGTCATGACATTGCCATTATTAAGGTAATTTTTTACGAATTGCAAGAAATTTATTTTTTCAAGTTACAATGTCTATTACACTGTTATAGTTGTATGGGAATGTCTACTCTTCTATCAAATTAGGAATACTAACCAGGTTTCCCGATAAGGATTTATACGGTAAAAAGGCTGAGACTGCTGGATGGGGTCGAACAGAAGTTAAGAAACCTGCGAGATATTTAAGAACTGTGGAATTGTTTACACTACAGCCTGAAAAGTATTTGTTCAAAAACTTCATTAATGATACTGCATTCCAAAATAATTTTTTCACAGAAAAGTTCTTAATGTCTTCTGCTAAACCACCTGCTTACTTGGGATGTGTATGTATACTACCTTAAAAATATTTATGATTATTTCCAATGGTAAAAAGATGTATCTTCCTAACAGGGAGATAGTGGCAGTCCGTTGCTCATAAATAAAAGAGAAATAATCGGTGTTAATAAGGGAACCTGCTGTCTGGTTAATGATACTAGTACAATAAATTATCAAAACTTGCATTCATCAGTCAATTATTACATAAGGTATATTAATGATGTGATAAATCTTTAATGTAAATAGTTATGACTGAAAAGCTGTAATATTTGTAGCTTCTGAAAATAAAAAATTGGAAAGAGATATGATCAAGTTTGTTAGAATTAATTACATATAGTTAGCAGTTTAAAAACAAACGTCTAATCCAAAAATACAAAAAAAGGAATACACAGCAACATACCGTAGTTTTCTCTTTATAGAGCATTTTCTCTTACAAAGACTGTCTCGAAATTTAACGGCGCGCAATTCAAAATTCACCATCACTAAGCTAATTGATACTTAAAAGCAAGTGATCGGGGACTCTAAGGGATATTATTAAAATTGATTAATTTATCGTGCCTTAAACGTCAAGGAAAAGAAAGCGCAGAGCGGTTCAAAAGAAAGAAAGAGAAAAAATACATTTTCCCTGTCGCGTGCAGTTCCAAATAAATCTATGTCACCCGTCGAGCAAACAAAGCCTTTGAAACCATAAAGCCTCTCTCTCGAAGTATCGGAGCAATTAAAACTGACCTCTGAAAGATCCGCCTTTAGCTTCTTCTTTATACGTTTGTATCGAATCGTGCAAATGATTGATTTACTTTAGCGAAAAGCAACAAAGCTCACATTAAATCGCTTTTTACACTAGAAAACGTTATTGATAAATTTTGTGATACGTAGAACATTATCTCAGATCTAGCGGAAATATCGTTCAAAGATAGAGTAGAATGTAAATAATTTATATTACAAGAATAGAATGTAAATAATTCATATTACAAAGTTTCAAAATGTTGAAATTAAGCACCAGGATAGATGGCAAGGTTTTGACGACTACTACACGAGTCTAGCAAAGTTCAAGCATACTCTCAGCTGACTAACGACATACCTACCATACGCCATTAAGCAGTCCATCAAAACATTCGAGTGACGATATGTTTCTACTTGCTAATCCCCTTCAACGGCAAATCTATCGTAATATACTCAAGTTGAATATGTGCAGAATTGACGCCGGTAAAGTGAGTAATTAAAAATTTGAAAACCTATACTCGGAAATTAAATAACGTCGGCTATAATGATTGATAGTTCTTACCTTCCGTTGGAAGTTCCATTGTGCACTTGGTTTATGATTTTTTGAACACTCACCGATTCTGCAGCACTTGAAACACAGTAGATTTGCAATTGTGTTTGAGTGATTTCGTCGAGTACATTGTTGTGTGTTGTAAAATCGATTTTACACGGATGCATTATGTTTCATTGGTATTAATTATTGCAACTTTTTGCAAATTCACCCTGATTTTCTTCACATGTAGGGGTTTAAGCATTTGAAATCGTCAGTATTTCTTATTTTCTTAAATTATAAACATTCAGATCAATACTTGCGCAATGTTTCTGTATTATAATTTTTTTCTTATTTTGTATTTTCTTTTCGTCAAATATATTTCTCAGTATCCATAAACGATAACTCTAACGCGAGAAAAAAATGTTTCCAAACAACTCAGTCAAACAGCAGCAAGATACAACAGCATTAAATCCAATTCGCCGTAAATCTTGGCAGTAAACTGTCGCAAACGACGCTCATAAAGAGACCAATCATTGTCTTCTTTTACCAACCAACTCGATTACAGTGTACAAACTGCGCGTTCTCGTATACGAATCTTCATTATATCCTCTCATTATCATCTCCACTCGTGGGCCCCGTTTCTTCATCTTTTTTTACGCACCGGGACGAGTTTCGCCACCCAGAAATATCGCATCATTATGCGTCGCACGTGTGCGCGTTCGAAGTTTTACATAATGTGCCCTCATAATCGCATAATGCTCTCATTTAAATTATGATTTTTCCATCATTAACTAACTAATTGCTTGCAATCGAACAATAAATGTTGGAATTTCTGTAAAAGCATGACGTCAATGAAAATAATGTTATGTGTAAAGAGTGTCGGATTTCTTTTTTTCGATCTTGACAGTCATTTACACGATAAACAATAACCTGTCATTTCGGACTGTCCTCATTTTTGAGATTATTTACAAAGCGACGCGAAAAAAAATTAATCGAGAGTTGACAAAAAAAACCGTGGAGAAAGATTGATATTTGGGTTTACCGACGCACACAACCGGTTAGTCAGTGCTATGTAATTAGAGGTGCAACGTATTTTTTAAAAGCTTAAATTGGATTGGCCAGTAGATCCAAGCATTATTTTGATTGAGGGTATACGAAGGGACTTGAAGAAACGAAATCATAATGCATGGACACGTGGATACAAATTGTGTGTATTTATTTATAAATTGTAATGGATTTTTAATTCATTTTTATGACTATTAGACTCGCGTATTTTTATTTTTATGATTTTGAATTTTTCCACCGTAGCTCGGTTGGTAACATTATGACTTCGACCTTCGTGGGTACAAAATAGTGTACGCACCACGACTAGGAAATTGACTGGACTTTACCTCGGTTGTCAATTTTCACATACTCGTACTATGGATTTGCCAATACTTTCACGGCCTGAGTACGCATTCTACTATTATCGGTACGGTAATTAAGAGCCACTAGTACATGGTTTGTAGTTATTAACGGTCTTGTGCAGTATAAGCATGGTTTTCATAGATTTATTTAAACTAATGGACACGACGAAGGGAAATTCATGGTAATCTGTTTTTTTTACCATTTTCACGGATCAATAGAATTCCTTCGTACATTACATACTAAGGATTTTAAGTTAATAATTCGTGATATTTTTTAACGTATGACTCGTGTATAAGTCAATTTTTAAATGTATAATATACCAACGAGAAAGTATGACTACCAGAAACACTATTATTCCAATGTTATAGCTTTCCATTAACACGATTTGCTGATTTCTTGACACTGGAATTTTCCTCTAAACTTGAAATTATACATGCGCACAATGCAATAAATTAACGACTAAGCATAATAAAAGTTCGTGTCTTTTGAAATAGGTGATATTATTATTGTGCCACGAATATTATTATGAAGTATTTGGAAATTTCCAGAAGTAGCATCAAAGCTTTTTAGATTTTCCAATTTTCATTTTCTTGGCTGAGTCATGAAAAGTCATATGATATCTTTCAACAGTTATCCACCATTTCCTTTAATGAACTACGACATTTGTATATCATTCAATCTAATGTGCAGTAGTGAAAACGTGTGAAGTAGTTATCGCAGCTCCATAATCGTGATTTCATTCCACTTGTTCGGATTTCAAAGATGAATTGTTACTAATAGATATGATAAAAAATAATTCACCTACATACGTTATATTCATGTTACGGCCATTTAACGGGGTTATTTCGTAAAATAGTAACTGACTCAAATTGATGGCACTACATTTTAGAAATATATTTGAATTCTAATTATTGTATTTCTGCTTTCTTCAATATGAAATAGAGGCAAAGTAAACATAACATCTTTCATAAGCAGTTCATTTTGCCATTAGGTACGTTAAAAATGGCAAATAAGAAAGTATATTTGGAAATATGTTCCATGAAATCCAGTGAAATAAAGGCACAGTATTTGCACTCAAGCGAAAATTTGGAAAACGAATAAATTATTGTAATAAATTATACTGAGCAGGATAACGTACAATATTCATATATTTTTTTCATATGTATTAGTTATATGTAAGTTTTGAAACATGAGCTAAAATTGCTGATTTAAAAAAAACGAATGAGTAGTAGTTTATTAAGCATAGTTTATTACTTTGTTTGGTATGGTTTTTAAAATTGAAATTGTTCTAATTCATGTAGAATAAATAGAATAGAATTCGTGTAGAATATAATGAAAAAAAGAACAACCAGTTCCATATTTTTGTATATTTAATTACATAGCATATTTTGTCAGAAAATACATTTGGAATTTTTAATTAGTAATGATTGATATAATTTGTTTCACATTTGCGTCACTTCTTTAATGAAATTTATGGCATTATTAACAGATGCATGCACATTCACACAGCCAGGTACTGTACTCGAATTCATTACGCATGCCCCTTTGTTAATCCCAATTAAAGTATGCTCATCTTTCATCAACAAAGGGCTGCCACTGTCTCCCTGTAATATACGGAGCAAAATTATTTTTAAATCAATTTTCCTTATATTCAACTTGTACCTACTGGTGTCATACAAGCATTAGGTGAAATGGAACAAAAATATTGGTTGAGTTTAAAATATTTACACTCATCCAGAGCCATTACAAAAAACTTTCCAACCCTTTTATTTTTTGAAATTATGTCATTTTCTATCCTGCTCCAGCCTCCTGTTATTACTAATCTGCCCATTAAATTATTGAAGGAAATATACTTTATTTTAGGTAATTGAATATCTGAACTCGCAGCAATTTGCAACTGTACAATAAAAATAAACTTAAGTTCTAACTATTTCTAAAGCTACAAGATGAATTGATTAGAAAATTTAATAGACCTTTATGATAGCTATATATTAGCTATATATTAGCATAATTAGCTAATTTATCAACTGGATTATATGCAATATTGGCCCATTCATTGTAAGTTTTCCACCATTCTAATGCATGAGGGTTACCTAATCTCAAATTATTTGATCCTATTATCACAACAATTTCATGGTATTCCCAGGATCGAAAGCAATGCGCAGCAGTTAAAACATGTTTGGTAGTTATTAAAGATTCTCCGCATAAGTGATTATATGCTTCTTTTCGACATTGTGAAGATATATTCAGGGATATAGACACAATAAACAACATTTCATATATAGTTGCAACTTGCACATCTGGTTCAGGTCCGACCAGTGGAGTCGCTTCGTAAAATGGAAATTGAGTAACTAAAATTCACCACTACATTTTTAGAAACGTTATTTATACACGAAATTTACATTTCTCTTTGTCTGACTTACTTGTGATAAAATAGAGGTGTATAATATATTTAAACATCTTTAACAAGATATTCATTCTGTGGTTTGATGCGAACGATCACTTTTGTCTAAGTTGCGTTGAAAATTGGAATTTTTGGATACACGTTATACAGAATTTAGTAGAATATGCTCATTGTTTTAAAGCTAGGCAAATATTAGTCAAATCAATATGATTATTCATCGATAAGAGTTAACTATGCAGTAAAAATTAAAAGTAAAATGCTTCTGCCGAACACGACGCATTAATAGATAATAAATGTAATAAATTAATAGATAATAAATGTTAAATAACATCCATAACTGAACGTTATTGAACTTTGTTATAAACTTTTTATTTTATTTCATTTTATTTTATATTTCACAAGTACTTTAGAGACTTCAGATTATTTGCGAAATTCGGGTCCAAAATAACTGACGAATGCATAGTTTATATTGATACAAACAGAGTTATCCACGTTTAGGAAATATTATTTACCGATAAGGCTTCCAACATGACATTAATAATTTTGGTAACCGCTAAGTCCATAAATAATATCAGTATAAATCCAAGGTTAAATAAAATAGCTATCAAATCGAAAATTGTGTCTAGGCATTTCTTTTGTGAAATATTGACTCAGGTGAGTCACCCTAAAAATCTTTTAATATAAAGTTAACGGTAAAATTTAATTTGTTGAATAATTTAAAAAAATATCACAGTTCTAAATTTGAAAATGAAGAGACTTATTCTTTAAATTTTGTTTAGATGAAATACTTGAAATATCAACTTTTAAAAATGTATTTTGCATAATAGTAATGCCATATAAGTTCAAACAATCATTTGCAATGGATCTTTTTCGTAAAAAATAGTGCGATTAGAGCATATCATGAAAATAAATTAGTCTCTAATTAAGTTATCAAAATTAATTGAATAACAACTGTAAGTAATAATTTTCCCCGGCGACGTTTCCCCCAAGCGAAGGAATCAGTAAACAAGATTGACTTTGTCATGTCGACATTGACATCGACACAGATTTATAACATATATCGATACGTCAAGTCGTTGCTAAAGATTACAGCAAATTCAATCCTCTTCATCACCTTATCAGACGCACTATGTAGTGTTATTGACATGCCTCTCCCTCTTTGGCGGGCAAGTTCAACGACACGTTATATATATGCCTTTACTGACTTATATTATTGATCGTTTTTCCATTAATGCTCGTTAACGATATATCACTCTCGCATTTTAATAATTCACTCTTGAATGCCAACTATTTCTCGATGCACAAAGTGAGCGTTGGAGAAACGACCTCAATCGCCCGCTTCTTTTTTTCGCTCGCCAAGGAATATCATTCGGCGCCCATTATGTCAACCCGTAAAGCCGAGCAAGCCTGGTAAAAGCCGCTGCTACCGTCGTCCTCTCGTATGTACTTTCGATATCGGGAGATTTATTATCTCTCTCTCTCTCTTTCGTGGCAAGGAATCGCGCGCGTTGTCCTCTGCCTCGTGCGCGAACCTGGAAACCTAGAAAAATTTTTTAAAACTCCAAGCGCACGTGGTACGTACGTCGTATAGTGAGTTAGTTATGTGGATATGTTCTTTGAATTATAGGTGGGATAATTAGAACGAAAAATCCACGCTCTGATTACGTGGATTCTCGAGAATCCAACGAGCTTTCATTGCTCATATAGCTTTGTATGCCTTCAAAGAGAAAAAAACAACTAATTCACTTTCTTTCCCGAATTTTGCGTGGCCGCAATTGCCACTTCAGTTCCCATCGCCATCTAAATGCCAATACAAGTGAAATCAAACAACTTTCAGACTCTAAGACTCTTAGAAAAGAAATCCTTTCGCAACATCCATACGTTGACTCTGTAGAATGCAGTCGGCATATAAGCCACAGCTACCTGCTCGATAACTTAAAAATTTATTAGGTTAATTAGTACGAGGTGCTCTGGCTGCGCGAGCTTCTTCTGCGACGGAACTCCGTCGAATATAATGTCACTATTATCGAGCGCAAATCGTGAATCTCTGCACGCTGCGCGCAATGACTAATGCAGCTCGTTAGGCTTCGTACTCTCTCGGGCTATCTCTTATTCCGAAGAGATATACGCTCCGTAAGCCTTAGCTGGCACGTAGAAATAGAAAACGCACGTGTCACAAGCTGTTGACTATCCAACGTTTCCAGAGCAGTTTTCAAATAGTAGGTTAGCATTCTCTTCAGTTCCGTTTTCTTCTTCGTTCCTGGTTTCGGTGTGTGTGCTGCGCGCGAAGGCAAACGCATCCATTTCGGATGCCTCTTGACACGCGAATGTGTACCGCGAGGTCAAACAATCCGTACAACCAGTCGTTCATCGAGAACTTCACATTACAATGTGCGCTTGCAATAATCCGCGCTGCAAAAACGACGCACACTTGTCTCGCATAATATCTCATTAAAACAGGTATGCGTGAATGTGTGTTTATACAGCTCGCCGCCTTCACTTGCGAAATCTCCCACGACCATCAACTGCAAAATCAATCAAATTGACGACGCCATGAAAACGAGTGTAAACGTCAGCCGGAGAATCTCCATTTGAATTTTTTGTCGAAACAACGCCGCGCGATATTTCCAAGTGGGTTAACGCTCGCAGTTGTAACGCGAGGGCCTTTTTAGAAGTGCGTAATGATGCGTCCGGGAAAATTTGCGTTGGTGTTACAACTCAATTTTACTGTCGCTTCGCCACCCGTCGCGTGAAATCTAATTTGGCGCTAATTAAATTTTTGATTGGTCTCGCAAAAGGAGAACGACTTTTGATTGTACATTTTATAATTATGCCTTTATTTTAATGTATGTGTATTTACCTCACAGTATGGTGCATGTTTTGTTATTAGTGCATGATATCATATTAGCTACAAACTCTCTGTAAGGATAAACAGACGTATGCATATTTATACTTCTTATTTTTATTCCACGATTTAGGGTAATACAAGTACCCTTATGAACCGCGACTATTTGATTTCAATTTATAATCACTGGGCTGCCACTATCACCCTGTAAAATATTATCATATAATTTCATACGACACTACATCTTAGATAACTTTGTTCTTGATTTTACGCACACAGGTCAATTCGATTGGAGGTTCTGCAGCGGTGCACATAATTAAATGTGTTTTACAACCTACATGAATATCCATAGCCTCTATCCAGTTCTGTGGACAGTCTTTAGATTCCAATATCCTCATCTCTGCTGTTAACAAATACCTTTTTGACATATTATTTTCTAAAAATCCCCAACCGGGCACGAAAACTTTCTTGCCATATAATTGAGACTCCGGAATCAATGACAAGACGGCTACGGTCCTATTAACACTTCCCCTCAACTGAAATATTTTTAAATTTTTGTCATAAATAAAGTTTTTCTCGTAATTAACTATTTACGAAAATAATTTTACCTTAATGATTCCGATATCGTTTAGAGGATTATCGGGTAAATCATTATGGACATATTCATCAAAACTTATCCATTTTTAATACCATACGTTTTAGAATGCTTTAAATCGCTTTTGGTTACTTTAACAACTATGTCGTCATATTTGTATTCTTGAAAACAATGTGACGCTGTCAAGACAAGCCTTGACGATATTAAAGCTCCACCGCAGTGATGATTTCGTTCTAGACGTGCATTATCGACAGAGTTTTTCAAACTCAGAGATACAACAAAAGGGAACTCATCTTTATAAGCGAACCTTACTTTTTCTCCAGTCAACGGATTTCCTTCGGTGTACTGTTGATTGTCTGAATGTAAGACAATCATTCACAAATTTTATATAATTTTCAATATTATCATAATTTGTTATACTTACACAATATTAAGAAGAAATAGATTGAAAACCAGATAGCTTGAAGCATGATTACTGAACCATTTAAAACAAAATTGTATGTATCTAAAAAATATTCAATATTCATATTATTCCGCTAAATAAGTTATTACGAGAGTTATTACTTGAAAATACGCGTTGCAACTATCGCAAGTCGTTCAAGCTTCAACTATTAAATTTTATGTTATTTTGAAAATTTATTAAAACTTATCATTTAAGCAAATTTTTTGACGGATCATTCTTTATGGCGTTATATTTCACAAAAACGAATGTCAAAATAATACGAAAAATATGTTAAGTCCATCGAATGTAAACTCGTTAAAACGTATAAAATTTGTAACGTTTACTATTAGATCGTTATTCGGGTACGATGGCGTACGTGCAAATAAACTAGAGGAATTGACGTCACATTCGTAATATATTAACGATTATGAACGAATACTACAATACGCTGCATTAATACGCCAATATTCCTCTTTCATTTCGTCAATGAGTAAGTCTTAAGTGCAAGTCCAAATCAGAGTTCGATTAAAATAAGCTTTGATGACAGCCCTTGCACTAATGCTCGGAAATTGTTTCCCTGCTTTCGTCGTCATTGGCCGTGACTTGTTTATCATAGAGCACTGCATCATTTGCCCTTACATTCTCTAGTGTCGGTTATATATTCCTTGTAATTAACAAATGCAAATGTTTTACGAATACTTACATAATAATAATTTTGATTTCATATTTCATATACGACTTATTTGAAAGTATTCCAAATACTTTTGGGTACTTTAGTGTCATAAGAAAACTGCAATGAAATTAAATATACAAATATGGTATTATGAAAATCCTCATCCTCCGTAGTTAATTGTAAAATATTGTAAAAAAACTCGAAGTTTGAGATCAATTCTTGTACGAATTAGTACGGGTTATATTTTATAATTTTAATATAAATGTTACCTACATATTCCACTTTTCCTGGTAAATCTGCATCGGTACACAAAAATATGTGAGATGTGTTTATCAGATTATTATGCTAACTCGAAAATTTGATAAGCGCATTCTTCAACCCTCAACGCGTTAATTACCCCAGTTGTCTTACATTTTCACCAGTTAAAGACATCTTCTAGAGGACTAAATATTTAATATATAAATGTAATAACCCAATTTTTGTATTTCATTGTCAAAAGTTTCATTGCTTTTACAATATAATTTGTTTTTTTATTTCTGGAAGACAGAACTGTCAATATGTATTTAAAATCACATCATATATAAATCGGATGCAATATATATAGGTGACTTGAGAATTTACATTTACACGAATTTTCGCAGATTACTATCTATTTCACGGTAAACTATAATAACTCAAATATGTTCCCTTCGATATGGAACAATAAAGATTATGATCAAACAAAAAAAGTTTACAACATGATAGTTCACACGTACATATTAAATCACAGTAAAAAGTTAGAATTTCTTAAATAGATATTGATTTACCACATGAGACTTAGGTTTATTGTATATTTCACACATTGATTATTTTATATTTATGAAAGTTGGTTAATTTAATTAAGCAAGTATGGTGGCTAACAGTATTAAAAATGAGTATCGTTTGAAACGTAAAGGATAGTTTCATTAAAATGCTGTGAAGGTGTTGTTCTAATTTCATAACTCTTCAGAGCTTCAAATCCAAGATATTAATGATTAAAATTACGTAACATTAATATGACAGTGAAAAACAAAAAAACATTGTTAATAAATTTTATGATATGTAGAACATTATCTTAGATCTAGCAGAAATATCATTCAAAGCTTGCAAGAATAGAATGTAAATAATTTATATTACAAATGTTTCAAAATGTTGAAATTAAGCACCAGGATAGATGGCAAGATTTTGATGACTACTACACGAGTCTAGCAAAGTTCAGGCATACTCTCACCTGACTAAAGATACACCTACCATACGCCATTAAGCAGTCCACCAAATATTCGTGTGACGATATTTTTCTACTTTCTAACTCTTTTCAACGGCAAATCTATCGTAATATACTCAAGTTAAATATGTGCAGAATTGACGCCGGTAAAGTGAGTAATTAAAAATTTGAAAACCTACACTCGGAAATTAAATAACGTCGGCTATAATGATTGATAGTTCTTACCTTCCGTTGGAAGTTCCATTGTGCACTTGGTTTATGACTTTTTGAACACTCACCGATTCTGCAGCACTTGAAACTCAAAAGATTTGCAATTGTGTTTGAGTGATTTCGTCGAGTACATTGTTATGTGTTGTAAAATCGATTTTACCCGGTTTATGTTTCATTATGTTTCATTGGTATTAATTATTGCAACTTTTTGCAAATTCATCCTGATTTTCTTCACATGTAGAGGTTTAAACATTAGAAATCGTCAGTATTTTTTATTTTCTTAAATTCTTCATTTTTTTAAATTTTCTTAAATTCATTTTTATGACTCTTAGACTTGCGTATTTTTATTTTTGTTATTTCGAATTTTTTCACCGTAGCTCGCGGTTGGTAACATTATGACTTCGACCTTCGTGGGTACAAAATAGTGTACGCACCACGACCAGAAAATTGACTCGACTTTACCTCGGTTGTCAATTTTCACATAATCGTACTATGGATTTGCCAATACATTTACGGCCTGAGTACGCAATCTGCTATTATCGGTAAGGTAATGAAGAACCACTAGTACATGGTTTATAATTATTAACGGTCCTGTGCAAGTATAAGCATGATTTTCTTGTACAGTTTTCATAGATTTATTTAAACTAATGGACACGATGACGGGAAATTCATCGTAATCTGTTTTTTTAAACATTTTCACGGATCAATAGACTTCCTTCGTAGATTACATACTAAGGATTTTAAGTTAATAATTCGTGATATTTTTTAGCGGATGACTTGCGTATGAGTCAATTTTTGAATGTATAATATACCAACGAGAAATTATGACTACCAGAAACACTATTATTCCAATGTTATAGCTTTCCATTAACACGATTTGCTGATATTTTTGATACTGACATTTTCCTCTAAAACTTGAAATTATACGTACGCACAATGCAATAAATTAATGGCGAAGCATAATAAAAGTTTTTGTCTTTTGAAATAGCTGATATTATTATTGTACCATGAATATTATTATGAAGTATTTGGAAATTTCCAGAAGTAGCATTAAAGCTTTTTAGTAATGACGTAAAGCTACATCATTAGCAACACTCAATAAATTTAGTTATTTCTTTGAAATTATTCCAAGCATGCAAATAATTGTATTGTTTATTTATCACTGGTTCAATAGATCTTATTTATAAGGATAGAAACCCACATCGACCCCTAAGGTAGTGTTTCCATCTTTTATTAAAGGATGGATAGAAAAGCAATCTCCTTTCATGTAATTTAGTTACATTCTAGGAAATGTACTTTCTCGCTAGATTTTTTTATTTTCACATGCTACTCAGGCAGCGATTGCTGCTACTGTAAAAAGACATTATTTCGATATATATCTTCCAGGATATTATCATTTTGGGCAATAAAAAACATCACATTTTTTGAACTGCATATGATAAATTTTCCAATTTTCATTTTCTTGGATGAGTCATAAAAAGCCATATGATATCTTTCAACAGTTATCCACCATTTCCTTTTATGAACTACGAGATTTGTATATCATCGAACCTAATTTTTATAAGAAGGTCGTCAAGATTTTGGTTTTTGAGACAATGTGCAGTAGTGAAAACGTGTGAAGTAGTTATGGAAGCTCCTATATCGTGATTTAATTCCACTTGTTCGAATTTCAAAGATGAATTGTTACTTATAGATATGTATTAAGGTATGATTGTTACTCGTATCGATTTATCTGTACGTGTGTGTGTGTACTGATTTGAATCTCCGCGAACGCGTATTGTTGTATATTATAATATTGTGCAACAGCCAAAAGACGTTTTCTGTTTATCTATCTGTACCGCGAGTCTCTCTCTCTCTCTCAGATAGCGTTATACCGCCGAACCGTACTCATCGCGACTCACAACGTACGCATGTACTTGACGACGTTCACGCGTAAATAAATTTATATCTAATAACCTGATGTTATACATTTATTTATTCACATGTAAATAACAATATGATAAAAATTAATTCACCTACATACGTTATATTCATGTTACGGCCATTCAACGGGGTTATTCCGTAAAATAGTAACCGACTCAAATTGATGGCACTAATTATTTTATTTCTGCTTTATCCAATATGAAATAGAGGCAAAATAAAAATAACATCTTCCATAAGCAGCTCATTTTGCCATTAAGTACATTAAAAATAGCAAATAAGAAAGTATATTTGGAAATATGTTCCATGAAATCCAGTGAAATAAAGGCACAGTATTTGCACTCAAGCGAAAATTTGGAAAACCAATAAATTATTATTAATTATGCAGGATAACGCACAATATTCATATATTTTTTTCGAATGTATTAGTTATATGTAAGTTTTGAAAGGTGAGCTAAAATTGCTGATTTAAAAAAAACGAATGAGTAATAGTTTATTAAGCATAGTTTAATACTTTGTTTGGTATAGTTTTTGAAAATTGAAATTGTTCTAATTCGTGTAGATATTCAATGTAAATATAATGAAAAAAAGAATAACCAGTTCCATATTTTTGCATATTTAATTACATAGCATATTTAGTCAGAAAATACATTTGGAATTTTTAATTAGTAATGATTGATATAATTTGTTTCACATTTGCGTCACTTTTTTAATGAAATTTCTGGCATTATTAACAGATGCATGCACATTCACACAGCCAGGTACTATACTCGAATTCTTTATGCATGCCCCTTTGTTAATCCCAATTAAAGTATGCTCATCTTTCATCAACAAAGGGCTGCCACTGTCTCCCTGTAATATACGGAGCAACATTATTTTTAAATCAATTTTCCATATTTTCAACTTGTACCTACTTGTGTTATACAAGCATTAGGTGAAATGGAACAAAAATATTGGTTGAGTCTAAAATATTTACACTCATCCAGAGCCATTACAAAAAACTTTCCAACCCTTTTATTTTTTGAAATTATGTCATTTTCTATCCTGCTCCAGCCTCCTGTTATTACTAATCTGCCCATTAAATTATTGAAGGAAATATACTTTATTTTAGGTAATTGAATATCTGAACTCGCAGCAATTTGCAACTGTACAATAAAAATAAACTTAAGTTCTAACTATTTCTAAAGCTACAAGATGAATTGATTAGAAAATTTAATAGACCTTTATGATAGCTATATATTAGCTATATATTAGCATAATTAGCTAATTTATCAACTGGATTATATGCAATATTGGCCCATTCATTGTAAGTTTTCCACCATTCTAATGCATGAGGGTTACCTAATCTCAAATTATTTGATCCTATTATCACAACAATTTCATGGTATTTCCAGGATCGAAAGCAATGCGCAGCAGTTAAAACATGTTTGGTAGTTATTAAAGATCCTCCGCATAAGTGATTATATTCTTCTTTTCGACATTGTGAAGATATATTCTGGGATATAGACACAATAAACAACATTTCATATATAGTTGCAACTTGCACATCTGGTTCAGGTCCGATCAGTGGAGTCGCTCCGTAAAATGGAAATTGAGTAACTAAAATTCACCACTACATTTTTAGAAACGTTATTTATACACGAAATTTACATTTCTCTTTGTCTGACTTACTTGTGATAAAATAGAGGTGTATAATATATTTAAACATCTTTAACATGATATTCATTCTGTGGTTTGATGCGAACGACCACTTTTGTCTAAGTTGCGTTGAAAACTGGAATTTTGGATACACGTTATACAGAATTTAGTAGAATATGCTCAATATTTTAAAACTAGGCAAATATTAGTCAAACCAATGTGATTATTCATCGATAAGAGTTAACTATGCAGTAAAAATTAAAAGTAAAATGCTTTTGCCGAACACGACGCATTAATAGATAATAAATGTATAAAATTAATAGGTAATAAATGTTAAATAACATCCATAACTGAACGTTATTGAACTTTCTTATAAACTTTTAAAAAAAATAGCTATCAAAACGAAAATTGTGTCTAGGCATTTCTTTTGTGAAATATTGACTCAGGTGAGTCATCCTAAAAATTTTTTAATATAAAATTAACGATGAAATTTAATTTATTGAATAATTTAAAAAAATGTCACAGTTCTAAATTCGAAATTGAAGAGACTTATTCTTTAAATTTTGTTTAGATGAAATACTTTAAATATCAACTTTTAAAAATGTATTTTGCATAATTGCAATGCCACATAAGTTCAAACAATCATTTGCAATGGGTCTTTTTCGTAAAAAATAGTGTGATTAGAGCATGTCAACGCGTTAATTACCCCAGTTGTGTTACATTGTCACCAATTAAAGATATTTGCTAGAGAAAGACTGAATATTTAATGCATAAATGTATTTATTTAATAATCATGCTCAATTTATTTTTATTTTTTAATTAAAAAAATGTAGTTGGAAAAATTGTAAATGTTGAGAAGATGAACGATAAGGTCAGCAAATCATAACTGTTGAAAGGGCCAATTCGCATATACTCACCTTACATTCCACTTTCACCATCAGCTGAATCTTGGTCTTGCATGTGGCGTTAGTTCATCGCTTTACGCAACTTGCGCCCGCAGCGCATCATTAAACTCCTAATTGACTGGCGGTAATGAACCTCGCCTTTGTAACGAAAAATGAGAGCGGAAGGATTTGATTTGTTTGATATTTTCGTTGTGTGAAATTGCCTTGGAGAAAACATTGTGACTCGTTCAACTCGTTATTGCATTGTACCCGCGAACGAAAAAAATATCCTTGCCGCAAGAGTCGTTTCGTTATTACGCGCTCACGAATTAGCTGTAAAATTTTTAATTTCAATGAGAAAGAGTCGACCTATCATCGAGCTGACAAATCAACCAAATACCAACATTGATTTCAAAAACATTTCCAGCAATTACAAGCGATTAATTCGCAAAGTCCCCCGATATATCGCAGCCGCGAGCTCATTTGTCGAAGCACGCGCAACTGCGCAAAATGCACAAGCACACGCACAGTGCGTGATTTTTCAATCGGATAAAAGCAGGCATTCGGGCGCCGTGAAGCTAATATCTCAATCGCCGCGCGCGCACAAACGAAATCGCCTTTACGAGATCGTTCGCTCGTCCCGATTTCTCGAAATGGTTTCCATTACACGCGACTGAATAGGGCGCCTTCGCGAGCAGCAAGAGATAGAGGTACAATTGATTGGATTATCGATTTCTATGTTACTGGGTTTGGCTTTTATTTATTTATTTATTTTTTTTTGGGCATTGGCTATTGTTTCCTATGGCTATTTATTAAGGGTATTCCGTCCGTCTGGACCCTTTTACGGAGAATCTATTTCGCTCTGTTTTCATGCGTACGGGCATCCATTGGTTCTTTCCATTATGCTAAGTATTTATTTGTTTGGATGGTAGAAAAATTACGGACAAGAGATTATCAAGAGCATATAAAATTGCAAGTTACCATTTGAATTCCCGCACCTCAAGCCGTTATCAATTTTCCCACGCACAAACCTGAAATAAATATCGAAAGAGAATGCTTACAAAACTAAACAATTTGCAGTTGTTCGGGATTTTCAGAGCAATTTCCACGCAAACGCGGCGTAATGTCCGGTGAAATCCGACTCTACGATTTGCACGAACATCGCGCGCAAAAAAAGGGGAGAGAAACCGAGATAACCGAGAAAAAAAATTAACGTATAGCTTGACAACGACGACCCCATTGTTCTTGTCCGCGTCATCGAATAATTCGGGCGACTCTTCTCACAAAGTGATTTACGCTGTGTGTGCAGCAACGACGACAGCTAAAGTGCACATGTTTGTATTCTCCGCGACAGACACACGCATCGAGAGCTGCGAGGATATACGCGACTTGCAGTCCTGTTAAAAGCGGTGCCATTTTTGTCCGACACTCGAGAGCGAGAGAGTTAATTTGTCTCCTCGACGACAAGCATCTTTTTATTTATGGCTTTTCACCTCTTCGCTCATCGAAAATGTTCGAACTTTCGAACCGCTACTATTTATATATATGTACTTCGAGCACAATTTGAAAAAAAAATTAATGCAATTGTTATTAATGGGGTGATATAACGACATAAGTTTAACTTCACAGACAATTTTTGAAAATAAGAAAAGGTAACGTGACTGTTATTAACGACGTGGTATACCAATTAACACAAATGTAACTCTCTCGTGAAAACTTTTTCCAAATAACGAATGTTTTCATTACGCCTTTTGATAAATCGCTCGCTCGCAAATGGCAAAGTAAAAACTTTATTTATCATTTCTGCTGAATGGGTCCGGTTATGTATGGGTACGTAGCCGCTCAGTCTCCCATAAAACAAATCGAAGTCTTTATTAATGGAGAAATTATATTAAGGCGGTGAAAAGACACTTTCCAAAAAATATACATAAACAATACTTTTAAACGTACGACAGCAGATCCATAAATAAAAGTGCTTAAGCATGTATTGACAAATCGAATTGAACGGAACGGGTAAAAGTAGATCTTTTCGAATCCCATTGTGATACATCGTTTCTCTCTCTCTCAGACTTAAATATCTCCGAGGATATCTCATTACAAATTATGATTCTTAGAAGCTGCCGAAACGAAAGCCGAGCCAAATTTTTCGCATAAATCAGTGAGACACATTTTTACACAAGAAAAGGGAGGGGAACCCCGTCGAATCGTAAACCGATTGCATCTCTGAAAATAAAAAGCGCAAGTTTTTTCTCTTTCTCCTTGAGCGCTGCCTTCTTCCGTTGTAAAGAGTCTTGTTCTTGACTGCTAATGAGTCTGCGTGAACTTAATTAGCTGGGAAATTGCTGCTGTCCGAAAATTGAGTTGTCCCAAGGCATTACTGAACAATGGTAATTATTTGTATTAATAGATACAGTTATTCGCGAGGAGATCATTGCTTGTGGATTAAAGTTAGTTTATTGACGCGGCAATCTTTATTATCGGTATACATCGCTACGCCCGATAATTGATGGTCCAACGCTGATCAAAAAACTGTCTCATATCTCATTTGCATGCTCACATCTTTGATGAATTACCCTAATCTCTGACACCAATTTATAATCGTTTTCGCGGTGCAACGCAAATCACCCATAATAAAGATGGCTGTGCACTACTCCGACAGGAACAATTAGCGCGTACAACCGCAGTGTCACATCTTCTCTCTCTCTCTCTCTCTCCCTTGAAACCTTGAGGGAGAAATAGCGAATACGCCGGAACGTTTATACGATCAGACGTTGACATGACAATGACCTACATCTGATGCGCTAATGGGTCGATCACGATTTTGTTGTAGCGCGGTTGCATAATTAGAGAATGTATATTTTTTGATAACAGCCGTATATTTTCAAGTAGGCCGAGAATTCGCAGCCAAGTCGAGAAAAAAAAGACGACTAAGAGCTGGGGCAGCACGTGCGCGCAAAGTTTGCAAAGCGTGACGGCACGAGGTCGAGGTCGTTCTTCAAACGTTTCGCAGTCATTCGATTTCGGGCGTGTAAATTTTTTGCGAGCTGGGAGAAGTTTGTTTGGGCCTCGGGCCAATTCAAGTCCATTCATTCTGCTCCGGACGCGCTCTCTAATCGAAAACCCATTGTTTTTCTGCACGAGCAGTCTTGCGCTACACACCGTCGTTCAATTGATGTTCGTTCGATTAATATAATGCTTCTGGAAGACGCGCAGAAAACGAAAAGCAAACTACGGTCAGCGAGGGAAACGAGAGAAAAAACTGATCCTCGGTAATCCACTGCCCCCGAATCTCTCATTGCTACCTTATACGCGTATAAGCTATACGAGTACGTTAAGTTTGAATGCGTGGTTTTCGCTGCGAAGCTTCGCAGAGCGAGAAGAAAAAAAGATACAATGAACTAATGATCAATGTACATCTTTCCCGCGCGTCTGCCAGCTTGAAACAAATTGCAGTTGCGAACGGGTCTGCAATCTAAATCACTTTGCTATTCATCATATTGTGAAATTTGCGCAGGGTTTACGGCATAAACATCGTAACGCGTCTCCGTCGACGAGAACATTCGGCGCCAATGTGGAAAAGACGTATTCGACTTGTTATGTGTCAGCGATGACGATCTCGTCCTTCGATCTTCAAAAAACTTATGTATTTGATGTATATCTTAGCCCATAATCTCGAAAGGCACGTGAGCGAGCGCACATCCCAAGATTCTAGTCTCCTCATTCGCGTGTCAACGCACTCGTGGGATGTCGGGAATTAGATTATGAAAAGCCGGCCTGATTATACTAACGAGCTGGCTCTTTTGTGTTGTAGGTACTAAGAAGCGAATCGACGATGTGACGGCGCCCAGGACTATTCACGAGATATCCGAACGAGCACTCAATTGCGGCCTCACACTGCCTGGTAAGTTGCTACGGTCCTCGTCGTTTTATTGATTCTTTGGAGAAGATTTTAATTGCAATGACGTAGCACGATTTATGGCGTACGCGTCGAAGAAAAGGCACAGATCAAGATGAAAAACACACGACGCGTCTGTCCCTGTTAATCAGACGTGAACCATCTGTAAAACAAACCCGCGCATCGATAGCCAATATAGCATATATATATATATATATATATATATATATATATATATATATATATATATATATATATATATATATATATATATATATATATATCGAAAAAAGAAGCGAAAAGACATCATAGAAATAACCCTTGAGGATTGCGCGCCCAGCAAAATGAACTTTCAATGCAATTACTCTTAACAAACAGTTTCCATCAGCGGCATATCATAATAGCCCTTGGGACTCTGTGTGTGTGCGCGCGAGAGGAACAGAACACGACAATCTTCGTTTCTCATCTTAACGCGCCGCGTGGAAATGATACACGCACGCTTTGCGAGAGAGAGAGAGAGAGAGAGAGAGATGATTAGGCGCTTTTGCGCGATTGCGTATGTGAAACCCGTTTTTCCCGATCGCGATATATAATACACGTATATGCGGCCGCGACCACCTACGTTTCATTCCCTTCGCGCGCACCCGATAATAACTGCACTGTCATGCCCTCTGTTCCGTTTGCCGTTGTTGCCGCCGCGAATAGTAGTAGTGTTCTGCAAGCTCATACATAGGGAGGTGTAGTCGTTGCGTCATCCCTCTCTTTGTATCTTCCTCGTTACGTGCGTTTTTCCGCTGCCTCCGTGGGTATTCGCAGCTGGGCACGCCGTTTATCGCGCACCTCGGAACACGTCGACGATTTAAATGACTCTTACACGCAGTCTCTTCGCTGTGTGTCACGGCAAATACGTTTGCGCGCTCGTTTGCACGTCGACTAATTGCAATTCACCGCTCTTCCTTTTGCAAATTCAACGCCTCGCGTGATTTCGAGCGCGTCAAGCACAAGCTCACGCTCGATCATTCAGAAGCGAGTCGCGGGTGCAGGACAATCGAAAGCATCAAAGGAGTAGTGGTAACAGTAGTAACCACGTGTTATGGGCACGCGGATACTAAGGCGTATAACAACTGCGTTACGCTGCGACATGCCCGCGATTCGCAAATCCCCGAACGACACAGCGAGTAGTGTGCATCGAACGCCGTGTTCTTCGCGCGCGCATCTGCCTGTACTTTTTGTGGCACGGTGTACGCTCGTTCGACGTCTTCGCGATGAGTATATGTAACGACGATCAACCGTCTCTCTCTCTGTTTCACTCGTAAATGTATCTTTACGCTCGCGAGGTGGAATCCTCGCGTAACGGCCTTGTAATTTTTCCCTTTGATTTACGACGCCCCGACGATTCTCGTCCCAAAGTGTCGTGAATTTTAATTAGCCCGCCGCGCGATTGGACCGAGGAGACGAAGAGAAAGAGAAAAAGAAGGCTGGGTTCGGAGAAGGTTTTTCTCTCCGAGAGAAATTGGGTGGTTTCGCAGCGGTGCTTCTAACGGTTCGCATGGAAATTTTGTCGCGCGCGCGCGCGCGTTGTTAAAACGCCAGGCAATCCATTAGCTCGCAGCGACCAAGTCGTCAAAGCTCGCCGGAGAGATGAGCCGTGGCGACAGAACGAGCCAAACGCAGTTTCATTAGCCGCGCGGAGATACAAATCGCTGGCATCCGCGTTTTCGATAAAGCGCCGTTGCGCTGACGCGCAAGCGTCGCGTAATCCAGCGAGCGGCGAGCGAGTCGCATCTTTACGAGGGCATTCGCTCGCGTCGATAAAGACGTTTCCTCTCGTAATGCATCCGTTACGGTACGGTGACATTCGTCATATCGCGCCAGAAAGAGAGAGAGAGAGAGAGAGAGAGAGAGAGATTTGCTGGACTTTTAACGGGATGCCTTAATTGACGTCGTTTCGCTTAAAGAGAAAAGAAGATAGATTGTTTGTCTATTCGATTAGATTGAATGTTTATTCAGTTGTTTGTTATTTTTTGCGGGAATTTTACGAGTTGATTGATGCGGTTTGTGATGGAAGGCAATGAACTGCTGGCAATCTAGGTATTTATTTTAGAAATCGAGTCTGATGTTTCACCGTAAACGAGCTGTAAGTGAAATTTTTAAATAGTTGATGATGATTTTCCTGTTATTGAGATTATATTTATCTATTGTCTATCAGTTAAAAGTAGTTAGTTTTTATTTTCTTTAACGGTGTGACTTCAGGTAGTCAGAGAATTTGCCATTAATTACATTGAAGAAATAGAGTCACGTAGTAGCCGGAGAACTCAATTAAAATTATTATGACAACAAAAGAATTGAAAACATAAAAATAAAAATTAGCGCTAGTTAAAATGATAAACGTAGACGGCAGTGCAGTAGAAAGTGAATTAGAAGTAAAGACGCGCTTCATGAGACACGGAAGATCACAGCCACGCAAGCGCAAGATGAGGGCGAAAAAAAACAAAGAAAAAAACTGGAACCCAGTAGTTGTAACTTTCTCGAGCTGGCGAGTGCCGAAAAAGCCGGGGTAATCCGTTTTAACACGTGTACCAGTTTGTAAAACATATCCGATGGCTGAGCAATGAGATGAGATGGTAGAAAGGGATTGTGGGGGCATGAGCGATTTCACGTGAACGCTCATTAATCAGCGCCCCGGCGAGGTCCCATAATTAGCTCCTCGTATAAGCAAACGCGTGTGCCGCGCCGCAGCCGCGAACGAAAAGAAGGAAGAGAGAGAAATGCAATTTATCAGTGATTCGCTACGGCTAAGATGCTGCTTTTGACCTCTTCAATTTCGTTGCGTGCGAGGCTTCGTCAGACGCCGTTGCTTGCTTTTTCTTTTAGCTTTTGTGATTCGATTCTTACTTGTTTGTTCGTGGATCGCCGTTGTTTAATCAATTGCAGCTCGCCGATTTTCATCTCACTGGTCGAAAATTATCTGCAGGTCAAATTTTATCGGAATCGCGCGAGCACCTTTCCCGAAAGATTTTGAATAGTTACGCTATCCGATGAGAAGATGGCCTTGTCTCTGCGGTTGAAATTTCACACGAGAACGAACAAAAAGACACCGCACGTCCGCACCGTTTATGGTAAGCTGTACGGAGAAGGGCAACGACCACATGGCAACAATAACTTTCGCACGAGATAGATTAATTAATTGAATACATGGTTGTATAACAGTCCAAAAAGAAAGAAAAGCAAAAGATTGGCTAATAAATCCATTTGGCGCGCGCGCGAAAGAAGTGGCTCTGCTTAACGCGTTTTTAATGCTTCGTAAATCATCGATAACCCTAAGCGCGCGCAAGTGCAATCTCAACGTGCAATTATCGCATTAAATGCTGATGTTTTCTCGTAAATTGCGCTCGCGCCGGCTGCTGCTGCTGCTGCTGTAAATTCACTTTTTAAGAAGTCAAATAAGTTGACGTAAATCACAGTAGGGCTTCATCTCCGACACGCGTATCATTGTTTTACGAATGCCAAATGCCTTTCGCGGTGTCAGCGTGTACTCCCATTGATGTACGATTGCCGCTTCGATAGCAATCGCGTTCGATAGCACCATTATATCGCATTGTCGCTGATGGATCGGCGCCAGAGAGATTCCGCGTAATTCCACAGATGTGACGCAACGATTACAGCTGTTTAATCTCGCGCTCGCGCTAATCGAACGAACGAAAGCGAAGGCAAAGCCAAGCGTGTCTTTCGCCTTGGACCGATCGACGCGATCAATGTCTAGCGCCGCAGTCGAAGCGAGCTCGCGTGCAAGCTGCGCGCCTTGTAACCCGGGCACTTCTTTCGCTTCGTTAAGAGTGCGCAAGAGCGCGTGGGCGCCGAATGTCTTTCAGCGTGCTTTTCTTGCCGCTCGCTTGCGCGCGCGCGCGCGAGAACTCGTTGTCAATTGCTTTCGCGCTCTCATTGTTCGTCGGGAATTTTGACTGACAGTCGGCACTTACTCTCGACTCGCGACCGCGAGTAATATGTGGGTCAAAGATTGCATCTCTGCGAAATGCGATAATGTTGAGATTTCTTTTTTCCTCGCTCGTTGTCGCCGGCGGTCAATGCGAGAAAGTAAACGCCGAAATATGTATAAAAAAAGGGGGAACCTTAACGAGGGTAGAGTAACTACTGATCAGAGGTAGATATATACGAGAAGGAAGAAAGCAAACGACGGCTCTTAAAATTCACTGGCAGCTTAACGAGTATTATTTAAGATCGAAAATGAGGAGCGTACGCGCGGAGGTGCACAATGTTAACGAAGCTGGCGCGCTGCCCCGAAAATCCATGTATGGGAACAATGTGCGCGCGCGTGTCATGGGAGAAAGTGACGACGGTACACTTCTGCTCTCCCGTTGCGCAAACAATCGGAGAGCAAAGGTGCGCGCCGAAGTTTTCCGAGGCGTATCGCCGAGTAGCGGATGCATTAGCCGACCCAAGCGAGATGTGAGAATGAGCTGAGCGCGCCCCTTTGGCCTCCGTGCTCGCCGCCGCCACCGCCGCCGCCGAAGATAAAGCCCGCGGTGAAAGTGACAAGCGAGTTGCAGAGCGAGAAAACGCGAGCGCTGATAAGACGAGCCGACCGCCGCTTCCGCGACTCGAGCCACTTTCCGCGCCACCCGCGGCCGGAAAATCGAGCCGGCGGCATTCTCAAAAGTCCCACGGAATTCACTCGGCGAGCGCGCGCCAGCTGACGCGACGGCGCGGAGCGTCTTCCCGCGAAAATCCCGTACGGCGCCGGGGAACGGACGTATCTCAGGCGTATGGCAGTTCGCTCGTTAAAACGTTAGGGGCCGTCCTTTTGTGCGCGCCGTCGCGAGCGCGAAGCCCGGCTAATTAATATCTCGCGTGCGCTGCTATGTAACGGCACTCGCGCGCAGGAGGAGGCCTCGCGCACGCAGCACACATTCGCGAAATTCACTTTTATGGACGGTAAATCATCGCGCGCTCGCGCGCTCGCGCGCGCCCCCATGGATAGAGCCTCGGCGAACGTTGTCCCCCTTCCGCGCCGCCCTTTCACGGCTCCCGTCTTCTCGCGCGGTCGCGAGTGGTCGCGAGTGGTCGCGAGTGGTCGCGAGTGGTCGCGAGTGGTCGCGAGTTTTCCTTCCTCCGCCGAGCCCATCAGGATCGCCAGATTGGTTAGCGGGTCAGCGGGTGTACGCACGCGCGCACCGAGAAAGTACTCGCGGGGTTAATCGGGCTTACTTTCGCGCGTATAATTACAGTTTCGCGATTAGACTTCTCTCATTGCGGAATTATACGCTGTTACTTTCGCGGCTAATTTCGCGCGCGCGGCGCGCCTCGGTTATTCCAAACAGCGTATTGCTTTGCTGGGATGCGCGATGTACGTCCGCGCGGAAATTGCCTCGTTTCCAAGATTTTAATTAGAATCGGCGTCGCTCGAGTTCGCGGACGAGCGGAAAAATCGGGCGTTTCTATTCGCTCGCTGCGATCGCAATGCGTTCCTGCAGATCTCGGCAGCCGGCCGGAAAGCCCAACCGATCCCAACAACCCGCTTGTGTCTCCGATCGGAACAACGCCCGACTGGCCCTGCACTCGACCCCCCCATCCCCCCGTCTTTTTTCCGTCGCCGCTACTATTATTATTTTATAGAGCCTCGTTAATTTGCATACTGCCAGTTTTTGCGCGCTAGAGAGAGATACGATCGACGATAAATTAGCCGCGTGATTAATGCTCGACTTGTTTTTGCGCCATTAGTCCGCGCGCGGCGGATTAATTCTCAACGATGTGGGCAATGATAATGCGTAATTACTTAATCTTCATTCCGAGACGCGTGCTTTTTCCTTTACTAGACGACTGAGCGATGCGATTATAATCCCCGTCGTTTTATACGCAGGCCGCCGCGAGAGAGGACGTGTATACAGATATAAACACACCTCGCAGGCCTCGCCGCCGAGATTGATCAGGTAGTTTGAGGATTAATGACAGTCTTCGGAGATATTGAAATGATCGTCGACAGAGTGCTGCGGCGCGGCCTTTTTCGTCGGTTTTTGTTTGATTTACCGGTCGCCCTTACGCGTCCATTGCACCCTCGTACTTTTCGCGTGTATTCCATGACCATCGAGATTTCTTCTGACGACGCTTCGTTACTTGTCAATGGTTGCAGGCTACGCAGACGTCGCGAGCAGACCAGTGCTGGAATTCGATGGAGGCTCAACGCGGCGGGAAGTCGTGTCGTCTCGGGAAATGGCCACTCTTCTGCTCTACCTCGCACGTCTACCAAGGTGAGTACTTTTTGCGCTTGTATCGCATTCTGCGTGTTTAATGCTACTGCCGCGCAACACGGCTCTCGCCTTGTCCTTTTTCACGCCTACCGCTCACCTTTCCTTGTTTACGTGTTTCGCGAATGTTTATATTGGCTCTACACGTGTGTTTCCAATTTTTTTTCTTCGTCACAGTTGAATTTAATCCCGGCATTTAAATACTTCTACGGGGCAACGTGCACCTGCATAAATTCACTGGGTTATTGAATTTCGTAAATAGAGAAGCCTGCAAGTCCACTCATACGGTATGACATTGCATGTTTTCTTGAGATAATTTCCGGTGGAAATCTTCTCGAAAGAAGGAAAACAGAACAAAAGACACCGAAAGAAAAGAAAATTGCACGTTTTACCAAATAAAGCGCAGATTTTCAATCACCATAAACCACGTGCGCAGCCATCAGCTGTCAAGCGAATAGTTTTGAGAGCCATAACCAAGCCCGTAAAACTAGATACAGTCGTAACTCATGCTAACGCGTTAAAAAATCTGCCAGCGCAAGCGCGAGAGGCGCGCGCTTTAATATACGCAACAGAAGTAATAATTTTCTAATAAGTCGCATCTGCCGTCGTACGACACTTTTCCCCGGCGACACTCTATATTAAAGCTTCGCATAGGCACCAGCGCAGCGCGAGATATTAGTCCATCCGCATCTCGCGCAACCTCATACGCGTTAAATTATATACATCCTTTCGACGCAGAGAGAGAGAGAGAGAGGATTCTTAATAGAGACGTCGTGTACACGTACGCGTGTGTACATAAATTCACGGGGCTGCGGCATACGTAATTTGAATTTCTTAATGAATTTTTCCGTAAGAATTTCGCGCGCAAGAATGTTGGGAGAGAAGAAAAGGAAAAAAAAGGAGTAACGAAAGCGGAAAAAAGGCGAGTGGCACAAGAAGCCCCCCAGGGTGCACAAGTTCCTAAGCGCAAGTCGTGCAACGATTTTATGAGCTTCCCTCTCCTCGCCCCTTCGTGCCGTTTGGCCGTCTAGTCGCGAAGGAATCGCTTAAAATTATGACAACTCGAACGGCTTCTCGTTACTTGGCGCGCGATTTATGCCTCTCCTTTCCTCTTTCTATTCTCCTCTGGCGACTTGAAAAATCTTCGAAAAGCCGAGGCTTCTTTTTCCAGTTCGAATAAGGAATTGGTTTACGGCTTGATCGCTCGGTCGCGACGGTGAAAGCTCCCGTCCCGTTTGTCGACTTTAACAATCGCGCTCTGTAATCCCAAGTGGGAGAGATGCCTTCGTTGACAGATTAGAACGAGCGCATATACTAATAAAAGTCCCGGGGCGAAAGTCAGCGATAAATCTTTTCGGACGCTGCATGTGCACGTAGCGGAAAAGCCGATTTGGTAATTGGCCTTAGGGCGACGCTCGTTTGCGTCACGACGCCATAATAATTGTCGTTTTTCGCTCGCTGACAAACAAATCCCCCCCGCGAGATATGACGCGCGCCTGCTTGTCGGGCGTCCCGTAAAGCAGCGATAAATTGTCGTTGAAATATTCATTGACATTCTGTCGACTTCCCGTGGCTTTTGAAAGAAACGAGAATCAATAATTTGCGAGTCGCGTCGCTGGGAGCGCCGTCCCAACAATTTCCTCCCAAGTCGGAGCTCAATTGCACTGAGCTTATAAATATCCGAGTCGATTGACCGGGAAGCAATTAGCGCACATCCGCGTCCCCTTTCTTCAAAGTCCAGCAACACCATCGAATTCAACCCGACTACTGAATTATAATCGTGTCGATAATGCATCTACGACTACCCTACGAGCTGAAGCTGCTGTGGCCAACGATCCGACGCGAGCCTTTCGAATTTCGCGAAAGGGAATATGTATGCATTCGCGAGTGCGTTGGCAAGCAACCTGCAATGATCCACCGCAGTGTACACCTGACCGCGTGTTGCAAACGTGCTGGCAGTGTATGAGTTACGGCCAAGCATCAATGTATGTACCTTATCTTCTCTCTTCTCCGTCGTCCATTGTTTAGCGCTCGAGCTCCAATTATTCCTCTGCGCCGCGAGACTCTTGCTTTGTTTTTCAGTGGCGAGGATGAGCATAAATTTTACTTTTTAGAGTCCCCCCCTCCCCCCCCCCCCCCCCGCCCTTCCTCGTGGCTTGCACTGCGTGCGCTTTTTTTATCTTTTACCGCTGGAATATATATGTTTCACGAGGGCTCGCGGCCAGTACGGTGTACTTTCGCCTCCGCGCGTTTCGCTTTCGTTTTTGCGTTTGCTTTTTGCCTGCGATGAAAAACCGCGGAATTCCCGTCTTCCTCGTTTTACGACACGGAACGAAAGAAGACGCCAAAATACTTTCTTTTTCAAAGGGAGTTTATAACTCAATTTTAGGGCCACGTCCTCGCGAGAATCACTGGCTGCAATCGATGAAAAAAAAAGTAGCGTTGGCGCCGAAACGAAGAAAGAACGAACTCGCTCGAAGACACAGGCGAAGAGCGCGCGAGGTACGCTCGTTTTTCCATGCATTCGGAGCGCACCTTTTGTAAAATTGACTTATTTCCTTTGCGCCGCGGCCGCCCTCGTTTTCATTGGACTGACCTTCGCAGGCCGCGAGGAGTATAGTGGGTGGACGAGTTATGCTGGCCGTGATGGATGCATCTGTCGATCGGCAAGATCCGATACGCAGCGAATGCAGCGCGTGCGCGGAATGCCGAAGCGACGCTTAAATCATGCCTTGACGTATGTACGGATGAACAATTATTCGGAGCGGAGTTGGCTCAAGGAAAAAAAGACTAAGCCGATGCTAAACTGGTTTTGCGCGCAGAAGCCACGCGGAGCTTCTAAATATGCTCGACGACTTTTATAGAGAAAACTCTTTATTTCCCTGGACTTATATGGGGATGATAGCGCTCGCTTATGATTCATGACTATGCGAGAGCCGATGCGCGATGCCCTCGTACACGCGCGGGCAATCTGGAACGGCGCGTAATCGTTGGTTAATTAGCCGCGGTGCGCCGCCGATTGAATGGCATTGTGCGCGTCGCGATCGCGCTCCGTTTCCTTTCGCGGATTTTCGCCGTTGGCCTAATCGCGATAGAGAGTCGCCGAAAGTGCGCGCGGCCGATGTACATATGGCCGCGGATTCGCGTGCAATTAGACATGCTGATGGATGCCCGATGCTTCGCTTGGATTGACAACGGCGATCGATCGCCTCCCCTACGCGGACGCTCAATTTCTCCTTCGAGCCAATTCGTTTTGTTGCGGCGTGGAAACGCGTCAGAGAGAGAGAGAGAGAGAGAGAGAGAGAGAGAGAGAGAGAGAGAGAGAGAGAGAGAGAGAGAGAGAGAGAGAGAGAGAGAGAGAGAGAGAGATGGACACTGGCACGCGGACAAGAAAATGCGTTCGGCAAACGTCGCGACGGGCGCGCACCGCGCCAAGAAAACGTGGGAAAGCCGGTGCGCGCGCGCGACCTACGTCTCGTTAGCGCTGAGGTTTTCCGCGCTCCGTAGAGAGGCGCGCGCGCGCGGTGCACCCAATTGCTCTCGAGGCGGAGAAATCCGAATGAGCCGCGCGATCACTTGGGAAAACTCGCATCCATGTTATTATAATATCCTGGCCTTAAGCTAGCGCCGATAATGCGCGCGCACGTGCACGTACACTGCTCAATGGACAATAGCGCAGATGCTTGATAAGCGAGCGGCGATCGTGTAATCGTCCGATTCTTTTCGTTTCAGCGTGGACAGCTCGCAGGAGTTCGCGCTGCTCGTCAACGCCAATTCCAAGGAGGAGGTGGAGACTCTCGATCGAGCGCTCAATCTCGTCAAGGTGAGTGCGATCCTTCTAATCGGAGCTTTGTCGAGGCTCGTCGAGTGATAAATCGTTAAATGTCAGACTATCAATTTATATTACGTGAAATCGGCAAACACGTGCAACACGCGTCTTACGCAATTCGACGTATCGTCTCTTCGAGCGATGGTCGAAAATGCGGCGCTCTCCATTGCACCGGCGGCCCGGCAAAAAGTGAAATTAAGCCCATCGAGGATTATCGGAACACTTGTAACGAGCGATTCCGCTCGATCCGGGAGTCGCTCGACCGGCGGCTAATTAATTTTTACCGAGAGCGTCTCTCGAAAAGCCCCGGCTTCGCGAATAATAATTAATCCTCTCTTGTGGCGATTTCACTCAAAGCCCTTGGCGAACGAAACGAAAAGAAAAAAAAAATACAGAAAACAAAGAAAAAAAGAAAACGAAGCAATGCTTGACTTTTTCAGGGCAAGCTCAGAGCGGCGCAAGCGTATCTGCTGCGCAGTGCACCGGAAGGCAGGTCGTGCGACCTCTTTACACGTAGCCACCTCAAGGTAAGTGCATAATCCTCCGACGGAAATTCGCGCGATTCCCGCGCGTGGAGAAAGTCGCGAGCGAAAAATAAATAAAAAATGATCAATGGCCGCGCCAGGATTCGTTCGTGCGTACTTCTGACGATTCGCTTTGAATGTGCCGCGCGAGACGACATTATCAAACGACTACTCCGCCCCGATAAAAAGGACTAATTAACGTAGCCAGGGGTTCGCGTAGCGAAGGAAAAAGTAAAAAGCCGAGTCTTTGTTGTGACTGCGCCGTGCTAATAAAGTAACGCCACGATCGTTCCATTGGATTTCTACCCCTTCTTTTTTTTCTTTTGTGCGTGTGCCGCGTGCGGGTTTTGTGTCGCGAAGAGACCAGGTAATAAGGGTGCCACGCAACGATCGTTTGCATTCGATGTTTATGCGGGGCTTTTCGCCGCGTGCACGCTCTCCGAGTTCCATTGTCGAACGGAAAAAAGGTAAATTGAATTCTGGCCGGACTTAATAGTTTGAATATCGGTATTTATTCTTGAGTTTTATTGCTTATATAATGCTCGGAAGCATTTTATCGATTGTTTTCATCTTTCTTCTTCCAGTATGCAACTATAAATAAAAACAGGGCTTTGTAGTTGAGGATCGGAATTGTTCTCCTTCCACAACTTGCTAACACGGTTTTCCCATTAAAAAAATCTTTCGATTTAGCAATTTCATAATCATAAACAGTTAGAAAACGTAAACATTCGCACGACTATCGCGAGACGAAAAGAATAACAATATACGTAACGTCATCCTCGTGAAAAATGCCATCCCCGCGAGATTCAGAGGACAATAGAAATAGAATTCGTATCGCGTCGACACCACACAACAAGTGTCTTTCTCGTGGCATCAGCAGAAACTCGATCAAAAACAGAGTAAGAAGTGGAAGGGAAAGAATGAGAAACGTGGTGGTGTTTTGCCTTTTGATTACAGACCGTAAACGTGGACGAGAGCACACTGGAAAAACACATCCCCAGGCGAACAACGGACTACAATCACGAGCACTGCGTCGCCTTCTACAAGGTAAGATTACACTTCTGCATGCGCATTATTATACGGACCGAAGATTCTAGGCCGCGCGGTGACATAACAATCAAAATAAGCGGCATGCGCGACGAGAGAAGAGGCTTCTTGGAATAAAAAATGACGTGGCAAAAGGCTGATAGCTCGCTGATGGATTGTTATTGCGAGTGTCATGTGTTCGCGATTTTAATAAAATTCGAATGATCCTGAAGATGAACTGGTTCTCGATCAGAATCTTCACCGTTATGCGAATGCCCATCAATTTCGAATTAAAGTTCGTTAACCTAGCCGCAGCGATGACTCTTCTTCCGCGATCGTTCACATTAACATAATGCATCCTCGTGAAAAAATAATAATAATAATAAACTTCGATGCATATTCGTGGTGTATTTTTTCAAATAATTTTTCATCTAAAATTGTTCGCCGTTACCGAAAACAAGGTCCGTCATTGAATATTCAATCAGGCGAATGCAACGCAGCGTTGACAATGCGTTGGTGCAATTCAATAGACCTCGTTTTCCCCGGCGACACAACTTTCGCCGCGTGAGCAACAAGCGACTCATCGTCACACGCAGTGGCAGCGCTGACAATGCCTAATCTAATCGCTCGCACTTGTCGGTAGACTGTTCTGTTCGCGAAATTTGGCAAATTCTGTTTGTTGGGTATTATTTGCATTTAGTAGAATTACGAAAATATATAAAGAGCTTTTTATTATTTGCGTCACACTGACGACTAAACCGTAGGTAATTTGTGGTTATAATTAATTCACTTGGAGGTGAGACGAGGATAGATCCAATTAGCCGAATAACTTCAGCAACCAAGACGTTGCTGGAAATTTATAAAACTTGTTTTATCTCACTTGATAACTTTTGCATAATCAACATAAAAAGGTGTTTGACATAATAATACGTACGAGATTGTGGCCATTTCAATAATTACCAACGCTCAAAATTCAACCAACGCTATACTTTTTCGCGGACTGTACGCATATGAATAAGATCCAACAAGCGAAAAAGGAAAAACGAACAAACAAACACGTCAACGATGTGACGCTACGAAAATTGTGCGTCATAAGCGTTCAGCTAATCCAAGCTCATGAAGAAAGTCATACATCAATCACGTTGATAGCGACAGCGGCGGGAGCAGCAGCAGCGGCGGCAGCTGAACTTGTCCTCGATCGAAAATCTCACGATCTCACGCTTCTAATCCACTGCGCGCTGATCTCGAGGTTTATATACACACGCACGCACTTTGATTTACAGCTCGCGCTATCTCTTGACCCTGCTGCCAGTTTGCGCGCGTGGCGCGCTATTATCGCTTCGTCGCGCCGTTTTACTTTCTAATTCGATTGCCAAGCCAAAGCTTATCGAGCCCTAATTGCGGGCTCCTCACACGGCAAAAGTCATCGCTTATTCAATCTATCAGCTCTGCGATTATCTAATGTGTGGCACTGTTGGCTAATAGTAATCATTGTTTTATGGACCCCAGACTGTTACGAAATTAATTGAACGCTGATTTGAGCCAAGTGTCAGTTGGTAATTTGGCGGTTGCGGGGAATTCTTTTTAAAGTGAGGATAATTGTAGCTAGAATGTGGGCCGTGTTAGTGTAACTCGCTGGGGAACGAGTTAGAGAAGTATGTCTCTGAACGTATTCCAGTAGCTTTAATTTAAACGCGCAGGTCGACAAGTATTTGGGCGCAAGCCAAACGCGGCAACGATATCGCATCGTTTTTAAAATTCATCAAACCTTGATTAAAATACTGCTAAATAGTTTGCGTATTGCTCGCGAGAAATCTTCAAGCAATGATCAATGTCCAGCGAAAAAAATCTCCTCGCGCGGCATGAGAATGGTCATTTTGGAACGAATCCCCTTGCGACAGTAAAAAAAAAACTCTTCTACCAAGATGATTTCCATCATTACAAAAGCAATTCCTTACAAAAGATTTTGAGGAAAAATCCTCTTGCGGTAAGACGATTCCTCTCGATTTCAGAAGATATCTTGCTTTACGTGTTTCACAAAAGATCACCGTGTCACCCACATGTACCTTTCACATTAAGGCCCTCATAGATTCTTCTTCAAATTCGAACTGTAGTTCCTTAACGTTAAGCAATAAACGAAAACACCTTGTAAGTATGGAACCGACAGTGAAAGGAAGTTTCTTCTTACCATCTGTTTCGAGTCGAGTGCCGGCGCGCGGCAGTGAGATCGTCTTTATGCGGCGCGGCTTTATCTGGTGAGCGGCCTAGAAAGGCCTTTCACTCTACGAGACATGAGGAAAATCAGAGAAAACGCTTTTATCGGCATCGGTGGTTCAGTGGTAGAATGCTCGCCTGCCACGCGGGCGGCCCGGGTTCGATTCCCGGCCGATGCATTTTTGCCTTTTGCTACTTATCATTTGCAATGATTTATCATTGCAATGATTTATCGGATTAACGATCGATTTCACGTCTCCAAAGGTTTACCAAGCCTTGGCTCGGCTGCGGTGGCTTTGACACCGTTAATTTTGCAACTGAAATCGTTTTGCACGATTCACGAACGAATAACTTAATTTAACTGTTGCATGGCTAATAAACATTTTCGTCGGCGATTACTGCTACGATCAGTCAAATACTAAGAAGTTTGTCACACAGAATGCTAAATTTCCTAACTAATATCGGAGTAAGTTATTTGTATAACGTTAAAATTATTATCCCCTTGCATTAGCACAGCTTGCAATTGCTACTCACAATTGAAACGTGTCATCATTTTCTATAATATTAAATTTAAAAGTTACTCGTTAATCAAATGTTCAGTCGTTCGCGCCATTCGATCTTGGCACTAACTGTTGCCTCTTACGCAAGCCTTGTGCTCGGCCTTGATCTTGACACTTGACTTTGTCGTTGATCATTCGCAGGAATACGACAGCGTGATGACGGAGTGGCAAGCAGCCGGTCGCCGACTCGCCCTCGAAATGTCCGAGTTAAAAGAGTGCACGAGCCTGTCGGGCAGTCTGACACCCCTCAATAGACTGCTTGCCGACCCGACCCTACGACGCACCGCCCAAGATGCCGAGGAGGTCATGGCTCAGCTTGAGGAGAGAGCTGCTTCGTTGGCGAACGTCGATCATGTCAGGTGAGAATAACAGTTCGGAGTGATTTGTTTTTCAAACACCGATGGTGCGAACACGACGTACCTTAGATCGCCACCAGTGTGTCGTATTATTTCACCGATTAGGCCTATATTTTTATCAAGAAACTCGTAGTCTTGCCCCACCACGTGAAACAATTTTGTCTGACATTATCCATTACGTATAAAAGTGATTATTTATAATGTTACGTATGATATTATATATAATCTAGAAATATTATTCACGATCAAAAAATCATGCATTATTTCAGAAAATTATGGGTAATGATAGGCACCAGATTTAACGTGGCGTGCGACCGACCCCACGCTGGCCGTCATATCTCAACAATTTTCATTCAGTCTTTTATTAACGAGATCTTTGATAAATAAGGAAAATAACGAGTAATCGATCTAATTCGCTGTAGTTTGCGCATTCACTTGAATTTCAAATAAAAGGCAAATTAAATTTTTCCATCGGAGCTTTGGCAAAGCCTAGAAAAGCGTTCGCGACCCGAAAAACCAACGAAAAAAAGCCAAGAGAAAGGCCGCGAACGATCGCAACGTGAGAAAATGACTCGAAGCCAACGCACGATTGGTTGGAGAAACGTTTTATTGTACCGCGGCGGCACACGAACACACATATTCATATGGAAAATGAAAATGGTTTGCTTTCATTGTCACCGCTGCGACGCAGGCTGTCGCTGGAACGAGCGCGTCGACTCGTCGAGGAGGTCGGCAATGCTGCCACGCGACTCGAGTCGTCGTTCGAGTCACGTCGCGCAACCATACGCAACCTTGCTGTGCTGAGGAGCATCGAGGACCAGGCGCGCGAGGTGAGTGCTTTTCACCCTTCTTCCCTATCGCCTCGCTGCCAGCGAGGAGTTTCGTCGTTGCCCCGGGTTCGAATGAAATCCTAGCGATTAGGACGTGGCTCGCTTTGCGGACGCGAGCAATTTAGCGAGAATAACCGAGGCGACGTTGCACACCCGTCGCGGAGAGACGACATAGTTTTGCTAGTGTTTTGCGCGGACGCACCTCCGTGCTTACACTCAGCGAGCATTCGTCAGTCACTAATCATTGCAAACGGATCATGGATTTGCTACAACATTCCAGCCGATCGAGCACAACGAAAGCCAATCTACGCGCAACATCGTCCCATCGACTGACGTGCTGTAAAAAAGGTCAGGCCGTTAAATCGTCATAACGAGGTTGCACGCGAACGCGAAGGAGGAGCACGTACGAGTAAATTGATTCCCGTCCTCGAGTTATTGATACAAGATATAAACAGGAAGAGAAATTCACTTGGCGAAGTTTTCGCGAATGAAAATTAAGCCGATACGCCGGGTTAATTGGGTTTAAGCGCGCCGAGCGATAAGATTGCTTTAACCGACGTTTAGTTGGTTCAGGGGCACGGCGAGGGCTAATTTATTTTTCGCGAGCTATCGCTGTCTGCTAGATAAGATCTCGTGTATAATTTGGCGAATCGTTTGATTTCTCGGCACATGTTAGCTTTGGAATTGGGATTGTAAAATGTGACTTGGAAGCGGAATCCGTTCGAAATAGGAATCACAACAACTGAAAACAAGTGTTGTTCTGCAGTCGCCTAATTTAATTATCGTGGTCGTATAATGAACTCATAAATCAACTCAACGCACGGCTGTCAATAGTTAGTCAGCCATCTCTCGAGAACATCATTAGTCTCTCCAGGCAGCCAACTATATCGTTTGTAAAGCCATCTCACACGGACCATTCTAGAAAGAGAAGACTCGTATGCGTCGTTCGCCTCGACTTTGAAAAGCCACGGAGAGGATCGGTCGGAAATGTCGCTGGTTATTTAATATTCCAAAGGCTAAAAAAGTCGAAGCGTTGTGCGTGCTCGGTCACCCCAAAATAACGCGTCATAACGGTGGTCACAGCAGCGGTAGCGCGCTCGTTAATCAACGCCGCCCGCCGCACCTAACTCGGACTAACGGTTTGTGTTGCTCGTCGCCGCACCGCCTGGGAATCCGATGCACTTTTCGGCGCGTACGCGTGCATGTCGATCGATTGTCATGGAGATTGTCTTCGTCGTTCCTTCTTAGCCGTTCGGCCGCCCAATGAATTGATCGCGAGAGGCGCGGCTCGACAAATGTCCTCTGCGCTCGAGAACGTCATGAAATTCCGTATGCTCTTCTTCGTCGAGTTTTTCCCTTTGAGAAGTCGATCGTGCGTTTCCTGACGATAGACGCCTAGAACTAGTTTTTCTATTGAAAGCATTTTCGAAAACCACAATGCGCGCGCGCGACCGATCGACTATTGAAAAGCCGTCGTAAAAGTCAAGCCGAACCGCTAACGGTGCATCGAAAAATGAATACGACGACTTTCTCAGAGCCCAAAAAAAATTAATAACGGGCTAATATAGTCTTGACTCCGTTTTAATAAATCCTTGAACGATGACAATTACCCGCGATGATTAAAAGCATCAAGGCGATGGTTATCGATCGCCGCTGTATTTCCGTAAATGGCGGGCCTCTTCTCTCAGTCAGTGTTTCACGAGCCAGACACAATTTTTGGTTTATTGCCGCGCGCGCGCCTTCGCGTCCGAAGGTCGTATACCTGTCGGCCCCGTAAAACTGTCGTGGGGCACTTTTTCGACGGTGGCACTCTTTTTCTTTTTGGCGCGTCTCATAAAGCCCGGGAAAATTGGAGTACAGGTGGAGCTCCCGTCGCTATGCGAAGACAGGGATCGTTCAAGCTGAATGCAAATGTCGATACTCCTTCGAGGGAAAATCAATCAGCGTGCTTTACGACACCTGACGTCCCAGTTATCACTAATCGTCCAGCAATGAATCCGATCCACGCCGACGAAGAGGACACCCACGCACCGCACGGCGCACAAAAGAAGGACAAACTCAGCGCTCGTCGCGCTGTTTCCATCGGTCGTGCGACCCCGAGATACGCGCCGAAAAACAAACACATCGCGGCGACTCGATCAGCTGTTAAATGCCGTTAGCTTAGCCCAGGTATATGAGCCGCGGGCCCTATCCCACACTGTCGCTGCGCGCCTTATATGCAGCACTCAAATGTGGGTCGCGACGATCTGTCTAATCGCGTTCGCGATATGAAAACAAAAGCTTATAGAAAGTGCATTTGCACTGGGTTATTAGGTGACGGCATTTGTTGGTTTTAACGACGAGCTGACAAGCTTTATTTAATTCTTTGTTTTTTTTTTGCTTCGGCTTGTGGTTGTTTCTTTCTTATCTTTTCTCGAAAAGGGGTGTGGTAATTGTGGGTTTTGGATGAAAAGCGAGAATTGAAAGACTCGGAGATCTTTTCGTATTGGGATATTGTATGATTTGGGCAGACAGTACTGAGAGCTTTTCAATAGATGGAGTTACTTTAATGTGACTGTATATTTGTTCTCTAGTTTATGAAAGAAAAAAATAATTTTACAAGTTGAACCCTAAATTTAATATCTTAGAGTTTATTTATTGATTTAAAAACTTACATATTAGAATAAGTAATAAATTAAGATGATACAGTTATGTCTGATTAATAAAATAAATTAAAAATCTTTTCTTTGCTTACACTCTGACAGCTTTTTTCAACTTTGAATGCATATAACAGCCAAAGAAAATCGAATTAAAACTATTTATTACACAAAACAAAGATCACCAAATAGTCCATTTTCCACAAGAATCTATTGAGTCTCACTCGTACTTTGAACACATCTCCGTAAATCGTCGAGAGCATCTTCCTCGTCACCTAAAAAAAACAATCCCTTCAGGAAAGTCTCGACATTGCATCACCAAAGGAGAAGCCGCAAAAGAATAAGCAGCGTTGACACTGTCGCGCTTGTAAAAAGCAACGACTTCCCCCTGTCGTGATTTTCAGCCATGTGCGCTTTCGTCGTTAAGGAAAACTAAGCTGCGCGCGCGTGCAAAAAAGTTGCTGCACGCATGCAGCCGCCAAAGGCAGAGAGGGAGAACGCACACACGACGTTCTACTTTAATCAGCGTTCCCCGCCAATCTATTTCTTTTTCCATAACGAATGTTATTCAATAATCCCTGCGCGATTCGTAATAACGCGAACGTTATTGCTGGCGACGTTGTACTGTTAGAGGCAATCGTTGAGACATTTAAGTACGGTTAGACTGCGACTTTTTCCTCCTTTTTCTGAAGGAATGTATGTGATTTCGAGCATACCGACTATTTCTTGTTTTTTTTTACTGCTTGCACGTTGTGTTGTGGTGCTCTCGATGCAGAAATATTTAAATTGACTGAATAATAAATCATTTCGTGTTTGGGTCGACGCGAATGTAATTAAGAATCGTTAAACCTTGTACTTCACGAGATGTTGATTTTCGCATATAATAACTTATTATAATAACAAATATACATGTTTAAAAGTTTGACACTGAAGATTTTTAAAATCTTTTAAAGTAAATATTACTACACACTATATTTTATGAAATATTCAAATGGAACCTTCTTATATAAAGAGCAGCAAAATTAACGAGTACTCAAACAAAAAGTAAAAAAACTCTCATCTCATCTCAATAATATCCAATGCAGACTGAAACCACTTCACCCTTCATCCATCATACAAAATTAGAATCCCATACAACACATACTCACACAAAACCAATCGCCGACAACAAGCGTAAAATTACACCTCATTAAAAGCATAACCAGAGACCCGAATGAATAAAAAATAAAGAGGAACATCGACGAAGCTACAAAAGAGAGAGAGGGAGAGAGAGAAGAGACTCTGTGCCCAATTAATTTGTAACTCTTCGTAAAGGCTGTCAGTGGCGGAGTCTAACAAAAACAGCGGTGATGGTGGCGATGGCGGCGGCAGCGGCATCGGATGCAAGATTGAGAGATCGCGATAAAGCCATTGGAATCGATTATTAAGATTAATAAAAGCGGCGTACACGAGGCCCGATTCAAACGCGCTGCTACGAATGAAACGCGCGTGTTCGACACGATCGCGTATTTTATTTCGGCCGCGCGGCTGTCGCGAGTTGTCAATGTTGCGATCGCAAAGTCGGACGAGAAACGCTCGTGAGAATTTTCTCACTGTTGACGATGAAAAAAAATCGTGGCATTCAATGACTCACGGCGTTTTCGCTGAAAATAAAATTCACCCTTCCACTATGAACAATGACTTGTTAAACAGTTTCCTCGTAACCAGCACAAATAATATTTCATCGCTCAGGATTATCGTTTGCTAACTGAAGTTCTTAAAATACCGACAGTTTAATGCAATTGAATTTACATTCTTTTACTTATGTGACCTCGCGACGTTACTTTAATACGAGTGATGTAGGTAAATAGAGAGTTGCGCGAAAGGCTACTACATCTTGTTGTTTTATACGCGTTATAGTAGCTGGTAATTACCGTAATCAAGAAAATGCTTTACGATTTTGGTAAGAGTTATATTCAAGTGTGCTCGATGTGATTTGTAACTGTGCTTTATTACTGGCCTGCTTTTCATTTTTTCAAACTTGGCGTATTCACTTGAATCATGAATTATAACTTGAAGATTTGGTGAGGAAAATCCGTCGATGGATTCGCAGCAAATGTATAAATGCATATGCGTGTCGTTGCAGTTAATACGGATGAAGAGATGATAGTTCGAGCTGCTACTGAGAAAAGACATATGTTTTCATTCGAATGTGTCGACTTTACCAAATTTTCGTTATTGTTCAGAAATTCTACAGTATATTTTGTAGATTTTCTTCGAGAATGAAATCAGAGCCTGGCTAAAATGTTAAGTGCTTTTATTAATGTTTGCTGATAATACATTTCATAGATACGAAAATACATCGTAAATTGTATATTTACGTTATCGAATGATGACCTAAAATCTTAATAAACGAATACCGAATACGGCTGATTTCACAAGAAAATACTGCGCAACCAATGCAGAAATAAAAAATTGTTAGATTCATATATCTAGAATCTCATGTAGTTTTGGTGGGTATACAAGAGTTTACGTGATAACATACAAGTTCATTTTCTATCTCCCGCGTTTAGCCAATAAATAAACCGTTCACTGAATAGTAAAAAAAAAAATAAACAGGGTAATTTATAAATGATTCCAACCTATTGGCGTTTAGAATGCGGTATTGTTTCTTGATAATGGAACATTACTCGGCTGAGATTCCACGATAGCGCTCAAACTTTTACAGCTATCGTTCACGTATCAATCTGCTTTCTCTATGCGCTTCGGAAAAATTCATCTCTTATACAACGGCGAAATTTCTTTATTTATCGCGAGCAACGCGCAAAAGTGCACGACGTGTATAAAGCTGCGTAGATAGAAAGTGCAAGTTACATTGTAATCTTCCGACCTTCGCGTCGTTTCTCCGAACGGAGCATAAAACTGATTGATCGCCATTAAAACCTAATCTGTCTTCCTCTATTCTATAATTTCGCTACCATGCTCTGCTATTATTTAATCAATTCGTTCACTTTCTAGCTGCTTCGAGCTTTCAGAGTTCTTCAAATCCATTTCAGTGAATACTACCATAGTTAATTAGCATAGATTGTTAGAGTGTAACTTTTACGAGCAGGCATTTATAGGTACACTATGGATACAAAGCATTTGGCCATTCACGATCTGCTTTTTTCCGATTACACTCAATTTTGCATGCGTATCTCATTTCAATAATACGTTTCATTATTTGATGCAAGTAAAATTGCGAGCTGTTTGAAGAAAATTTTATGAACAAACGATAGAAGCCCACAGTGCCAATATCTCTATACACCGAACAAATTATACCTCAATTGATTTACACATTAGCTTTAAGCTGACTTTCTACACGATAAATTTTGCTAGTTATAATGCATAACTAGAGCGTGTGTGTGCGCAAATACGAATAAAAAATCTGAACCTGAAAATTGTCAAGCGACGAAAAGCAGGTCAAGCAACAAATCGCAATTATCAAAGTGCATTGAGCATATACACCTCGATATAACTGGTCCGAAAACCATAAACCATCCTCCGCGATTACAGTAATAACCAGCTACCATAACACGTATGCGAAAGAGAAAAACACGAGAAGTCGAAGCTTTTGCATACAACTCCATCGAGTGAAGGATGAATCGAGGCGGAAAAAACGGCCTCGAGCGTTCATTGTCATTAATACCGAGCTCTCGGGAAAGTGCTAAATCGCCGGTTTCTCTAGTCCACGCCTAGGCGCACGCGGGGCGGCGAATCAATCTCAATTTGCTCGACGATATACTCGACGTGCCGCGGTGCTCTTGCTCTCCGTGCGCCCGAGCGTCAAACAGCTTCACGGACGGACAGAGCGAGAGAGAGATTGATCGGATCGTTCGGCCGCGCTGTTTGATCGAGATTTCGTTGATGTTCGCTTTATCGCGCGGGAAACAGCTGCTCCTATCCTCTCTTGTTGCCGTAATCATTCGATTCACGGCGAAAACTGAGCATTTTTGCCGCCCCAAAACGGCAAGACCGAAATTAGCCGCATGACGCGGCAGCGCACAGTGGGACAACGAAAGTTGATAAAGCTGAGCAGGAAAAGGAAGCGCGGAAGAGAGAAGAATCGTAGAAGGCGCGGTGTATCTATAAGTGTGCCTTTCCATCAGATAAGAGAGAGAGAGAGAGAGAGCGAGAGAGAGATGAACCGAGACGCTTGAGCGGCAATGAGGTGAACGTGCCTCGGTATTGCTAGATTCCGTGGGTCTTTTAGCACGCACCCTCTCTTTCTTTCCGCCGCTGCTCTCGTCAGAAATGAATTTGGCATTTTTCAGGTTTTTGCCTTCTGTTATCGACTGGCTCGCACATTTATCACTGGTCTCTCGGAATATCTGTAACGTTGAAAAGTAAGCGTACGCGTTGCGTTACGTTAATTATGCAACGTAAACGCGCTGAAACATTATCGCTATAAATTGTCAGTGCCCGGTATGCATAGCGAGAGAATTCCCCTGGCGTTGGCAAACGCGTCGAGAGAAATATTATATTGCTGGAAGGATGTTTTCGACGATTCCGCAATAGCACGAGGTATATAGTACATAGGCTCCTCGAGGAGGCCTGTCATTTAGCCGATCATTACAAGATCGTCGCGGTTCTCGCGACGAAAGAAATCCAATCTGAAAAACTTTCTCTCCCGTTTGAGAGGCTCTCGCCGACGGCGCAACCGACATTGTTTTGTAAAATAGACAAAAAATGAGAAAAAAAGAAAGGCTCGTGGTGCGCGTACGCTTTCATTAGCTCGTTTAATATCTATCGTGTGCGCCGGAGACGCTGTACACGCCCATTTCGCTTCGACTTCCTATAATCGTCCGCGCGCGAAAAGCACTACAATTACACATCGCCTCTTATTTATTATGGCATAAAAGGATATCGTCCCGTAACGAGTCTGCGCGCGTTTTAGGCATCTGATTAGAAAACCAGACTCGTAAAGCGCAGACTCGGGGCATTCAAGAGCGAAAAATCAATGTTAGAAAACGTTCAGCTGCGGAGTCCTTCTTGGAACAGATAATAAAAAGATGGAAGAACGTGTACCTTTGCTGTACAAGGCAAACCTATTGGCCAAATTCCCGAGGAGGTTACACTTTGACAGATTGATGAAGTGGCTGCCAAGTTGATTACAGTGTTTAGCTAATGTTCAATTATCAAGTTCTTTTTTTACTTTCTTGCGTGAATGATGTTGACTTAATGATGTTGATTTTTTATTTTCTTACTCAATATCCTATTTGCTATCAGGAGTCCTGCTCTCAAACTTGCTCTGCTCTGTATTTCAAATACTATCGACTACAGGATTATTAAACGTTGACTGAATGAATTAATTCATTGATCCGAGAATAGCAATGGTTATCCAACTGCAAACGAGTCAACCAATTTTAATAACCACGATCACTATTGATGTCGTAACATTCTTTAAAAAAATTTTCCTTGGTCATGGTCCGCAGTCCGCATTGCCCTACAACTAGGTCCATGAGATGACCACTTGGAAAAGAACTTAGCCGATGACTCGTTAGGATTCCGTCAATCAAGGAAAGCTGCAGCGGTAAATTATCTCGAAAGTAGTATAATCTCTCATTGCACAATCTAGTTTTTCCGCATTTTTTTGCGTGCAGCACCTGCATGCAAGTGGGTCAATCTTTTTCGAGGTAATTATACGACGTCGTCTTTTTTCTTTCATTCTTCTTCTTCTTCTTCTTCTTCTTCTTCTTCTTCCCTTCTATTTCGCTTGGTCTGTCAAGCGACTCGCATTGTCGCATTAATATTGATCAATGACATTTAAGGAGGAGCTCGCTGACTCTTGTAGATTTGGGTTAGTTGCGTCGAGAATGCGGATGCAATTATCTCGTTTGCAACTCTGTTAGTCTGCGTCTTCTTTATTAACTCGTTAATCCTCGACGCGCTTTTTCCAATCTTGAAAACGAAAGTGATTTTGCATTTCTTTTTATGCTAATTTCATCTTCAACGCTGTTGCAACTCTTACATCGTATGCTATTTTCTTCCAACGTTACGAGGAAAAAAGACCATCAAAGTTTTATTTTTCCGAGAATATCTTTTTCAAATCTAATTATTTTAAGCTATAATGATTTAACTAGTGTGACTGGATTTATGTAACAATAGCACTTTAATATCTGTATAACCTGTAATTACATTGCCAAATCTTCGAAATCAACCATCATCAAAAGTCGGACCTCCGTAATAGCTGCCAATTCAAAAATTTTTGAAGAAAATAAATCGTGAGATTAATCGATTAAGTACAATCTCACGTAAACGATTGCACATCTCGAAAATTGGTACGTGCCCGGTCACGATGGAATCTATAAGTATCGTTTCGAGCGTGTTTGACTTAGTCGTGATGTTCTACAGTCATACGAGTACTGAAAATGAAAGTGATAAGCTGTTTCATCGCGTGGTTAATGCAAAATTAAATGGATAATTTTGGCTCACCCGAGAACATTTAATCGATAAATAAAAATTAATCTCAAGAAATAATTTATTTTTACAATCAAATTTTAATTATTAGATAGCACTGAATATGCTATGCGTCCAGTCAGTTCTTGACAATCACGTGGTCTAATGGAAATAATTATTTTCTTCAATTGTTTCCTACAATCTATAATTATTTTATCGACATAAATATATACACCCGTACACATGCATACACACACATTAAGAGCCATTAATTACTGCTTTTCACTTCTAGCAGACTTAAAAATTATATGTTCAATGTATAATTTATAATTTAACTAACCATGAATCAAGCATTAATTAAACACGATCGTGACGTTGTTTCTATTAAGAAATAAAAGCTGTCAAATGACAGAAAAATGTAGTATGTGAAAATATAACACGCTGTTAAAAGTTTAAGAACACTTCCATAACTTGTTCATAAAAAATGAAAGAATTATCTTGACTACGTTAATCTAGACAATCAGCGCTTCACAGCTTGCCGTAGAACATTATTCTGAAATACTTCAACAGCGGCTCTTATTAATCAATTATGCTTCGAGCTTGTTTGTTACAACTCAATTATTCAACTATCACACTCTCGTTGCAAACGGCCATTTAATAGAGGCAGGAAGTGTGTGACAAATTTTTTATTGCAGCCTTCTTATCATGTAGATAAACTCAATTGAACAACATGCACAAAGTCAAGATAACAAAGTTGGTCACCGGGCTTGCTTCAAAGGAAGTGTGTCTTTTTTTTTCCGACGATGTACACGAGTGACAGTCAATAAATTTGGCCAACAGTATTTTTGGATACTTATCACGTGGCCCATATTTCCTGTTGAAAATTATACGTCTTGTCGGTAGATTTGCGTAATTGCCCATCGTCGATCGCAATATCGGCTTGTAATTAATGAAATTACATGAGTAATGTATTGCGCCTTCTGAGGAGCGTAAGGTGATCACTTCTT